>NC_059293.1:16541294-16566294 GCF_017591435.1 Portunus trituberculatus
GATATCATATATATATCATTGTGTGTGTGTGTGTGTGTGTGTGTGTGTGTGTGTGTGTGTGTGTGTGTGTGTGTGTGTGTGTGTGTGTGTGTGTGTGTGTGTGTGTGTGTGTGTGTTCGGTGCACATGGTTAAGAGAGTAATACCACTTACGGTCTCTCTCTCTCTCTCTCTCTCTCTCTCTCTCTCTCTCTCTCTCTCTCTCATTATGAAGATAGACCACGGCCACAGCTGCATCGTTAGAGAGAGAGAGAGAGAGAGAGAGAGAGAGAGAGAGAGAGAGAGAGAGAGAGAGAGAGAGAGAGAGAGAGAGAGAGAGAGAGAGAGAGTGGGATTTACCTTAGAGTTTGGCAGGTCACCTCTCGGCCAGGTTAATTAAAGGGACTAATCAGGGAGGGCGAGACCAGGTGAGTGCCGCCGCCCAGGTAGAGAGATGCGGTGAGGAATGCTGCTACTCTCTCTCTCTCTCTCTCTCTCTCTCTCTCTCTCTCTCTCTCTCTCTCTCTACGTACGCTCTTTACTTCATCTCATTGTTTATTCCTCCTCCTCTTCCTTCTCTTCTTCTTCTTCTTCTTCTTCTTCTTCTTCTTCTTCTTCTTCTTCTTCTTCTTCTTCTTCTTCTTCTTCTTCTTCTTCCTCCTCCTCACTTCACTTACTGGTCTTCTTTTTCTTCCTTCTCTTTCTTGTCTTCCTCTTCTCTCCCCTCTTTCTCTGCTTCCTCTTTCACAATGCCTTTTTTCTTCTTCCTCGTCCTCTGTCTACTCCTCTTCCTCCTCCTTCTCTTTCCCAGAATCACTCTCTTTCTTCTTCTTCTTCTTCTTCTTCTTCTTCTTCTTCTTCTTCTTCTTCTTCTCCTCCTCCTCCTGAATAATGAGTATATGAATCCTCCTCCTCCTCCTCCTCCTCCTGTGTGTGTGTGTGTGTGTGTGTGTGTGTGTGTGTGTGTGTGTGTGTGTGTGTGTGTGTGTGTGTGTGTGTGTGTGTGTGTGTGTGTGTGAACATTTGTAATTGGAGAGATGCTGAATTAATTATGCTTTATATCTAAATGTGTGCACGTGAATCTGTCTGTGTCTGTGTGTGTGTGTGTGTGTGTGTGTGTGTGTGTGTGTGTGTGTGAGAGAGAGAGTCCACGTATGTTAATCACTGGAAAATTCTTTATATTCTAAGCCGTCCAGGAGTTTTTTCACGCTAATGAACACAGAATCGAAGTGTTGTGGGGGGGGGATTGAAGGAGGAGAGGGAAGAGGATGGGGGGCAGATGGAGGAAAGTGGAGGGTGGAGTGTAGAGGAAGAGGGGAGTGAGGAAAGAGGACGTTCTGGGGGTAAGGGAGGAGGAGAGGCAGATGGAGAAGGGAGGAAGGTGGAGTGGAGTGGAAGAAGATGGGAGGGAGGAGAGAGGGCGTTCTGGGGGTGAAGGAGGAGGAGAGGCAGATGGAAGGAAGGAGAGTCGAGTGGATTGGAGGAAGAGGGAGGTGTGGGGGACAGGAAAGTGGGCATTCTCTTATTAAATTCGAGTGATAAATTCCCAAAGTCCACTGCGAGGTATCTATGTTAATACGGCGTCCAAATACATCACAGAATACATCACAAACAACAACAGGAGAAAAAAAAATGATTCACTTTCGTGTATCAATTTCTGTATTAATTTCACAGGAGGCTAACAAGATGGATGATTAACCCCTTCAATACTGGGACACAATTTTTACCTTGAGATCTGTGTACGAATTGACTATTTACTTTACATTAAGAAAGGTCTATGGAGATCAGAAGATTAATGGCCACAGTTTTCACCATTTTAACCCCTTCAATACTGGGACACATTTTCACCTTGAGATTTGTGTACGAATTGACAATTTTATTTACATTAGGAACAGTCTATGGAGATCAGAAGATTAATAGCCACAGTCTTCACTATCTTAATCCCCCCCATGAGTTTCTGAAGCTGTATAAAATCACCAAATAATAAGCAGAGTGAATATGGAAACGCGTCATGGTACTAAAGGGATTAATGAACATAAGCTACCCGGCACACTGTTCAGAAGGTGTATTGTACCGGTACACTGCCAATATATGCAGGAAATGAAGCTAGTCCATTGTTGTATTGCGTTATGTTACTGGGAGAGGGGAGAGGAAGGAAAAGGAAGAAGAGGAGAGAGGAAAGGAAGGGGAGAAGGAGGGAAGAGGAGGAAACGGAGGAGAGAGAAGGTGAAAAGGGGAAATGAGAGAAGAGGGGAAAGAGGGAGAGGATGGGAAAGGAAAGGAAAAGGAGGCAAGAAGAAGGGAAAAGAAGTGAGAAGAGGAGAAAGGAGGAGAAAATAAGGAAGAGGAGAGGGAAAAGAGAAGAAAGAGGGGAGAGAAAGGGAGAGGACGGGAAAGGAGGGGAGAGAAGGGGAAAGGAAGGGAAAAAGGAGAAGAGGGGAAAGGAGAGGAAAAGGAGGTGGAAAGAAGGGAAGAGGAGGGGAGAAGAGAGGAAAGGAGGGAAAAGGAAGGGAAAAGATGGGAGAGAAGGGAAAAGGAGGGAAAGGAAGGAAGAGGAGGGGAAAGAAGGGGAGAGGAAGAGGAAAAGAGAGGAAAGGAGGAGAAAATAGGGAAGAGGAGAGGAAAGGAGAGGAAGGAGAGAAGAGCAGAAGATGGTAAAGGAGAGGAAAGGAGAGGAAGAGAGGGGAAAGAAGAGGAGAGGAGGGAGAGGCGTGGCAGCGCTTACCAGAACACTCGCTGCCCACTCTTCTGGATCTTTATCTTATCTTATTTTCTTCTTTATCTATTTTACTTTCTTATCATTCTTATTTACTCCTATTTACTTCTCTACTCTTATTTATTTACTCTTATTTATCTACGACTCTCACAGGTTTATTTCTTGCTCCACAGCGATACAAAATAAGGCGAAAAGAAGAAGAAGAAGAAGAAGAATGAAGAAGAAGAAGAAGAAGAAGAAGAAGGAAGAAGAAGAAAAAGAAGAAGAAGAAGAAGAAGAAAGTGAAAAACAGTGATGAAAATAAAGATACAATAAAGCCGATGATAACTGACAACTACTCTCTCTCTCTCTCTCTCTCTCTCTCTCTCTCTCTCTCTCTCTCTCTCTACACTCGTTCACATAACACAAACACTTTGAATTTAACATTACACAAACCACACACTGAAGACACCCTGACCACTCTCTCTCTCTCTCTCTCTCTCTCTCTCTCCACTCATCCACGTAACAAGAACACAAATACTTTCAATTTAACGATAAACAAACTACACACAACCTAAACGCCACTCTCTCTCTCTCTCTCTCTCTCTCTCTCTCTCAGTGATATACGCAGCGCAGGGCCGTCACTCGCATAATAAGCCAACCTGCGCCTCCCAGTAAGATAACGGTGCCATTCCTCAAACTCGGCCCGTACAAAACCCGCTTTAAAGGGCGTCACGAGCCGAGATATTAATTGCGGCGCATAATGGTCTGACGTGCTGTTATTCCTGCGGGAGGAGTGATGAAATGCTCACTGACGCCAGCCAGGGGAGGGTCTTGCCTAGGGGCCCCGTCACAAGCATTACACCGCTAGTTCATCGCTATCCAGGCCCTGTTGCAAGCGTAATGGTTGTTATTTTTTTATTTTTATGAGTGTCTCTCTCTCTCTCTCTCTCTCTCTCTCTCTCTCTCTCTCTCTCAATGGTTCGCTAATTACGTATTAATTTTTCTCTCGCTTCAAATTATCGCCTCGTTTATCAATTTTTTAGTCTGTTCTTTTTTTTTTTTGTGTGTGTGTGTCTCGAGGCTCAAGGCTGGCGGGCTGCAGGCAAAGGGAACAGAAAGGAACACAAACGTAACAAAAACATCAGCTGACCTTTTGGCCCTTAGAAGCTGGCAAGAAAGAGTCATATCATTCATTTTTCCCTTTCCAATTTTTGCTTTACTATTAACGTCTAGTTAATAACATTCTGTAAGTATTCTGGGCATTTCTAAATATTGACAGACTCTCTCTCTCTCTCTCTCTCTCTCTCTCTCTCTCTCTCAGTATAAAGTTATAAAGCCTGAAGAGCCATGGTATACATAATTCACAGCTTCACCACCACCGTTACCGCCTCCGCCGCCTTCTCCTCACCTAAATAAAGAGGCGCTGTGTGTGGAAGGAGAGAGCGGAGGACACACGTACGTTATTAATTCATCACGCTTCTTCCCAGTACCAGGCGAGGCTCAGGTGTGTTAACGCGTGAATGACAGGTGGTGGGGTTTCCAAGAAGGTTAAAGGAGTTCACACCATCATCTGACACAGTTCCAAGTAATACCTTCACTTTTAAAAGGCTGCGTTTGAAGTTACGTTGGTTTTAAGGGTAGTTTTTATGGTTCTATTCGTAGATTAATAAGATTTCTACCTTATTAGCGAGGGAAACGCTCTCAGGACCAGGCAAATCATCTCTGTGGCCTTTGAAAATAGTAGTGGTGAAAGTTGATCCCTTCAATACTGAGACACATTTTTACCTTGATATTTTTTTTTGGGGGGATATGATTAGAAGATTTTATTTGCATTAGAAAGAGTCTATGGAGGTCAAAAGATTAACGGCCAGAGTCTTTACTATTCTAATCACCCACATATGTTTCTGAAGCTGTCTGATATCGCTAAAATATTACCCAGAATGAACATGGAAACGCGGTATGGTACTGAAGGGGTTAAACAGCCGTCTTATTGCAATGGTGATAACAGTGTGTAGATGGATATGTTGAAGTTACACGAGTCTTTAACTATCTATCCATCAAATCTCAAAACATCTAAATCAGAATGTCAAATAACAAAGATCACATGATGGAGTCTTGAAGGAAAATTACGATAAGCAACGAAAGCTAACTATTACTCAGCTAATCATATCCAATTCATTAATTAACTCATTACTCCAAGATATGCATTCATTTACTGATTACACCGAGCAACCAACACGGCCCGAACACACGCCATCAGTTAACCACACGCTCGCTGCCCACACTGTAGCAATCCACCAAAGAAACACGACCACAATCTGTTCGCAGTATAACCTTAATCCAATTCCTTAACATATATCGTTCCTAACCCTCCAACACACACACACACACACACACAAACCGTAATCCATATCCTTAAACCTTTCAAAACTAGAGCACATTTTTACCTTAAGATTTGCGTACAATTAGACCACTTTATTGACATTACGAAGGGTCTATGGAGGTCAGAAGATTAATGGCCACAGTCGTCACTATTCTAATCCCCCACATAAGTTTCTGAAGCTGTATAAAACCACCAAATAGTAAGTAGAATGAATATGGAAACGTGTCATGGTACTGAAGGGGTTAACATAGCTAGCTGCCCCACACAGTAACCCCCCCAACACACACACACACACACACACACACACACACACACACACACACACACACACACACACACACACACACACACCTACAAGCGCCGCCTGTCAAAACGCTAATCAACTAAACATGTAAATAATGAGGCGAAAAGTCAGTGATTAGGGAGAGCGAAATGGTTCCCGACATTAATGAGAAAAGAGCTGATTAATTATGAGCCGCACAAACCCTCCTCCTCCTCCTGTTGCTGCTGCTGTTGAGAGAGAGAGAGAGAGAGAGAGAGAGAGAGAGAGAGAGAGAGAGAGAGAGAGAGAGAGAGAGAGAGTCCTTTTCTCTACTTATTTTATTCTTGTTTTCTCTTTTTTTCTTTCTTTTTTTTTTTCTTTCCGTCCTTCTTCTCTTAGCTGTTTTTATGTTTGAGTCATTTTGAAGAAGAAGAAGAAGAAGAAGAAGAAGAAGAAGAAGAAGAAGAAGAAGAAGAAGAAGAAGAAGACAGAAAGAAGACGAAGAAAAACAACAAAACATCAACAAGGAAAAAAATATAAAAAGACGGTAAAAATTAAAAGAAAAAAAAACAGAACGAGGAGGAGAAGAAACAAGATAAAGAAAATGGATGGATGAAATTACAAAAAAAAAAAAAAAATATGAAAGGAAATGGGAGAAAGCTGAAAATTCAAATTCTCTCTCTCTCTCTCTCTCTCTCTCTCTCTCTCTCTCTCTCTCTCTCTCTCTCTCTCTCTCTCTCTCTCTCTCATGCTACATACATTTTCATACATTTAATGACCTCATTTGTAAAGTGCTTTTTTTTTTCTTCAACTCTTTGTTTCCTTTGTGCTGCCGTTCCATCTCTGCCATCTCCTTTCTTTCTTCCTCCTCCTTCCTCCTTCTCGCACTTCTCTTCCTCTTCTTCCTCTTCCTACTTCACAATTCACTTCCCTATTCACATATTCTTTTTCCTCTCCCTCTCTAAATTTCCTTTACGCTTTCTCTCTCTCTCTCTCTCTCTCTCTCTCTCTCTCTCTCTCTCTCTCTCTCTCTCTCTCTCTCTCTCTCTCTCTCTCTCTCATCATCATTCTCCCGTTCTTCGTTCGGAAAATCTCCCCTCGTCTTCATTTTCTTCATTTTTTCCTCTTCTTCCCTCTTTTCCTCACTTCATCTCTATACATATTTTTTCTTCCTTTTCCTCTTTCTTTTCTTCCTCTTAGTTAATTTGAGTTTCATCTTTCACATTTTTCTTTTTATTTCTCTCGTCGCGTTTCAGTTTCCTCTTTCCTCCGGTGTTGGTTCAATAGAGAGACGGATATAATCGATGGCTGGGCTAATAGTGGTAGTTCCTGTGCCAATAAATTAATCCGCGCCAAGACTACGCAGATATTTCAATGAGAATGGTTTTTGTAATGACATCGCGTGAAATTCTACTTATTTATTGAGCTTCATGTGATATTATTCATGAAAAAAATGCCGCTCACTCGTTTTTTTTTTTTTTGTCATTCTTTCGTTTCTTTTTCTTTTTTTTTTTCCTTCTTTTTTTTGCAGCTCATGTCTCCCCTCTTCTTCTTTCTGAAAGTCGTCACTGTCTTCTTTTTTTATTCATATCGCCTCTCTCTCTCTCTCTCTCTCTCTCTCTCTCTCTCTCTCTCTCTCTCTCTCTCTCTCTCTCTCATTTTTCCTGCTTTTCTATACCCATTTTTTTTCCTTTCGTTTCTTTTCACTTTAGTTTACAGGTTTTAAAGTTTTCATTGTTTATTTCATTTTTTTTTAGCATGCTCTCTCTCTCTCTCTCTCTCTCTCTCTCTCTCTCTCTCTCTCTCTCTCTCTCTCTCTCTCTCTCTCTCTCTACTATGCTATCTCCTTATTTTTCAAGCCTTTTTCCTGTTGGTGCTCTTCTCACCTCTGCTACACCCCTCCTCCTCCTCCTCCTCCTCCTCCTCCTCCTCCTCCTCCTCCTCCTCCTCCTCCTCCTCGTTCTTCTTCTGTTGACAAATATTACCCACAAACCACCGCATCTCCAATATTTCTCGCCATAAATTCTCTTCCATGAAAATATTGCCCCAAAGAAGAAAAATAAGTGAGAGAAACACACACACACACACACACACACACACACACACACACACACACACACACACACACACAAGAGGAAGACATAAATCAAATGGCTGCAAATGTCTATAGATGGTACGGAAAAAATGTGTCTAAATGCGTGAGAGAGAGAGAGAGAGAGAGAGAGAGAGAGAGAGAGAGAGAGAGAGAGAGAGAGAGAGAGAGAGAGAGAGAGAGAGAGAGAGAGAGCTACATTTATCATTAAAAACCCGTGATACTAAAAAAAAAGTTTTTGAAAATTTGAGTTATGTGGCCACAATTTTCAAATTCTACAGATATGAGGAGCTTGGTTCTTGTGAATCTTTTTCCTATCTATAAAGTAAAAATTGTGTTGATCTGTCAATATATCCATCAAACTACCCTTAAAATCCCGTGATACTCAAAAATGAGTCATTTGAATATATAGGTTATGTGGCCACAATTTTTCAAATTCTACAAATACGAGTAGCTTGGTTCGTGTGAGTGTTTTTCCTCTACACAAAGTAGAAATCATGTTAATCTGTCAATAGAACGATCAAACTATCCTTAAAAACCCATGATACTCAAAAAAAGAGTCTTTAAAAAATAAGTTATGTGGCCATAAGATTCAAACTCTACAGATGTGAGGAGCTTGGTTCGTATGAGTGTTTTTGCTATATGAAAATTATAAATTGTGTTGATCTGTCAGTAGAACCATCAAACTACCCTTAAAATCCCGTGATACTTAAAAATGAGTCTTTTGAAAATATGGGTTATGTGGCCACAATTTTCAAATTCTACAGGTATGAAGAGCTTGCTTCGTGTGAGTGTTTTTGATGTATATAAAGTAGAAATCGTGATAATCTGTCAATGCAACCATCAAACTACCCTTGAAAACCCGTGATACTCAATAAAGAGTATTTTGAAAATATAGGTTATGTGGCCACAATTTTCAAAATCTACAGATGTGAGGAGCTTCGTTCGTGAATGTGTTTTTTCTATATATAGAGTAAAAATCGTGTTAATCTGTCAATATATCCATCAAACTACTTTTAAAAACCCATCTTGTTAAAAAAAAGTGTTTTCAAAATATAGGTTATGTATCCTCAATTTTCAAATTCTACAGATATGAGGAACTTGGTTCGTGTGAGTGTTTTTGCTATATATAAAGTACAAATCATGTTAATTTGTCAATAGAACCAACAAACTACCCTCAAAATCCCGTGATACTCAAAAAAAAAGTTTTTTTGAAAATTTGGGTTATGTGGCCAAAATTTTAAAACTCTAGAGATATGAGGAGTTTTCTTCGTGTGAGTGTTTTTGCTGTATAAAAAGTAGAAATACTGTTAATCTGTCAACAGAACCATTAAAATACCCTTAAAAACCCGTGATACTCAAAAACGAGATTTTTAAAATATAGGTTATGTGAGTACAATTTACAAATTCTACGGATACGAGGAATTTGGTTCGTGTGAGAGTTTTTGCTATATATAAACTAAAACCCGTATTAATCTGTCGGTAGAACCTTGAAACTACCCTTAAAAACCCGTGATACTCATAAATGAGTCGTTAAAAAATATAGCTTATGTGGACACAATTTTCAAACTACAGATATGAGAAGTTTTGCTCAAATGAGTGTTTTTCCTATATATAAAGTAGAAATCGTGTTAATCTGTCAGTAGAACCATCAAACTATCCTTAAAATCTCGTGGGAACTACAGGTCACTCACTCCCACGTGCTCCCGCCACTCACAGCTGATTGTGACATACACGTTAACACAATTTGCCTGCCCTATGTACACGACAGTTAGGTGGACTGAACCTCTATTGAATTATAGTTAGTTGTACTGGTGGTGGTGGTGGTGGTAGTGGTGGTGGTGACAGTAGTAGTAGTAGTAGTAGTAGTAGTAGTAGTAGTAGTAGTAGTAGTAGTAGTAGTAGTAGTAGTAGTAGTAGTAGTAGTAGTAGTAGTAGACACAAATAAGGAGCTCAAAAGAAAAAATAATAATTTTTTTTAAGTTAAATAAAAATAAAATATAAAAAATCAATAAAAAAAACACAAAATAACAAATGCCACACTCTTAGACAACCAAAAATTATCTAATAAACTCAAATTAACTCAAATAAACTCAAACATTAACCAAAGAACAAAATAATGAACTCTTTACTATCTCAACCTTACCTTACCTGTCTCTCTCTCTCTCTCTCTCTCTCTCTCTCTCTCTCTCTCTCTCTCTCTCTCTCTCTCTCTCTCTCTCTCATACACACACACAAGGGTCGGGCCAAGTGTCAGGTGATCAAACACTCAGGGGCGCCACGAAAATACACGACTATTGGCTTTATTCCCTTTCTCCTGTTGCTTGTTGAAGGATAACAGAGAGAGAGAGAGAGAGAGAGAGAGAGAGAGAGAGAGAGAGAGAGAGAGAGAGAGAGAGAGAGAGAGAGAGAGAGAGAGAGAGAGAGAGAGAGAGTAAGAATGTATACAACACACTCTCTCTCTCTCTCTCTCTCTCTCTCTCTCTCTCTCTCTCTCTCTCTCTCTCTCTCTCTCTCTCAAGTGTACGAGTAGACAGCCAGACGAATATAACTGCATCATTCATGAGGGAAAATTATACAGTGTTCTGAGGCGTATACAGAAAACACACACACACACACACACACACACACACACACACACACACACACACACGTTGCTTGCGCCTTGCCTATCAAAATAAACAAGCAATTTGGGATCTGCAGCTTACTACACACACACACACACACACACACACACACACACACACACACACACACACACACACATACGAGGTCATTAAGCTTTATTCAATCCTAATTGTTATCTTTCATCATCATTATTCTTCATTGTCATATTATTATTATCTACGAATAATTGTAGTAGTAGTAGTAGTAGTAGTAGTAGTAGTAGTAGTAGTAGTAGTAGTAGTAGTAGTAGTAGTAGTAGTTTTTGTTGTTGTTGTTGTTGTTGTTGTTGTTGTTGTTGCTCATAATAACTCTTTTCACGTGGATAAACATCTATTTCATCTAGCACATAAAAAGATCTATACCTTAATTAAACATCTCATTGTCCAACAGTAAATAGTAAATAGTACCATCACACACACACACACACACACACACACACACACACACACACACACACACACACACACACACTGAACTATTGCCTCATACTGCCGCCAAAACAGCCGTAATATATCACTACGTATAGAAGGCACATTTTACTTACACCCAGACTGAAACACAATATCCGGCACCCAAAACTGTCCATTCAAGGCTTCATTTACCATTTCCTTTGGTCTCGTGTTTACTCCACTTCATCTTCTCTCTTCTCTTTCATTTCATTTCCTTTTTCTCATTTCCTTTTTTTCGTTCCAACCTTTCTCTCTTCAATGATCTCTTCTTACTTCACTACTTTTACGGTCGTCTTATTTCCCTCTCCTTCACCATCACCTCTTTCTTCTTCTTTTCTCTATTTACTCGTTACTTTTTCTTTCCTGTCTTTCTCCATGTATAGTTTTAGCGTTAACTTGAATATTAACAACATATTTCGACCTTATCCAATATAACGTAACATAAAAGAGCTCCCGTTTCTTATTTTCACGTTGGTTATCATTTCCGCGCCGTCATATTTCCCTGGTGATGACTGTGAGTGGTGATTGATAGGGTAAGTGGATAAAAATAGGAAGGTTTATAAAAGTCATCCCTAGTGTAGACCAACCAGTGTCTTACCTAGGGCTGCCACATGATGAAACAAGAGTCGTAAGAATATAGAACGGAAACTGTAAGGAACTAGCAGGAGTATACATGGCAAACAAAACCCGCTAGACTTTTACCTATACTCTTTTGCAACTGTCTACCTCATCTAGAAGTGTAATCTTTGTGGTTGTGTTGTTATTATGAGTCAGAAGGAGAACACACTGAACTAGAAACTACCTATACTCTTTTGCAACGGTGTAATCTTTGTAGTTCTGTTATTAATAGCAGTCGGAAAGAGAACATACCCCACTAGGAACTTCTCTATACTATTTTGCAACTGTCGTCCTCTACATAATCTATAAATGTAACCGTCGTAGCTGTACTGTTATCAAGAGTCGGAAAGAAAATGAAGGAACGCAGAAACACCCATGGTACAGTGGTCCAAATCCTGGCCACAGTTCAAGTGTAAGACGGACTTCCTTATTGTAGTGGTTCCCTAACGAGTGGGCTTCCAGATACGATGTCTCCTTTACCCCAGGAAACTCCTGTGAAAGCCCATATGGTATAACACAAAAACGACATGAAAAACAACGTCACTCTTGTTTATGTGGCGCGTGTGAATGTTGCGTTAATGTTGTTTTCACTCATCAGCTTCCACGAGACCTCATTTTTCACGTCACTCCTCATCCACACTTTTTCCACATCAATCTTTATATTCCCGTGTTTCCGAGCACAGTTTTCGTGTAATAACTTCGTCTATTTTCTTTTTTTTTTCTCTACTCGTCTCTTCACTTTACGTTTCACACCATGTTGGAAAAGCAGATTATTAATATTTTTTTGTGTGTTTCCTTCCAAGAGTATTTTTTTTATTTAGCTAAGTGTGTTATTGTGCATAATGTTATGTTTTTGATGTGTGTGTGTGTGTGTGTGTGTGTGTGTGTGTGTGTGTGTGTGTGTGTGTGTGTGTGTGTGTGTGTGTGTGTGTGTGTGTGTGTGTGTGTGTGTGTGTGTGTGTGTGTGTGTGAGAGAGAGAGAGAGAGAGAGAGAGAGAGAGTGGGCGTTTCACAGAAAGCAATTTTCAAACTGTTTTTCACGCGAGAAGAAAGAAACGTACCAAAATCTCTCTCTCTCTCTCTCTCTCTCTCTCTCTCTCTCTCTCTCTCTCTCTCTCTCTCTCTCTCTCATTCACACACGCACAATAACATTACTTTTGAAAGGTAATGCGGTAAATTATGCATTCAGAGTCTGTGTCGAGCTTTTGAGTGAAAGAAAGGAGGAGGAGGAGGAGGAGGAGGAGGAGGAGGAGGAGGAGGAGGAGAAGAAAGAAGAAGAAGAAGAAGAAGAAGAAGAAGAAGAAGAAGAAGAAGAAGAAATGATAAAGAAGAAGAATAGTAATAGTAGAAGACCAAGAACGTGAACAAGAACAACAAGAACAATAAGAACAAGAATAACAAGAACAAGAACAAGGACAAAAAATAAGCGGAAGGAAAAAAAGAAGAAAAAGAACAAGAAATAAAAAAAAAAGCAGAGAAGTAGAAAAAAAAGGAAAGAAAGAAAATGACAATAACATAAAAGAACGAAAACAAAAATAATAAATCAAACAAAAACCAAAAAAATAAATAAATAAATAAAAGAAAATAAACCAGAAACAGAACAAAGTAAGAAAATAAAAAAAATAAAAGGAAAAAACACAAAAAAACACGAATAATAGAAACATCAACAAAAAAAAAAAAACAGAAACAAGACGATTTAGAAATTGAGAAAGAGAAGAAAATTAAGAGGAGGAGGAGGAGGCGGGAAAAAAAAAGAAGAGGAGGAGAAAAGGAGGAGAAAAGGAGGAGAAAGGAGAGGAGGCGAGCCAATTCGGAGCTTCGTTTGGGACAGGAATGAGTCTGATGCTTCGAGAGGGGAAAAAGTGGATCACTTACTGGGCAACACTTTAAGCCAACGACAGGGTGCAGACGTCACGGGGGGGGAGGGGTAGGGAAGGGGAGAAGAAGAGGAGGGAAGGAAAAGAAAGGAAAGGAAAGGGAAAGAAAGAGAAAGAAAGGAAATGAAAGGGAAGGGAAGGGAAGGGGAAAAAGATGAGGAAGAGAAGGGAAGGGACATGAAGGGAAAGGAGGATAGGGGAAGGCAAGGGATGAGAAGGGGAAAGAAAAGAAGGAATTTTCCCTATAAATGTACTCAGAAAATGAAGGAAAGACAACTATTCAATTTTTTTTTTTTTCATATATACCACTAATGATCAGATATAAAAGTCACATTTTTCACTGGAACTTATAATCACATCACTGACTTCAAAGCGTCTCCATTTTACACCATAATCAGGAAATCAGTACTGTAACAAGGATAAAAATTACACTCTTTGACATCCAATGAGAACAACAAACTTCATTATAACACAGCCACCCACTGGACCCAACCACACTGACCTAATGCTTAAAAAAACAAGGAATAGGAAAAAAAAACTTACACTACCGAGGGACAACAATTTACAACACGCACAAAAAAAATGGTATGAAATCTTTATAATCACTTAAAAGAAGACGAAAAGATAAAAAAAAAAAAAAAGAAAAAAGAACACCACCGCCACTTATCACACACACACACACACACACACACACACACACACACAGTCACCTTCTGGACCCAACCAAACTGACAAAAAAAAAAAAAAGGTCACTGCGAAGAACAATAATTCACGACACTAACCAAAAAAAAAAATAAATAAATAAATAAACAAATACACACTATATAAAATCTTTACAATCACTTACAAGAAGAGGAGAGGATAAAGAAAACACACACACACACACACACACACACACACACACACACACACACACACACACACTCGATCATATAAACACTGACACCCAAACCAGCATTACCTGTAGGGCTATTCACTAATTGCATCCCAAACCACTGAACTAACGCGCCGCCACGCCTGTTAACCTTTAATTAACGACTACAGGGGTGAGAGAGAGAGAGAGAGAGAGAGAGAGAGAGAGAGAGAGAGAGAGAGAGTATAAATAAAAAAAAATGTAGATGGATGAATGGAAGGATGAAAGGATAATTTGATGGATGGAAAAATGAGAGAATAGATGAATGAACGAATAAAACAATTGATAAATGAAATGATACGGGAATTGTAATAAAAATAATGAAAAAAAACGTAAAATTAGAAACAGATGAAAACAGGGAGAAAGCAACATAAAGGAAAAAGAAGAAAGGTAGGTAAATAAAGGAATGGAAAAATAAGAGAATGAATTGATAGATGGAAAGATAAATGGATGAAAGAATAGATGAATGAAGAAATTAATAAAAGAATTGATACGTGAAATGATACACGGAAGGTAACCAAAAATAATAATAAAAAAAAGTAAGGATAGAAACAGACGAAAACAGAAAACAGGAACACAAAAAAGAAAACGAAACGGCAAAAAAAAAGAAAAAATGAAAACTGCAAAACATTTCAAACACAATAGTGAAAAAAAAGATAAAAAAAAAAACTATGGGATTAGAAAGCGAGATAAAAAAAATAGAAAGAAAAAACAATAAAAACGGGGAAAGAATAAGAAAAAAATAAATATGTATAAAAAAAAGTAACAATTCTGAGAGGAAAGTTAAAAAAAAATAAGATAAATGGCAAAGAAAAACACATAGATGAAAAAATAAATTAACAAAAAAAATAAAATAAAGATGAAAATAAAGGAAAATATTTATAAACATGAATAAAAATGAGAAATAAATGAAGAAGTGAAAATAAAAGAGAATATGAATGAAACCTAGAGAAAAATAAGGAAAAAATAGAAAGAAGGATAAAGAAAAGTACCAAAGGAAGAATGATAAAGGAAAGGAAAAGGAAATAAAATAAAAGGGATGAAGGAGGAGAGAGAGAGAGAGAGAGAGAGAGAGAGAGAGAGAGAGAGAGAGAGAGAGAAGGAAAAGTGTGTGTGTGTGTGTGTGTGTGTGTGTGTGTGTGTGTGTGTGTGTGTGTGTGTGTGTGTGTGTGTGTGTGTGTGTGTGTGTGTGTGTGTGTGTGTGTGTGTGTGTGTGTGTGTGTGAGAGTGATGAGAGGACAAATGAGGAAGGAGAGAGGGAGAGGGAAATGAGGTGAGATAAGAGGAAGGAAAGGGTTAAAATAGAGGTGACAGAGGGAGCGAAGAGAGGAAGGAGAGGAAAGGATACACAAAAGGAAGGAGGAGGAGAGAGAGAGAGAGAGAGAGAGAGAGAGAGAGAGAGAGAGAGAGAGAGAGAGAGAGAGAGAGAGAGAGAGAGAGAGAGAGAGAGAGAGAGAGAGAGAGGAATAAAGGAAGGAAGGAAGGAAGGAAGGAAGGAAGGAAGGAAGGAAGGAAGGAAGGAAGAAGGAAGGAAGGAAAGAAGGAAGAAGAAAAAATCAATACACAAGGGAAATTAAAATGAAAGCACACACACAAAAAAAAAAACAAAGATAACCAATGGGAAGGGAAAAAAAGAAGGAATAAAGGAAAGAAAGAAGGAAGGAAGGAAGGAAGGAATAAAGAAAGAAGAAACACAAAAGGGATGGTAAAATGAAAGCCAACCTACACACACACACACACACACACACACACACACACACACACACACACACACACACACACACACACACACACACACACACACACACACACACAAGAGAGAAGGTAAGATGAAAGCATACACACACAGAAACACCCACCTTATCTACACACACACACACACACACACACACACACACAGACAGACAGCCACGTTAGCAGTCAGTATTCGTTGACAAATCTGAGCACATCACTTCTGGTCAGTTAACGTGATTACCGTGACTCACATCAACTAACACCAGTGACATCAGCGTGTTAATGAGCCGCTTCCTTCCATAAACCATCCATCCATCCAACCATTCCAGTATTTATCCAACTTTTTTTATTATTTACCCCGAGTATTTATTCAATCTTTTTATCAGGGGGGGGGGAAGGAGGATTAATGCAGGGATAAATGTCTTGGTAATTGTTTTTGTTAGTTCCTTATTCATTTATCCATTTACTCATCCATTAAGCCAGTTAGTTATTGATACTCTTATTTATTAATTTATTCATCTTAAGTCACGTTCCTTGTTCATCACTCTCTCTCTCTCTCTCTCTCTCTCTCTCTCTCTCATCACTTTACACGCCCCTTTACACTGCCAGCATACGTAAAGAGAGGAAAAAGAAAGGGAACAAAGGAAAAGGAAAAAAGAAAAAGAAAAAGTGAATAAAACATCACCACCTCCATCAATCTGGATCCAATACAAAAAATAAGACAAAAAGAAAAGCAAAAATAGAAAATATACAAAAAATAAGAAAAGAATGAGAAAAAATAAAAAAATACAGAAAAATAAAATAAAACAAAAAAAAATATATGAAAAAAAATCCAAAAATATACAAAAAATAACTCAAAGATGCAAGAAAATAAACACAAAAATGCACCAAAAATATCTATAAAACACGCAAAATGCAAAAAAATATATAAAATTAAAAAATATACAAAATAATGAAAAATGAAAAAAAAAAAATGGAGGAAAAATGGTGGCACTTTTCTCTCTCACTTCCGGCCAACCAAGAAAGGAGAGGTGAGTAAAATGCTGTTTGTCTCCGGAGAGATGGAGGGAAAGTGGAGGAAACTAGAGGAAAGTTGAAAGAGGAAGCAGAGAGCCGCCGTGGTACAGTGGATCCATGCGTGCTTTGGGGTCGAGGTGTCTCCAAGCGCACGGGTTCGAATCCTGTCCACGGTCTGAGTGTAGGTTGGGCTTCCTCACTTAGGGCAACGGTACCCAAAAAGGTATCCCCTTTAGCCCATAAATTCCCGTGAAAAGCCCACGTGGTATTAAATAAAAAAGGATGGAGGAAAAATGTAAAGGAATAGCGAGGAGGAGGGAGGGAGGGAAGTAGGGAGAAAAACAGAGGGAAAGAGAAGAGATGGAGGGAAAAGTAAGAAGAAGAGAAATGAAGGAATAGTGAGGAGGAGAGATAGAGGACAAAGTAAGAAGTGACGAGGAGAAAAGAAAGTGGTATAAGAGAAAAGGATAAAATGAATAAATGAAAAAGAACGAAACGAAGGAAAGAAGAATAGCGATACGAAAAAAAAACCTGAAGAGGGAGAGAAAAAATATAGAACAAGGAACACGTGGCATAGGAAAAAAATCTGATAATAGCATATGAAAGAGAAAAAAAAAAGACGAAAATGAATGACAAAGAATTTCGAAAGAAAAAACGAGAAATAAAAGTGAGATATGCAATATGACAAAAACAAAAAGGAGAAGAAATGAAGACAAAAGATAAAAAAAAAAAAAACGAAGAAACAAACGAGTAGATAACCAGTAAACAACACATAAAAGCACCAGCAAATATATATATACTAACACATAGACAGAGAGACACATGCACACACACACACACAGAGGATGAGAGCCTATTAGACTGCCACTCCATAAGGGAACTAGCAGTCAGCCATAGCAAGTGCCAGAAATTGAGGGGTAGGAATTGAGGAGACGCGTTCATTCCTGCCCACCATGTCATGTCCTTTATGAAGATAGAGGCGAAGAGGGGATGTGTGAACCTATCAAGGGTCATTTGCACTGTATGGGATAATTGATGTTACTGTATGAGAGAGAGAGAGAGAGAGAAGGAAGGAGAGAGAATTTACAATATAGTGTATCATAAAAGTGGGATTCATTACTAATACACTTAAAATACACTTAATCTAACTATTGAACTTTATTTACTACTACTACTACTACTACTACTACTACTCTCTCTCTCTCTCTCTCTCTCTCTCTCTCTCTCTCTCTCTCTCTCTCTCTCTCTCTCTCTGGCTCTTGTTACGCTTTGATCCCTGTGATTAATTGATGCTCGTCAGCTTCCTGCTACACAAACAAACCGATAAATGGACAGAGGTGTAGGCGTCACAATGGCCACCAGCTGCACAAGGGCCGGGTGATGAGTGGTGTTCAAACTGCTACACTGGACAACAATCATGGGAACTTTTTGAATTACTCGCCTCTGACACTCCGCGCTCTGCCACACACAAGCCACCGCCTGCCCGCCTCCCTGCCGATCACGCTGCTCTGCTCTTTGGCCCGTGTTCAGATACGCTTTGCTCTCTCTCTCTCTCTCTCTCTCTCTCTCTCTCTCTCTCTCTCTCTCTCTCTCTGACTCCCTCACTATCAGTACACATTTTTACCATGACTGTAGGATAGGATTTGAGGATTTTAGTTTCATTAGGAAGGATCTTTGGAGTTCAGAAGATTGATGGCCACGGTCTTCACTATTTTAATCTCAACGTAAGTACCTGAAGCTACATGAAATCTCTAAATGATAAGCAGAATAAATAGGAAAACTTGTCATAATACTTGAAGTACAAAAAGTCTTAAAAAAAACAGGTGTTAATTGAATTACAGTGTTTTGAAAGCGGTCAAGATGGAGGTGGAAGTGTTTCAGAAGGTAGTGACCGAAATATGAAGAGATCTACTGAAACTTACGGATCTCTAGAAATCCTGATTTATTTCGTATCCTAAAGAATTTTGATCAATTCAGAAAATCTACATAAATTATTCTTCCCGGAAGTTTAAAATCCATAAAAGCTGAGAGAGAGAGAGAGAGAGAGAGAGAGAGAGAGAGAGAGAGAGAGAGAGAGAGAGAGAGAAAGGACAGTTTGTCTTGTGACGCGTTCCATAAATGTGCCACCGCCACCCAGCCAGACTTTTGGCAGTTGGCAACTTTTCGCAGTCAGTCAGTTACTATTTACTCGTTACCGTCGTTACTGTCAGGAAACCGACAATTGCGCTGAGCTGTAGAGCGGTTCAAGCTGCTGCCTCAACATCTAAGACAGAAGGAAAGGTTTGAGGCTTCATCTTGAATTTCATTACGTAAAACTGAAAAATCATCTTCATATTTGGAAAAAATCACACTCTTTCTCTCCAGTAAATACTCTAAAATAATCAAATAAATATGAGACTTTTAGGTTTTTTGGAGAGTTTTGCTGTTCGTTTTTATCCGGAATTTTGAAAGGATACCATCAATTTGCAAACTTTTCTTTTCACACCATTTCTCTTCAATAACTGCTTCAAAACAATCGAAACAAATAAAAAGCTGAAATATCAAATAAACTAATAAATACAAGCAGAATGGGGACACGACAGGAGCCATTACAACATTGCCATATCTGAGAGAATAATGCTGCCAATTATTTCCTGAAGATGTTGACTCCCTCTCGGTGAAACATCATGAAAGGGGAGAATGCAGAAGTGGCTTTTAACTACTTTCCTAGAGTCAGGTGTGGGCGCCATAAACGAGCCTCCTTTACCTCTTCAGTACTGGGACGCATTTTTACTACGAGTTTTGGGTGTGAATAGACGATTCTATTTACATTACGAAAGGTTTACTGACGTCAGATGGTTAATGGTCCAGAGTCTTCACTATTTTAATCCCCCACATGATATTCTGAAGCTGTATAAAATCACCAAATAGAAAGTAGAATGAATAATCAGCAGCTTACTATTACGCGTTCACTCACGACACTGCCACCAGCAACACACATCACTAAGCCCGTTTCTTTCCGCCGCTCAAGTTCCGTGGTTGGTGAGAGACAGCCGTTGCCACAGTAGTGTTCCAGTGTTCCTTCGTACTATTTCGTCACGCTCAGTATGCTTCGTTGACAGAGATATGACTTGTACACAGAAAACTCAATGGCTAACGAGCAGTAACGACATAACGAGCTGATGCCACGGTAGACTGCAGAGTTATGTGCAGTGACGTCGCTGTGCCCGATCACCAGCGCTCAAAGTTTAGTGATACCATTTCTATCCTAAAAACTATTGCTTAACAGAAGTTTGGTAATACAAAAAGAGCTGACCTGCACATTGGCTGACGGGTTTCAAGGCGCACCACTAACGGGATCAGTACGCCGTGCAACAAAATACAGCTTAACCTCTTCAGTACTGGGACACATTTTTACTTTGATATTTATGTACCATTAGACCATTTTTTTTTTACATTATGAACGGTCTATGGAGGTCATAAGATTAATGGCCACATTCTTCTTCACTATCTTAACCCTACATGAGTTTCTGAAGCTGTGTAAAATCACCAAATAGTAACCAGAATGAATATGGAAACGCGTCATGGTATTCAAGGGATTAACGCATTTCAGTGAGACGCAGAGACAGAAACAAATCAGCTCCAGCTCTCTTTCAGCGCTCGACTCGTCCCTGCCAGCGTGCTACACTACACCAGGGCCTGGCAACAGCCTCAGCCGAGTCAAGGTGGATACAAATCATGCACTAAATCAGAGATATTTACTCACGGGAAATTTAAGGCCGTGAAGATTAAACTTGGGGTGATGTAAACAAGAGGCGAGTGAGATTAATCCTAGGCATTGTGAATTGTACACGAACCTTATACATAAAAGATTTAATTCAAATATTACCAAAGATACCAAGCCGTGAATTGCAAACATCAACTGTATAAACGTTCTACACTTACCTAATAATAAATAACTACTTAATGTAACACTGAGAGAAAGAACAGTAAAGTGAACATGTTAATCCCGTTTTCCTATTCATTCTGGTTACTATTTTAGTGATTTTATACAGCTTCAGATTCTTATGTTGGGATTAAAATAGTGAAGACTCTAGCCATTAATCTTCTGACCTCCATAGACTCTTTCTAATGTCAATAAAATCGTCTAATCACACCCAAAACTCATGATAGAAATGCGTTCTAGTACTGAAAGGGTTAAACAAGAGAGACAGTTTTGCTTTCTTTTTATTGCATGTCTGAATAAAAAACTAAACAAAAAAATCGGACAATTCCCTGATACTGTTCGCGCAGCACCAGTGACACGTGTTAGTTAGGTAGCACTCTGATACAGGCGTCAGTGATGGATACGCAAATACACAGACAGATATACAGTAGAGACGCAGCATCCCATAAACCTACAGGAGACAACCTCACACCCACTCAACACTAACACTCCAAACTAAGTAACACTAACCTCCAACACGAGCCACATACAATCACCACCCTGACGACCCTGACTGCCATACATCCACGTGGACACATTGGCTTTCACCACAGAACACCCCATCCCGTTCCCAATGTCGCTCTGTCACTCAATCTAAAGCTACACCAACAACTATATAAACTTTCTAATTACAGTGTCAATCAGTACAACATCCCGGGTCATGAGGGAAGCACGTCCCACTCGCTGCTACTCGCCACCACAAGCGCCAGCCTGCTCGACACAGACCCAGACCGCCACATCCATGCAACCCACACACCGCTCACTCAATTATCCTTCACATAATAACCTTTATACAGCATCAAGACATCAATAAAGGCAACAGTGACTCAACCTGCACTTACTGTCTCTCACTGGAGGCCCACAGCGTCCTTGAATACCCACAAATACGCACACGCACAAATATTACAGTACATGTCACCACCCCGCAGGCAAGCTGAGGAGGAACCGGGCTTACGTCATGCTGAGATGTGATTGGCTGGTGGGGTCACGTGATTAGTAGTGGAAATAGGTAGAGTATGTGGAGAGGGGGAGGAGTAGGAAGGGGAAGTTAGCCTGGGGATGAAAAGTGAGAGAAAACGAGAAGGCAGAAAGGAGAAGAGGTGGAGAGGGAGGGGTGACTAGCCTAGTTACCTTACGAGTCTGTTTGTGTTGCCTTGAGCCACGCAGAAGCTGTTGCCTTCAAGAGGATCTACACGCCCACCACAAGACCGTCAGGCAGGATAACACACCACCAACCCTGGACACTGAGAGGGAAAGCTTGTCTGCCCACTCATGACGCCGCTGCAGCCGCCACGACCACCCTAGATCCCACACGAAGGAGTGCTCCACAGAACTATCATAACAGCTGCATTTATTTCCTTTCATACTTTATCTTGTTTATCCTTTTTTTGTGTTCAATCTTTCCAATTTTTGTAACTGTAATGTTTAGGTGCGTTCATGTTTTTTTTTTTCTTTCTATACGTGGCTTTAAGACTTTTTTTTATGTAAGACGGGAAAACTGGTTAAGGTCAACAAAAAAACGATAAAAAAAGGCCCATTTAGATATCAGTCCTCTTACTGATTCGAAAGGGTTAGCCAAAAGACAGGGAAAAATGTCTTCAAACTTCCCTCTTAAATGATGTCAAGTCATAGGACATACAGACACAGGCAGGGAGTTCCAGAAAGGCATGAATGAATGCTAAAAAAGTGCTCCTGTTTTAGTAACTATGAATAATTTTACATATGTTAAAGCTTATTACTCAGTGGTTACGACAAACACAACATACAGTACTCGTTATGAAGCTACACCCTCCATAACACGTGAAAAATATGGAGCATATATTTAATGAGGCTGTATATTCTAACCACGGGAAAAAATAAAACACACTTACTTTGATAATAATGCGTCGGTTATGTTGAGGCGACACAGCGTTACCTGGGAAAGCAGAGAAAGATCAAACATAAGCTACTGTTATTCTGTGTTGTAAATAAATAAATAGACAAAATAAATAAAGAAATGAAGCTACGCATTTAAATTACGTCCTTTAATTAATCCATCATTATTATTTCGGGTTACACTGTAAAACAAACATTAAATACAAATATCTCTCTCTCTCTCTCTCTCTCTCTCTCTCTCTCTCTCTCTCTCTCTCTCTCTCTCTCTCTCACCGATACACATTTAATCTATGGTGTTATACTAAACTTTGGCACCCGCTAATTGTGTTATTAAATTAAGTTAAGCTTTATTTACTACAGCAACATCTGCATTATCCTCGTTGCGTGTACTAATAATATAAACTTCCTATGCCCACATTCTGAAACACCGCAGCACAACTCCACGCACTCAAAAGCCTAAAGTTGAAGTTACACGAGGTTTTGGTGGTGCTTTTATGGTTCTAGTCACGGATTAACAATATTTCCACATCATTAAACAAATAAACACGATTTTTTTATGTTTTTATGGTTCTAGTCACAGTTTAATAATATTTCCACATCATTAACTATAGAAACACGAATATCTGATAGTGCTTTTATGGTTCTAGTCACAGATTAACAATATTTCCACATAATTAACCAAAGAAACACGCTTAAGAACAGGACTTAATATCTCAGTGGCTTTGAAAATAGTCGTCATGAGAGAGTAGGACGTTTCAGAGACTAATAGCAAATGTACACCGCCTTATGATGTCTGATAATCTTCATCTAGTGACAGATTAACAATATTTCTACATCACTAACCAAAGAAACACTCATGAAAACCGGAATTATTACCTCTGTGGCCTTTGAAAGCAGTCGTAGTGAGAGAATAAAAGCGTTCCAGAGACTATAAACGTAAATAACCTTGTGATGTCTCATAATCTTCCTCTACTGACAGATTAACAATATTTCTACATTATTAACCAGAGAAACACTCTTGAGAACTGGAATTATTACCTCTGTGGGCTTTGAAAACAGTCGTAGTGAGAGAATAAAAGCGTTCCAGACTAGTGGCAAAGGTAAACAACTTTGTGATGTCTGATAATCCTCACTCCAATTATTTCCTCATTAACTCCTATGAAGCGTGATGGTCTATTAATATCAGTAACTTCGCTGGGATGGAGTACTGATATGAGGTAATTATCAACACCAATCACTCCCTCATAAATAATACACCAATGTTTTGTATGTATAATGGCCCCTGACACTTATTGCCTCCCGTCACACACTCAAAAGCTACTCGCGATTAATTCACACTCCGGTAACGTCAGGTAAAAGGGTTGGTGGTCAAAGTAATGGCAGGTATTGAGTTGTATTGGTGCGTTGGTGTTGTTGGTTTGGTGGTCGTGGCTGGTGTAGTAGTCCATAGTGGGTGTTGAGAGTCGTGGTGTTTGATATTGTGTTCATGGTAGAAAGTGTATCTTGTTTTTACTTTTTTTTTCAGTAGTATATTGTTACTTACTCTTTTCTCGTCTTTTTCCTTTTCTTCTTTTCCATAGTTTCACCTCTACCGTCTCCTCCTCTTCGTCTTCCTCTATGCACAGTTTATTTTATTCATTCTTCTTTCACCTCCTCACCTCCTCTTCTTTTCGTCCTCATCCACAAGTTTTTTTTTTCTTTTCTTCTCCTCCTCCACCTCGTCCTTCTCTTCCTCCTTTCCTTCCTCTCGTGTTTAACCTCGTCCGTCTCCTTCATTTGCACTTTCTCCTCTTTCTCCTCCTGCTCCTCCTCCTCTTGTACGTTCCTACTCCTCTTTCACCTGCACTTTCTCCTCCTCTTCCTCCAACACCTCTTGCACTTTTTTTCCTCTCCGCCTTCTCCGCCTCCTCTTTACTCTTGCTGTAACACATAACACTTCCTAACTTTGCCCGACTGTCTCAAGCAAGGAGAGAAGGAAGTTAAACCAAGGAGATTCAACTACAAAACTTTCTCGGATTTAGCCCCATTGATCCCGGCCACGAGAACTTTAAGACACCGGAGAACGCACAGCCAAGACTTAACGTTCCCGCATTTGCTCTCCCTCTCACTGCGTTGCTTGACGGTTACCTGGCCCATTAAACGCGATCGTAACCTTGGTGTAGTGACGCCAGCCACGGTTCATTCATCCCTCACCTGTGACGGTCCGTGACTAAGTGCGTGTGTTGCCTCATTTTTCTCCCGGCGAGTGTCAAGAAAATCGAGCGGCGAGGCAAATTTTGATGGGTTGTTTGGAAGGTTACGGTGATGGTGGTGGTGGTGATGGTGGTGGTGGTGGTGGTGATGGTGGTGGTGGTGGTGGATGGGGAGGGGGGATAGAGGTAAAGTTTTTCTTCATTATTTTTTTTTTCTTGATTTCTCTTTAGTTTTGTTTGATGTGGAGAGAGAGAGAGAGAGAGAGAGAGAGAGAGAGAGAG
>NC_059293.1:16573794-16583794 GCF_017591435.1 Portunus trituberculatus
CTTTCCTGTTATCTCTCCTAGTCCTCTCTACTTCCTTTCCTCTTCCTCTTCTCTCTATTGTATTTCTCCCCATTTATTCTTCCTCCATCTACTACTCAGTGCTTTCTACTTTCCTTCCTCCTCCCGTATCCTTCCTTTCCTCTCATTCATTTTTCTTCCCTCTCCTTCCCCTCCTCTTTGATTCCTCTCCTTACCTATCCTTCTCCCGTATCCTTCCCTCCCTCCTTCCCTGCCCCCTCCACCACCATCAGCTTCTCACCCAACACAATGCCCCGTGTACTGTTGTGGAGATGAAAAAGACGAAGAATTGTGAACGGATTTTCTCTGCAGATCGCAAAGTCCCAAGTGAAAAAGACTGAAATGTAGTTGTATATTTTTGGGAGGGATTTAACGGCGGGAACGAAAGGGAGGAAAAGAATGGCAAATATTTCACTCTTCAGGAAATGTAGATGGGGGTTGATGCTGAATGCGGGTTTGAGGTGACGTGCAGAGTGAGATGTGTGTACTGATTGTTTTTTCTTTTTTCTTTTTTTTTATGTAGGAGAGAGAGAGGGCTAGCCAAGAGCGACACTATGTTAATAAAAAGGGCCACTTAATGCTGGTTCTCCTGCCATGTCGACAGTATTCATTCTTTTGGTGTGTTGGTGGAGGTGATGACTGGCGTGGTGGAGGCAGGATGGAAAGATAAAAGGAATGTGGAAAATAAACAAAATTAAAAAAATGAGAAAAACAAACTAAGAAACACATACAGCAACAGACCTATTGCCTTTGACATAACTTATCACAAGCTTTACTAATATAAACAGGAGAAGTGTGTTGGTAAATTTGGTCTTTTTTTTTTTTTTTACACCAAACTCTCACTTCAGGATTAAACTAATTTTTCAGGTAGTTTTCGACCTTGTTTTGACTGAATTTGCACTTCGTTTCCGTGACAAATCAGTAGTTTTCTTTATATCCCTCTCCCTCCCTTTCTAATAAAAATGAATAAATAAAAAAAAGCACGGTCTATCCCTCAGAAAGTACTGCATTACGATGAAATAAACAAATAAATAAATAAATAAATAAATAAATAAATAAACACGGTCTATCCTCTCAGAAAGTACTGTATTGCGATGAAAAAAAAAAAACGAAAATATGCTGAATATAAACCAAACCAGGAGAAAATAGTATCGTTATCACACAGTACGACAGTGTTACGTATTTCTGTGGCCCTGGTTCGAGTATCTGCTGTTCTGGAGTGTTGTCGTTGTCGAGAAGAGCCAGAAGAAGAAGAACAAGAACAAGAACAGCAGGAATAAATAAAACTGGAACGAGGAGAACATGGAGGAAAATTACCAGAACAAGAAATGAATAAGAAAAAAGAGAATAAGAATGAACACAAGAAAAACAAGAACAAGAACGACCAACCCAACACAATCAAGAAAAAAAAAGGACAAAAGGGACAAACTCAGGAAAACAAGAACACGAAAAACAAAGAATAACAAACAAGAAACAACAAAAACAACAACACGCACTCACAACATACAACTACCATCCCCACCACCTCCAACACACACACACACACACACACACACACACACAACCAATTCCTCTAACTCTTACAATAAATCCGCAACTCTATACTGGTAATCCCCACAATTTTTATTCCCCTACTTTCCACAATCTCTACCATTCCTTTACACTTCCTCCTTTATTCTCCCCAACAAGACAGGAAGAGGAACGCCACCACCACTCCAGGCAGGACAGACTAGTCAGTGTTTGGGGGAAACTAACTGCCCACATGTTACTAATACTAATTCAGAAACGCTTTCCTCTCTCACAATGACTATTTTCAAAGGCTCTAGTTGAAGGTACTCATGTTTTTAAGGGTGTTTTAATGGTTCTGGTGATGGACTGGCAAATATTTCTAGATTATCATGAGGAGTAACTGTCTTGATAACCTTGCCAGTCGTCTCTGGGGACTTGAAAAACTGTAGTGGTAAGAGATCAAGGTGCTTCTGAATAAGGCTGTGTGAAAGGAGACTCAAGTGGTGTGTCTCCAGCCGTACCCTGACTCGACTCGCTCGCTCAACTCTAAAGGCAGGACTGAAGAAATTGTCAATCGCATTCATGTTAAATATTTCTCTCCGCCATGTCAGGTAATTGAGGGTTAGTTAAGGAAAGTGAGGGTTTGAAAAGTGTTTGTGTTGATGTGTGAAGTAGCTTGATTTGCTTTAGGTGTTTCATGCGTTTGTTTGTATAAATGAACGTCTTATGTGTTTCAGGTTTTATTCTGTTTTAAGCCTTTTTTTTTTGTGTGTGTGTGTGTGTGTTCCTTTTTTTCATATTGGGAAGCTTTATTTTTCTTATTCTTTTAATTATCATCATTCTCATCTTTCTATTTTTTTCAGTCTATCCAGTCAAAGCGGTTAAAAACATTGTTATTCAGTAACTGTAACTCTGTATTTCCAACTTCCTATGACTTGACTTCATTTAAGAGGGAGGTTTCAAAACATTTAACCCTGTCTTTTGGCTAACCCTTTCAGATTTCTAAGCGGATTGGCGACTGAGTGGACTTTTTATTTATATATTTTGTTTGCTCTTGGCCAGTTTCCTCCTCGTACTGAAAAAATAAGTAAATAAATACATAAGAGATTGTGTACATATTCTAACACAACTACAACTACTAAAGCTTCACCAGGATGAACACTTACCAACATTACCACGCCAAGATCACGACCACATTAGCTTTGAGTGATCAGATCCCATCTACTCCACACACAACACCACTACAACTCCCCGCCAGTATCAGAGGGAAGGAGGATGTGAGTAGCGGGGCAGGAGAAGCAGCTGTGTGTGTGTGTGTGTGTGTGTGTGTGTGTGTGTGTGTGTGTGTGTGTGTGTGTGTGTGTGTGTGTGTGTGTGTGTAGTGACTTAACTTATACAATCTCTATCGGAGTGGGGAGGGAAAGTCAAGCTAGGATAATGTTTAGGGAGTTTTAATTTTAAGAACACACACACACACACACACACACACACACACACACACACACACACACACACACACACACACACACACACTGAAAGAGAGAGAGAGAGAGAGAGAGAGAGAGAGAGAGAGAGAGAGAGAGAGAGAGAGAGAGAGAGAGAGAGAGAGAGAGAGAGAGAGAGAGAGAGAGAGAGAGAGAGAGAGAGAGAGAGAGAGACTGCCCTGCCTTCTTTACATTTACAACACATTTACTCATTTACCCAGTCGAAAAAGCAACAAATGAGTGTTACCGCCGTTTTTAGAGTGACAGAGAGCCTCGTAACAACCTTCATAACTGCTGCATTAAATCCACCACACATCTGCAAATTTGTACAAAAGTTCGCACTAATAAATGCAACCCATGGAATCTTTATTAGTATCTACGAAAGAGAGTGGATTTAAGAGAAAAGGTTCAGGTTTTGCGATTTATGGCTAATGCTGTGCTTGGAGGTGGCTGCAGAACAAGAAAAGATGTGCTGAAGAAGGTTGGTAAATAAGGAAAGACAGGAAATAAGTGACCGTGTAATTCAATCTTTTCAACATTTCTCATTTCGTCATTATTCAGTCATTCATTGTTCTATTTTCTAAGGTTACACACTGATATCGCAAACTCAATACCAGCAAAGAGAGTGACAGAAACCAGACCCCTTCAGTACCATGCCGCGTTTTCAAAATTCATTCTGGTTACTATTTGGCGATTTTATACAGCTTCAGAAACTTTTGCCGAGGATTAAAATAGTAAAGATTCTGGCCATTAATCTTCTGGCATCCATAAACACTTCCTAATGCAAATAAAATCGTCTAATCATACCTAAAACTCAAGGTAAAAAATACGTCTCAGTACCTTACCTTAACTAAAGAGACACTATACTTCAAGACACACCAATAATTTCGCACGCCGTAAAGACAATACAGCGAACATGACAACTCGGAGGACGGAACACGGGGACACGCGCGTAACTCAGGCAGGAACAAAGCTGGAGTGAACAATGAAGGTCACAAAGTCTCGGCAGTGATGAAATTGTGAGCGCAGAATATCAAGGCAACATACGTGGCTTGGATCATTCATAACCAGACCCTCACTGTAACATTGACCAGCGCTAAGCAACGAGCAGGAAGGAAGGTAAGGGAGGAAAAAACGGTGACAGGCTGAACGAGCTTGCTTCACTCTAAGTCTCTGAAGAGGGGGAAGCAACGCAAGCACAAAGAGGTATTGGTTATTAGCTTTAAAAGTGACGCTGGGTGATTAAATGGGAGAATAATTATACTGTGTAGATAAATGAAGTGTTGGAAATGATAAATCTTGTTCTTGGTAAATGTATGTACTGTGTGTGATTTAGATGTTTGTATGTGTTTAAGAATGTCTGTCTGTCTGTCTGTCTGTCTGTCTCTCTCTCTCTCTCTCTCTCTCTCTCTCTCTCTCTCTCTCTCTCTCTCTCTCTCTCTCTCTCTCTCTCTCTGTATGTATGTATGTATGTATGTATGTATGTCTTCCTCTCTCTCTCTGCCTGTCTGTCTCTCTGTCTCTCTCTCTGTATCTCTATCCATCTGTCTCTCTCTCTCTCTCTCTCTCTCTCTCTCTCTCTCTCTAATTCCTATCATATTCCTGTTTCTTTTTATTTTCTCTCTTTCACTGTTTTGATCATTTCTCTCATTTTCTTTCTCGTATTTGCTTATTTCCAAGTCTATATTGACTTTTCAAAGAAGTTAAGATAGATTATTACATCTCTCTCTCTCTCTCTCTCTCTCTCTCTCTGGGACGTGGGAAAAAAGCACGTTAGCCCCCATGAGGATTAAAACTCATGCACCAACATATCATTATCTGCCGTGGAACAGATCACGCCTGCTCGATCATTCACACCCACTCATTGACTCAGTTGTGGATCTTTTAGGGCGTAAATATTTTTCCCCAGTTTGTATTTTTGTTTTGTCTTTCGTATGAGGGATATTTGTGGATTACTGATTTTTTTGGTGTGTTTTAATATGTTTTGTGTTGTTTTGAGAGGTTTATGGTTGTCTGTTTGTCTGTTTGTCTGTCTGTCTGTATGTATGGGTGTTTTTGTTAGTGTGTCTGGGTGTCTGTTATATTTTTTTTCTCTCTCTCTCTCTCTACCGATAAACCTCAACGTGGAAGAAAAAAACAAAAGGAGAAAAAAAAACATACGTAATTTTAACCATTCATAATTTACATGACGGAAAAAACCTTGACACATGTTAATAGACCACTGCATTTCCTGTCACAAAATAAAGTCGCAATTCCTGGCAACACAAGTACCAAAACACACATATATATTTTTTTTTCTCTAAAGCACATAGCACAATCCACATTTATTCAATTCATACTTTTCGCTCCAAAAACGCATCAAAAGTTAAAAGGTTATTTTCCACTAAATCACTGACCTGGCCTGTTTAATACACCATATTTTGGTTCCAACGATAACGAGAGAGAGAGAGAGAGAGAGAGAGAGAGAGAGAGAGAGAGAGAGAGAGAGAGAGAGAGAGTCATTACCGCATCCATTCAACCCACTGCTGCCTAACTGTCCTGCTAACCTAACTTAACCTAACTTATATGTAACTTTAACTTAACCTAACCTAATTTAACTTAACGTACTACTTAACTAACACTACTGCTTAGTAAAGGCAATATATTTGACTAACTTAATTTAACCTAACCTAATCAATCTATCCTAACCTGATCTAACCTAACTTAACCTAACATAACCTAACTTAAGCTCATCTCATTAAAGTCGATCCTATGTTATCTCCTGCTGTTACTACCACTGCTACTACTACTACTACTACTACTACTACTACTACTACTACCACAACCTCTACCACCACCAACATCACCGCAGATTTTTCCTACACTCTATTTTCCTGACATGATAGGAAAACTGATCAAAAATATATGTATCTGCTGTGAATACCCTTTAAAAGCTACTCTCTCTCTCTCTCTCTCTCTCTCTCTCTCTCTCCGGGTACACTAATGGGAGGACTCCGGGAATAAATTATCGGTCAAGGTTTTCCGAAAGCGTGAACCGTTGATCCCAATAAAGAGTAATTAATGTTTCAATATGGTAATTCTTCGGGACTCGGGATGGAAGCGGCGCGGTGGACGGGCGATGGTGATTTGAGGTCATGTTGGATTAGTTTGTTTTCCTCTCTCTCTCTCTCTCTCTCTCTCTCTCTCTCTCTCTCTCTCTGTGTCTGTGTGTGTGTGTGTGTGTGTGTGTGTGTGTGTGTGTGTGTGTGTGTGTGTGTGTGTGTGTGTGTGTGTGTGTGTGTGTGTGTGTGTGTGTGTGTGTGTGTGTGTGTGTGTGTGTGTGAGATGCGTTCTTTTCTCTTCTTTGTGTTTGGTGGTGGTGGTGGTGGTGGTGATGGTAGTGGTGGTGGTAGCGGTGGTGGTGGTGGTGGTTTTCCTAATATGTTATTCGGCTTACCACTTTTCTTATTGATATTTTTGTTGTTTTTGTTCTGCCATCCAGTAAGTCACCAGCCACTCACAAACCACAGAAAATCAACCAACATAAACTCCTGTCTATACACACACACACACACACACACACACACACACACACACACACACACACAGGGAGCAGCAATGACTTCAGCAGCGCCTTAAAGCTAAAGAGGCACGAACACAGCTTTCCCCTCTCATTGGTCCCCCTCTCTGCCAGAACTCCGCTAAATGGAGGCTGTCACTGCAGGTCAACACGCGCGCTGCCTCCCGTGTACAGCCAGACAGACGCCGTGGAAATGGTGCGGCTTTGCTTTTCCTAACAAGAGACGAACAAAGGGTAAAGAAAAAAAGTAAAAAGCATGCGGACGGCAGGAAGACACGAGATAAATGTAGGGAAAGGGTATTATGCTTCCTGTACACCTCCACACTGTATGGTCCGTACTCAGAAACGTTTTGCTCTCTCACTCTCACCACGACCATTTTCAAGAGCCACAGAGATGATTAGCGGGGTTTTTTCAAGAGCATTTCTCCAGTTAATAGTGTAGAAATCTTGTCACTTTGCCTTTAGAACCCGTAAAACACCTTTAAAAAAATCGTGTAAATGAAATAAAGCCTTTTAACCCCTTCCGCACTGGGACACATTTTAACATCGAGATTTGTGTACGATTAGACCATTTTATTGACATTAGGAAAGGTCTATGGAGGTCAGAAGATTAATGCCCACAATCATCACTATTTTAACTACCCGATAAGTTTCTGAAGGTGTATAAAATCACCAAATAGTAAGCAGAATGAATATGAAAACGTGTCATGCTACTCAAGGGGTTAAATTAGTAGAGGTGAAGCACAGAAGGAATATGAGCTTCTTCCTCACCGCCATACTGTCAGATAGGCCAGGTGGAAATGGTCGAGTGTTGGTGGTACGGTCTTTCTACAGCGCCAGACGTGTGTTGAGGGCTAAACAAGGCGGAGAGATTATTGGAGAGTGATGTCAGTGATATTTTACTCCTCGTACGCAATCTGACTGGCGCTGTGGGTGTGTTTGATCTTGGTTCTGTTCTCTACAAGTGGAGACGGAGTATTGGGAAACGAGAGGGAATTAGAGTGATAGTTGTAGAAGAGGAAAGTGGAAGGAAGTTAAGGTGTACAATGAAATAAATAGAAATAATAATAATAATAAAGGTGTGAGGCAGTTTAGACATCTATACAGCACACTACATTACAAGAAGATTAAGAGAACAAGAAAGATGCTTACGAATAAAGAGAAAAAATTAAAACGCATGAAATAGATCCAAGTCTAACACGCATACACTCACACACACATACACACACACACCACCACCACCACCACCACACCACCACCACCACCACCACCACCACCACTACCACCATCACTACCACTACCACACCACTACACCACACCACAACCACCACACACACACACACACACACACACACACACACACACACACACACATCACCACCACCACCACCATCACTACGCGGACGTCAGGTGGGGTTGGTGGCCTGGGCGTCCTGAGAGCGTGACTCCAGCATCAGCCAGGCAGACAATCCAGCGGCAACTTGACTCCCAAAGCACGGCCCGCCACGCCCGCCACCTGTCACAACTTTGGCCGGGACGCGAGCTGGCGAGACGCGGCCCTGCATCTTGAAGCGGAATCTATCAACTTCGGCGGGACTTGGCTGACGGGGAAATATGAATGTTTATTTTTTTATGAGACTTCTTTCCCTCTGTGGATTCCAAATGGCGGTTGCAGGAGTTCGCTGGAGTTAACTTTTACGCCGTTGTGCTTTTCTTCCTCTCTCTCTCTTTCTTCCTCGTCCTCTATAAGTCATATGCAATAACGGAGAAAGCCAGAGGTTCAGTCAGCCTTCTTCCCAGCCAGGACAAAGGCACAAGAAACAACACAACAACACAACATACACACAAGAGAAAAGAGCATTCACACTGGCCCTCACTGCAACACAGGAAAGCACAATACAGCACAAGAGAACATTCACACAAACACAAACACAAATACACACACACACACACACAAACATAAACACACAAGAGCAGTCCCATCCGTCCTCACTGCAACACAACACGAGGCAACGCACACGAACACATACACGCGAGAAACACAAACTTACGAGGCACCAGAGCAAGGAAGGCTGACGTGACTGCCTTGGGTCTTGGCGGGACGAGCGAGGGGCGCCAAGATGTTGTGGGTCAGAGGAAGCGTCAGGAGACAAGGCAGAAGAGGCACTAACACCTCCTGCTTCGTTGTATTTCCCCCGTGACATCTTCCCTCCCTAGCCAGCAGAAGCACACTGACAGGGGTGGATGTAAACGCGGCAAATGGTAAAGAGATGGACAAGAGGAGCTTTCGCCTTTGCTATCTTCACTATACTCTTGATTAAATTGGTGTATCTTACCGCTAAATAACTTCGTGGGAGAGGGATGGTGAGGTGCAAAAGGTCTGATGTACTTTGTTCTTTCCCTTGTTTAATAATATTCAGTGAAAGGAATATTTACAGCGCAATTAATACAAATTTCACGTCTAGACAAGACCACATCTTAACGAGGTAAACGTCTACCGTTTATTCTTCCTTTGTGTTCTTTAGTGCTACTGATGATGGAGACACTTATACCACGAGCAATGGAAGGTTTACGTCTATACAACACCACAGTGCAACTCAAGGTCTGCTCTTTATTCTTTCTTTGTGTTCTTTTGTGTCAATCCGATACTATATAGTGTCTGGCAGCGATAGTCAATATGATCGGCGATGGGGACGCTTACAATATGAACAATGCAAGCTTCACGTCCATTCAACACCACATTGCAACTCTCACAAGCCTCAATAACCACCAACCAACATCGCTCCCTCACCATAAACACTCACATGATGGCTGGCTGCTCGCTAAACACTATGTATTTGATCACACGAAAAAGAAAAGACACACACATAATAGAGGTTACAGAAACACTAGCAGTCTGTTCACAAATACAAAAGTTTCCTGATAAGCCATGTATTGCACGCCGGACTGCAGTCTGCCTCAGCGGGATAAAACTACTAGAACGCGTTTCCCTGACGGTGAAATCAATGCTTCATTCTAGATGCCTCACACTTCAAAACTCGGAATAACAATGCAGAATGACAATAGATTCCAATAGCGAAAGGTAAAGGAATTTCTCTCTCTCTCTCTCTCTCTCTCTCTCTCTCTCTCTCTCTCTCTCTCTCTCTCTCTCTCTCTCTCTCTCTCTCTCTCCTTCCAATACGTTAATTAATATTTTCTTTTTACACAAATTATTACAAAGGATAACATATAGCGAGAGACTTTTATGCACTGCTTGTTTGGTTACACTTCACTAATTACTGGGAGAGATGGGACTGCTTGGTGTATGGCCTTGGTGTGTATATTTATTCTCAAGGTTAATAAATAAATAGATAATAAAAATAGTAGACTTTTATTCCCCCGTTTAGATTGTCTGATTGCACTTCTCATCACTAGATACAAGAGATGGGAC
>NC_059293.1:16588794-16596294 GCF_017591435.1 Portunus trituberculatus
TCTAACAGGACGGTAAATAAAGTAGAATAAAAGCTAATATTGAACCACCCTCTCTCTCTCTCTCTCTCTCTTGTAATACTATCCTCATAAATGCTTCATCATGCAAGTTCTTCCCATTTTCTCTGTCCCTCTCTCTCACCTGATCCATTTTCTAACAGCTCGCTCACTTGATGCGTTTTCTATCATGTCTGCAATTTTACGGGACAACTTTGCCAGGTTCTAAAAGGTAATGTTAGTGCGCCTCCCAGACTGCCGGGTTGTAAGTTTTAAGTATTTAGAGAACCTGGCTATGTATTTTTCGATTTATTTGTACAACCTGCATATCAGCAATACAAATTTTTATGGCATCGTAAAGGTGTGATGTATGTGTTTTGGTAAAGGTGTAGGGCGTTTTACCTGTCTGTCTCTGTCTCTCTCCGTCTCTCTCTCTCTCTCTCTCTCTCTCTCTCTCTCTCTCTCTCTCTCTCTCTCTCTCTCTCTCTCTCTCTCTGCCAAGGATATTTTCGTCTTATCTAAAATTAATCATATTGTATCGGAAAGGTGTGATGTATGTGTTTTAGTAAAGGTGTAGAGCTGACCTGTCTGTCTCTGCCTTTCTGTCGCGATGTCACTGTCTTTATGTCTCTTCTTCTTTCTCTGTCTCTCTCTCTGCCAAGGGTATTTTCGGAGCATATTTTTGTATTTCACCTTCACTTTACCTATCTACTTTATACATATCTAATTTTCATAAACTCTTCATAAAGGAAACAAAAGTCTACCATAACACATTTGTACCCTCGACCCCACAACAACAGCAACACTCAGCCTTTGCTTTAGTCAGGAGGAGCGCGCCCCGCGTGACCAATGAGCCGCCAGCCCGCCGCAACATTGCCTGCCATCACCGCCCGCCACAACACGCCGCGCCGCCAGAACCTATAATGGCATTCACAACCAGATAGAAAAAGAAGAAAAGAAAAGGAGAGCAACCTGAAGCAAACATATTCTCTCTCTCTCTCTCTCTCTCTCTCTCTCTCTCTCTCTCTCTCTCTCTGATCTTCGGTACCAGGACACATTTTTATATTTATTCTTCTTACTGTTTGGCGATTTTATTCAGCTTCAGAAACTTATATAGGGATTAAAATAGTGAAGACTGTGGCCATTAATCTTCTGACCTCCATAGACTCTTCCTAATGTATATAAAATCGTCTAATTACACCAAAAATTCATGATAAAAATGCTTTTCAGAACTGAAGGGGTTAAGAAAGAACTAACACATCGTCCCTCACAGCTTCCTAAATCTGACCCAGCATTCCGCCACGAGCAACAGGACTATTGGGTTACAGTGAGAGGGTTAACGACGCGGACCCTGCATGGACAATCAGCACCTACTGTTCAGAGTACTCGATCCTAAAGTGTTCTGTACCCGCCGCATCAGACACGTGGCGTCAATTAACAGCCTGAAGAGTGAGTTCCTGCCTCGCCCTTGTGAATGCCAATGACTGAGTGACGCTTGCTACTTTATCCATTTACTGCTAGACATTTTTTTGTTAGCTCTAAGAAATATTTGCTACTGTTACCATCTCCCTTTTATGTAAGAGGGAAAAACTGGCCAAGGACAACAAAGAATGAAAAATAAGGTCCTCTTAGTTGCCAGTCCCCTTGGAGTCCCGAAAGAGTTAGCCAAAAGAAAAGCATAAATGTCTTGAATCTTTGTTTCGTATCATAGTCGTCTCTAGATGCAATTTCTGGACTGAGATCTGAAGGTGATAGTCTAAAAGAAATTTGAATTGTCTGGGAGAAGCGGTATGTTCAGATTTTTACCTCAATAAAATCAACACTTTTTGGGATTACTATGAATAAGCTTTATATACATGATTTTTTTTAAATGCCTCTAATTAGCTTTTAAATAGTCCCACAGTTTAGAAGACACATAATCAGCTTTCCTCCACTGTTATTTTCCCTGTATGTGTTCGTGTAACTCATAAATTTAACAGTATTGTGGACATATAAGACAACCAGACCACTGAAAAGGTTAATATGAACAACACAGACTATTCCATTTGGGGAAGATTAAGCTACAGACATTGGAATTTCTATAACAACTCAGTAACTCCTTTTGCTGTCAAGTTGTATCCTTCAGTGTTATTCTCTCAACCGACATGTCACCGTTTCTGTGTAGTCTGACAAGAAACCACCACTGCCTATTGCTTTAACCTTTTCACTGCTGTTCGACACGTTTCCTTACTTACTAACCACTCTAAGACATTTTTTTCTTGCTCCATACTCTTTTCCAAACACTCCGCTCAATAAAAAAAAAAAAGTGGTTAAATCTTACCTTCCTAATCCCTATAAATGATGGAGGTGGTAATAAAAGTGTCATATATTACTTGTAGCGGTGAAAATCGCAGTGAAAAGGTTGGAAATAATAACTCACTCCCTTTTTTGTTACTGGTGTTCTCGTAAATACATTCTAAACTAGCAATACACTACATTAATAAGCCAGAGAGGAAGCCAGAGTAAGTATAGTATCAGAGGTAAACTGTACACACAATAACGTTTACACTATCAAACTATACACATTGAAAAGGTTGAACATAATCACTCACTCCTTTTCTGTTGTTAGTGTTGTCGTAAATGCACTCTAAACTAGCAATACACTACATCAATAATCCAGAGAGGAAGCCAGAGTTAGTATAGCATCAGAGGTAAACTGTAGATACAATAACGTTTACACAATTCCATCATTTCCTTACCGCCAGTGGTGTCTTGTGAAAATAACACTCTGAACCTTTACAAAAAAAACACAAGAGATATGGCAGATGAAAGATGAAAAATAACACATGGGCACAGTTCTTACACGCTTGGTAATGAGATCTGCGGTTATTTGAGGCCATTAGCATTGATATCACACCAATTCACCATCGGTTTCATAATTTACACAGCCTTGTCTCCTGCCAGCCTCGAGTCTTGTGTGGCAGAATCTTGTAGCAGGCAAAGATCCCCACGCACACTGACACCGCTGTTCTCTACAATATTCATGGAGGAACAGAAGGGAAAATCTCACCACCTCGGACACTCCCCAATACACTTCCTGGCAGGTCACGGCCGCCTCAAACTGTAAGGTGGAAGGCATCAGAAAGCCGAGACAGTGTAGTTCCTGCCATCGCCTCTCACTGACTGCCGCATCAAACTCACGGTGTTTAGGAATATGAGATTTGTTTGGGATGTTGTGAGGGGTTCCGGGGAATGAAACTTTGAATAATATAAGGTTTTGTTAGATCTGGAAAAGAAATATATTGTAGCTACCGTCACCACCATCACTGCTACTACCACCACTACTACTACTACTACTACTACTGCTACTGCTTTAGATATGGACAGCTTCAGTGTAAACGAATTGGACGAAAAAATAATTAACTTCTTGAGTGTTTCCAAGTCAAAGTAATGATAAGTTTGTACAAAATTTAATGAGTATTTTTCAGCTGATTTATTTCAGGCACATAACTTACTGTATATATTATAGAATAAGAAATGATTGGCTAATTGACTGACTGACTGACTGACTGACTGACTGACTGACTGAATGAATGAATGAATGAATGAATGACTACTACTGCTACTACTACCATTACTACCACTACAACTACCACAACTACTACAACTACTACCACCACAACCACTGCCACCACTACAACTACAATGAACAAAGAGCAAAGCATCTCTAAATTGAAATCAGGGAGGCGCCTACACCACCACCAGACACTCGCCCCCCCACAACCCACAATCCCCGCCCTCCCACACAAAGCTGCGTCGCCATTATCTCTTTTCTATAGCCAATAAATCCATGGCACGATAATAGGTATTTACAACTACTTCCCATTTTCTTTGCAGTCGCTTCAGGGGAGTCTCTTCTAGTATTGAGTATTCCAGGAACTGTCAGCTGGGGGGAGGAGGAGGAGGAGGAGGAGGAGGAGGAGGAGGAGGAGGAGGAGGAGGAGGAGGAGGAGGAGGGGGATCAAAATGCAAAGGTCGAGGACAACGAGGACAAAGAAAATGGAGGCAGATTATATATTCAAAGACGTAAATAAAAAATGAAAGGAAGATGATGAGAGGATGATTGCTCTCTCTCTCTCTCTCTCTCTCTCTCTCTCTCTCTCTCTCTCTCTCTCTCTCTCTCTCTCTCTCTCTCGGTTGGATGTTAACAATAAAACTTTTACAAGAAAATAAAAAAAAATCAAGCTCATTAACTTTACCGAGAGAGAGAGAGAGAGAGAGAGAGAGAGAGAGAGAGAGAGCTAATAACTTCTGCCGCGTGGGCCAAGGTACCTCCTAATATCCGCACTGCTACCGGTAATATCCGAATAAATTCCATAAATTCTCGAATATGTAAAATTATGCTTGCCGTTTCAAAAGATGAATAGGAAAGGAGTGGAAAGGAGGAAAGGTGGAGGAGAGAAACTGTGATGAAAGGAAGATGCAACACAGAATGGAGGAGAAGGGAGAAATGGAAGAGAATGACAAAAGTGGTAGTATAGAAAATGTTAGAAAAAGAGGGAGAGAGACAAAGAAGGATAAAAAAATATGATAAATGATAATGACGAAAGTGGTATTATAGAAAATGTTAGATAAAGATGAAGAGAGAGAGAGAGAGAAAAGAGGAAGAGAATTGATGATAAATGTGGTGAAAGAGAGAAATTGTGATAAAAGGAAGATGCATCACAGATAGGAGGAGAAGGGAAGTAGAAGAGAATGATGATAAAAGTGGCAATATAGAAAACGCTAGATAAAGAGGGAGGAAAACAGAAAAAGAAGGATAAAGGTCATGATAAATATGGTGAAAGAGACAAATCGTGATAAAAAGAAGATGCAAGAAAAAGAATGATAAACGTGGTAATATAGAAAATGTTAGAGAGAGAGAGAGAGAGAGAGAGAGAGAGAGAGAGAGAGAGAGAGAGAGAGAGAGAGAGAGAGAGAGAGAGAGAGAGAGAGAGAGAGAGAGAGAGAGAGAGAGAGAGAGAGAGAGAGAGAGAGAGAGAGAGAGAGAGAGAGAGAGAGAGAGAGAGAGAGAGAGAGAGAAATGATAAATGTGGTGGAAGAGAGAAATAGTGATGAAGAGGAAGATGCAAGACAGAAAGGAAAAGATGAAAAGAATGATAAAAGTAATATTATATAAGATGTTAAATAAAGAGTAAGGGAAACAGAGAAAAAGAAAAGACAGAAAAAATAAATGATAAGGGATAGATATTAGACAAAGGAAGAAAGACACGTACATTACTAGATAAACATTAGATAAAGAAAAGATAACAGATATAAATTTACAATGATTTTTTAATAAAGATGTTAAATAATGAGAAATAAAAATGACGAAAAAATATGTTGAGTTTAAAAACGAGAGAGAGAGAGAGAGAGAGAGAGAGAGAGAGAGAATGCAGTATATTTTTCATGAGCCATTTTCCACACCCACAATATTTTCTCTCACTCAAAGAGGACAACAGCTTCCATTCTGAGCCCAGTGTGACCATGGGAACTTTGCTGTCTGTCTGTCTGTTTATCTGCCTGTCTGTCTATTTATCTGTCTGTCTCTCTGTCCGTCTGTCAGCTTCTTTTCTTTATTTATCTCTGTGTTGTCTTTATTGTGTTTGTTTTATTCTTTTGTATATTTTTCTGTTTCAGTTTCAGGATCTCTCTCTCTCTCTCTCTCTCTCTTTAATGTTTACTTAATTAGACTTTTCGTTTCATTATTTTTTTTCGTGTGTGTGTGTGTGTGTTTCACTGTTTGATCTGCTGCTGCTGCAGTCTCTGACGAGACAGCCAGACGTTACCCTACGGAACGAGCTCAGAGCTCATTATTTCCGATCTTCGGATAGGCCTGAGACCAGGCACACACACACACCGGGACAACAAGGTCACAACTCCTCGATTTACATCCCGTACCTACTCACTGCTAGGTGAACACCACCTACACGTGAAAGGAGACACACCCAAATATCTCCACCCGGCCGGGGAATCGAACCCCGGTCCTCTGGCTTGTGAAGCCAGCGCTCTAACCACTGAGCTACCGGGTGTGTGTGTGTGTGTGTGTGTGTGTGTGTTTATGCCTGTTTCAATTTAGCCTAAACACACCACGCAAAAAGCTAATAATGAAGGCAAAACAAACACACCACAGGAAAAAAAAAAAAAAAAAAAAAAAAGGAATAAAAAAGGAAAATATAAGTTAAAATATTTCCCGACGAATGAAAATAATCTCAAAAAAAGACAAAAAGAAATAAAAGAGAAAAGAAGGATATTAATAAACGCAAGAGAACAATAAAAATACAACCAACAATATGAAATTCTTGTTTTTTAGTGTATTTTTCTCTTTTGTCTTTCATTTTAGAGAAACAAAGAAAATACGTGAATATTGTTTGTTTTTCTGAAGTGAATATTAGAGACATAAAGAAAACGAAATAAAGAAGGAAAGGGAAGAGAGCCAATAGAGAGGGAGGAGGAGGAGGAGGAGGAGGAGGAGGAGGAGGAGGAGGAGGAGGAGGAGGAGGAGGAGGAGGAGGAGGAGGAGGGAAGGAAGAGAAGGAGAACAAGAAGAACAACAAGAACAAGAACATAACAAGAAACATCAAATAAAATACAACGAAATGATAAACAAAGAAAGAAGAAAAAAAAGAGAAGGAGGAAGAGGAGGAAGAGGAGGAGGAGGATGGACACGAGGAAGACGAGGAAAATGAAAATAAGAATAAAAAAACAAAAGATTACAGAGAACAATAAAGAAAAAGAAGGAAGAGGAGAAAGAGGACAAGATGAAAGGAGAAAGAGAAAGATAGAGAAGAGAAGAACGAAGATAAAGAGATGAAAGAGAAGGAAGAAGAGGATAAATGTTAAACAGAAAGTGAAGAAAAGGAAGAAAAAGGACAGAAGGAGCCAGAAGGAAAGAGAGGGAATAAAAGAGAGAGAAAAGAAAATAAAGATGGAAATGATAAACACGAAGAAAAAAAATAAATGTAATAAATACGAAAATAAAAGAAAGATGGGCAAAATAGCAATGGAGGTGAAAAATGAAGATGGAAATAAGAACAAGGAAGTAAATAAAGATAATAATAAAGATGGAGATGATAATATCTTTACTGCCACTCACCTCTCTACTCTCTCTCTCTCTCTCTCTCTCTCTCTCTCTCTCTCTCTCTCTCTCACATTCCGTCAGTCATTAAATTCAGTGTCAGGGATTATGTTGTCTTCATTTTTTCTTCTTTTTTTTCGTCTGCATTCTTATCATTACCTTTTTTCATCTTTATTTCTAAGTTTTCCTAATTACTTTGGCTTCTTTTACTGCTAATAATAGTAATAATAATAATAATAATAATAATAAAAATAATAATAATAATATCAATGGTTAATCTTGAAAGTAATATTTTTTCTTTTAGTAATCTCTCTCTCTCTCTCTCTCTCTCTCTCTCTCTCTCTCTCTCTCTCTCTCTCTCTCTCTCTATCTTTATTTTCTTTATTCTTATCTTTTTTTTTTCTTCCCCA
>NC_059293.1:16603794-16606294 GCF_017591435.1 Portunus trituberculatus
TTATTGTCATAACTTCTGAAGCATCAATTTGCGATGGAAAATGTCAATATGAAAAAGCGGAAATGTTAGATTGGCAGAAATTAAAACAAACCAAACATATTTTAACCTAACCTCACCTATCCCCACCCAAATCTAACATACCTATGCCCTACAACCATTCAAAATGCAGCTAGGTATTCTTCAGATCATTAAAAACTACACTTTTCAGGTACCATGGCTGCATTAGAAGAAATCATAGATGAAGAAATGTATGAAATGGAAGAATTGCGACGAGTGAGGATTCCACGCATATATAAGATCTTATGGTGTATAATGTAGGTATTGCAAAGTACAAATAGTATGTAAGAATGAATAAACTTAACCATCTACTTTTAATGCTAATCATTATACCTTGTGTGTGTGTGTGTGTGTGTGTGTGTGTGTGTGTGTGTGTGTGTGTGTGTGTTATCTACTTTTTGAAAATGTGATCATAGTCAGTGATGAGTCTGGAAAAAAAAAAAAAAAACTGATTAACAGTGTTGCACATATTGCATTGAACTTCTTGGTAATTGTCTCCCAAGCTTCCTGTTTCTTAGCTATCATGGAGTAATTACCACTTTTATCAAGCACGACGTTGAATTGGTTGATAAGATCAACCAACGTGCTTTTCTGGTCGCTGGTTAGCGACGTCAACTTTTCTCTTCCTTGAGACATGTTATCAGCTGATCGAACGAAATTGTTTACGTTTTCACCAGGTTTTCACTCACACGCTTACCAACCACAGCTATGCGGGGCTACCAACCATTCCGACGCTTTATATCCTTTTGGTAAGCCAGACAACTAGGTTGGCGAGCGCTCCAAACACAAAAAAGCGAATTGTGGAACTGTCATAAATAGTTGGTGCGCGAGCCAAACAACATGGTAAGCGTTTTGGTTTGTTGCCGTACCAATACATTCAGGAACCGGCTGTATGAGTGAAAGAGAAACGGAGAGTAAAAGTCAACAGTAGAGAGAAAAGGTTGTCCATGGAAGCGAGAGGCACACACACACACACACACACACACACACACACACACACACACACACACACACACACACACACACACACACACACACGTATTTAGTTTATTTCTTCTTTTTCTCGCGTGTTTTTTTTTTTTTTTTGTCAGCAAATCAGTTTCCTTTTGTTTTGTGATAATTTAATTGTGAACTTAGAAATTTTATTACTTTCGTTAATATTTTTTCTTTTATTTGTGTGTGTAAAGATATAAACTAATATGCATTTATAAATATTTACTTCTCCTATTCATTTATTTATTTGTTTACTGTCTATCTATCTATCTATCTTATCTATCTATCTATCTATCTATGTATCTACTATAATTTGTAATGTAAAAATAAGGATAGCTCTCGTGTGTGTGTGTGTGTGTGTGTGTGTGTGTGTGTGTGTGTGTGTGTGTGTGTGTGTGTGTGTGTGTGTGTGTGTGTGTGTGTGTGTGTGTGTGTGTGTTCGTGCGTATGTGAACACTCAGTCCAAGGTGTATAGTTTTTCCATCTTCTATTCTTCCTCTTCCCTGTGATCCTCCTCCTCCTCCTCCTCCTCCTCCTCCTCCTCCTCCTCCTCCTTCTCTTGCGTCCTTTCATGTCTCTATCCCTTTTCTCTTCGCCCTATACGACTGTGCCAATGTGTCGATGAAAGGGAGGAGGAGGAGAAGGAGGAAGAGGAGGAGGAGGAGGAGGAGGAGAAGGATAAGAACAAAAAGAACAAGGAGGAGGAAGAGGAGGAGGCGAAGGAGTAAGATAAGAAACACAAGAACAAAAACAAGAACAACAAGAAACAAAACATAACAAGAAGAAAGACAAGAAACATCAAATACCAGATAACAAAATGAGAAAGAAAGAAAGAAAGAAAGAAAGGAAACACAAAGGAAAAACAAAGAAAAACTGAAAGCCCCCTAACAAGATCACGTGCTTCAAGACGCTACTCTGTTCCATTCCAGGTGTGAGAGCGTGACAGAAACATGAGAAGGCTCCTCCCCACCCATCAACCCATCAACCCACCAACCCACCAACCCACCCAACCCTCCCCCTCTCGCACACCACCGCCTTAATCCCTTCCATACTGTGACACATTTTTTACCTTGAGATTTGTGTACAATTAGACCATTTTATTGACATTAGGAAGAGTCTATGGAGGTCAGAAGATTAATGGCCACAGTCTTCACTATTTTAATCCCCCACACGAGTTTCTGAAGCTGTATAAAATGATCTAATAGTAACCAGAATATATGTATATGAAAATGCGTCATGGTACTGAAGGGGTTAACACATAAGACTGGAGCACTATACCACATGATGACAGAAAGAGAGGTGGAATTACTCTCAGGAAGATGAAATAAGTGGATGAAGTAAGTATTGTGGAGTTAGTGAGTGGATGAACTGCAAAACTATCAGTGTGTCTTATATTGTAGTTTATTGACTTGACAAGCTGAGTGAGTGGGTGTGTGATTGAGTAACTGAA
>NC_059293.1:16608794-16611294 GCF_017591435.1 Portunus trituberculatus
TGTGTGTGTGTGTGTGTGTTCAAAAATACTGTCATACTTGCTTGGTTGATATGTACAAAATCAAGTACATAAGCAAATAAATAAAGAATAACGAATAAATATCTTGATAAAATTATACATATAGAAAGATAAATAAACAAAAAAAAACTTATACAAGAACTGAAAGAACCACCAAACTCTCTCTCTCTCTCTCTCTCTCTCTCTCTCTCTCTCTCTCTCTCTCACGTGCATGTTATTAAACCTATATTAAATCATGTGTTAAGGACATTATTTATAAAACCTCTTGATCCCTCACCTCGGGAAAGCAACGCCCGTCGCTCCCCTCCGCTGCTCTCTAATAGAAGCACTAACATTTACAGCCCATTTATGAACGACCTGTATTAATATCAAGCCATTTTCATAAAGGCTGACAAGGCGGCATTCAAATCATTCACACGCCTTTCCTGCAATGACGATGTTTTTTGGGGTTTGTGTCATTTGGTGCTAAATTGTCACCTCTCTCTGCTCAGTAACATGCCACTAAGGTACTTAACTGCCTGGCTGCCTCTGTACTTCCCAAGGCGGTGTGTGTCCCTGCCTCGTGTTCCTGATTTGTGATGTCGTTTTCCCACGCCCATGTTGATACAAGTGTTTGCTGAAGCTACCTTTACGAAAACGGTAAAATTATCATAAGTAAAACAGGACATTTAGTGAAAAATCTCGTTGTATTGAAATTGATGAAGAAATTTTCGAGTTATCGTGAGAGTGGGAAAAATGTCACTAAAATTCAGGAAAATACACATCATAGTAATTATGTCCGCGAAAAAAAAAAATAATAATAGTAAATCATCAACAAATTATTTTCAACGAACGTCTCTCATAAGAAAAGAGCAACACACACACACACACACACACACACACACACACACACACACACACACACACACACACACACACACACACACACACTCAAAATCATTATAAGCACTTGCAAAGAAAGTTAATAATTCTTAAACTTTTCAACACACACACACACACACACACACACACACACACACACACACACACACACACACACACACACACACACACACACACACACACACAAATATTTAACCTTGCTCTTACTCAGTACAAATATAACACGTCCCACTGTCCTGCACAGAGACGAGAAACATCCCTTTGTCTCCACCTGATACTGTCCCCACGTCCTCTCCCACCTTCCCCTCCCCTTCCACTTCCCCCTCCCCACAGCTACATCTGTACACACGTAACATCCCACCTTCCCTTCCCCCCACCCTACATCTGTCCCCAAATCCCCTCCCACTTTCCCTTCCCCTTCCACCTCCCCCTCCAATACCTGCATCTGTCCCCAACGTTCCCTCCCACCTTACTCTCCACTCCAACCTCCCCCTACCCTACCTACATCTGTCCCCAAGTCCCGTCCTACCTCCCCCGTCCTTCCCCACCAGCCAAGCCACTCAGATACAGATGCCATAGTGTCCCTCGCTGCGTGTCCCGTGTCGTCCTTTCCGTAATGATCGTAAATGTCGCTTATATTTCACCTTACGTCTCTAATTCACCTGAGGCTCTCCTAATTAACCTCCTATTTCACCTGCCCCGCTGCCCGTGATCATCGTAAAGTGTTATGCTGATGCTGTGTGCTGTGGCTGGACCTCTTTACTACTGCTATGGGGTATTGCTGCGACTGTTACTGCTGTTGTTGTTGGTGTTGTTGTTGTTGCTGCTTCTAATGCTGCTGCTGATGCTGCTACTGTTGCTGCTACTATCAAGGGATACTGCTTGGACTACTGCTGCTGTTGTTGGTCTTGTTGTTACTGGTGCTGCTACTGATGCTGCTACTAAGGTTATTGGTGTTGTTTATATATGTATGTATGTATGTGTGTATTGTTTTACTTCCTATATGAGTTTTTGCCAAGTGGAAATACAAAAATTAAAGAAAACACTAAAAGATCTACTGAGGTGCCAAATCTAAGAGAATATAATTAACCCCTTCAGTACCATGACGCGTTTCCATATCTATTCTGCTTACCATTTGCTGATTTTACTCATATGGAGAAATAAAATAGTGAAGACTGTGGCCGTTAATCCTCTGACCTCCATTGACCCTGCCTGATGTCAATAAAATGGTCTAATCGCACACAAATCTCAAGCTAAAAATGTGTCCCAGTGCTGAAGTAGTTAAAGATATGAATGTAATGAATGACGCACGCACGAGTGTATATGTATGAATGACTGTACGCATGACTAATGAATCTACACGTCACTACAGCACCTCCTTTTCTCCACTACCTACACGTTCCATAAATGACATTAATTAACACATCCAATCAAATTACTCCCATTAATTATTCACTTGTATTCCTTTCTAATCCTTTGTGTTCATTTGTGTCTCCCTACCTCTTCAATCTAACCATCCCCTTCCATCTCCCCCTTACACCTACCTTCCCCTTCTCTCTGCCTCACCTCTCCCCTCTCCCATCCTGCTCCGTAGATGAGG
>NC_059293.1:16616294-16628794 GCF_017591435.1 Portunus trituberculatus
TCTCTCTCTCTCTCTCTGTAATAGCCACCCTAGACAAACTGCTCTTAATGGCTAGGGTAATTTCCCATACACGTAAAGGTAATCAAAACAATTATAGGGAAGGATAACCACGCCTTGAACGGATAGGAGGAGGAGGAGGAGGAGGAGGAGGAGGAGGAGGAGGAGGAGGAGGAGGAGGAGGAGGAGGAGGAGGAGGAGGAGGAGGAGGAGGAGGAGGAAGTGGTGCCAATTAACGCATATTTTGGGTCTGGTAAAAACTGTTCATTCTCATCTCACCTGTAATTTTGAGAGAGAGAGAGAGAGAGAGAGAGAGAGAGAGAGAGAGAGAGAGAGAGAGAGAGAGAGAGAGAGAGACCTAAACAAGCTAAAAAGGACATAAAAAGAAAAAAAAGATAAAAAATAAAAACTTCCATCACCTACTACTACTACTACTACTACTACTACTACCTTTCTTCCTCCGTCTCTTTTTCATTTTTATCAATCTTTTCCTCCTTTGTCATCCTGTTCCTCCTCCTCCTCCTCCTCCTCCTCCTCCTCCTCCTCCTCCTCCTCCTCCTCCTCCTCTCCTCCTCACACTGGTTGCAAGGCGCCCATAACATAAGCTTCTATCATTCCCAGCTTAGCAGACTTTACGAATAAATATTTCTGCAAGTCATTATTTTGTCAAGAGGATTTGAAAAGAATGAGTTAAGAAATGCTTGGAGTGAGATGTGAGAGAGAGAGAGAGAGAGAGAGAGAGAGAGAGAGAGAGAGAGAGAGAGAGAGAGAGAGAGAGAGAGAGAGAGAGTAATGGAGCTTTTCTGAATACTCTTTCACTGAATTTGTAAGAAAGTGAGAAAAATTGAGTTAGTGAGGTAGGAAACAGGAGGAAATGGACAAATCTTCTTTTTCCTCCTCCTCTTTCTTCTTCTTCTTCTTCTTCTTCTTCTCCTCCTCCTCCTCCTCCTCCTCCTCCTCCTCCTCCTCCTATTTCTCTTTTTCCTTCTTTTCGTCCCAAATCTGCTCACTGCCTTCGAATATATACTCTCTCTCTCTCTCTCTCTCTCTCTCTCTCTCTCTCTCTCTCTCTCTCTCTCTCTCTCTTATTTAAACATGATTTATTTGAAGTTGTTTCAGAGAGAGAGAGAGAGAGAGAGAGAGAGAGAGAGAGAGAGAGAGAGAGAGAGAGAGAGAGAGAGAGAGAGAGAGAGAGAGAAAACACATATTCCTTCTATTAAGATTCAAAATATGTCTTGTTTAGGGAAAATAGAAGATTATTCCTGTGTGTGTGTGTGTGTGTGTGTGTGTGTGTGTGTGTGTGTGTGTGTGTGTGTGTGTGTGTGTGTGTGTGTGTGTGTGTCGAATCCGTCTCGTACGAATTACATATGAATGACTAAAAAATATAATAAATAAAACTGAACAAAGGAAATAAAAGTAAAGAAAATAAACATATAAAATTAAACAACTAACAAAACTTACCAAGAAAATTAGTGGCATTTACCTTTAAGAGTGGGGAGTGGGAGAGCGCGGCGGTGGAAGGGAGAGGAGCGGAGAGTGGTGTGGAGTTGTGAGTGGATGTGAGAGTTCTGGAGGTGGAAGGCGCTCAGGTGGTAAGCCTCCACATGCTCACTCGCCCACTCGCTCCACCTGAGTCTGTTGGTGAGAGAAAAGAAGAAAAGCGATTCATTATTAGAAGAAAAGAATAAAGAAGCGGCGAACAGTCTGGGGAATCTTCTTTTTTGTTTTTCGTCTTTTTTTTTACTTCTTTTCTTCCTTTCTCTTTGTTATTACTACTATCGTTATTTCCTTATTCTCTACTTTTTGTTTTTCTTCTCCTTCTCCTTGTTATTTTCCTCTTCTCTTAGTTATTTCCTTTTTCCTTCTTGTTCTTCTCCGAGAATAATGAATGAGGAGAAAAGAAAATGAAGAAAAGGAGAGAAAGGGAAAATGAAGGAGAAACTAAAGGATACGTAAAATGAGAAAGAAAATTAAGAAGCTTTAGGAAAAATAAAAAAAAGAATAATAATGAAAAGGCAAAGGAAAAATAACAAGATAGATAAAATAGGAATAATTAAGAAAGGAAAGAAAAGTGAACAAAAATAAAAAGAAAATAAGATAAAGAAAGAAATAACTGAAAGACAAAATAAGGAAGAAAAATAAAAATGGGTTAAGAAAAATGAAAAAAAAAAAAAAAAAAAAAATAAGAGAAGGAAAAATAAAATCAGAAAAATTAAGGAGTAGAAAAATACAAAATAAGTAAAAAATATGAAAAATGAAAGATAGAGAAAATAAAAAGAAAGCTTAGAAAATTAAAAAAACAAAAATAAGAAAAGATTAAAAGAAAAAAATAGAGAAAAGAAAAAAGAAAACGAAAAAAAGAAACAAGTGGAAGAAAGACAAAAACAAGGAAAGTAAAGAAAGGCTGGAAAAGATATAGAAAAATAATAATAAAGAGCTAAAATAAAAAAGATGGAAAAAAAATGAAGTAATTGAATATTTTAAGTTCCCAGTAAGAAAATGATAATTGATAATGGTTCTCGTCTACTTACATTTGTTTTCCTCTAACCCTCCCATAAGCCCGGATAGCTCAGTCGGTAGAGCATTAGGCTTTTAACCTAAGGGTCCAGGGTTCAAGTCCCTGTTCGGGCGAGTTATTTATTATTATCCTCCTGAACACCTATGCATTTTGATTCTTTTCTTCTTTCGCTTTCTGTTTTCTTCCTTTTCTTCCTCTTTATTCTTTTAACTTGAATTTTTTCTTCCTCCCCTTTTCATATTATTCTTCTTTTACCTTCCTTTCACCTTTTTTTTCTTTTTCCTTTTCTTCTTCCTTATTTTTTAGATCTGAATTTTTTTCCTCTCTTACTCATATTTTTCTTCTTTTACTTTCCTTTCGAGTTCTGTTTTTTTTTCTTTTTCTTCCTTCGTTTTTTTTTAGATTAAAATTTTTCCCTCCTTCTACTCATATTTTTCTTCCTCCGCTTTTCTTTCGACTTCTGCATTCTTTTTCCTTTTTTCTTCCTTTCTTCTTTAGACTTACATTTTTTCCTCTTCCTTCTCATATTTTCTTTTTCCATTTCTCCTATTTGTTTTTCTCTTTCTTCTTACTCTTACCTCTACTCCTCCTTCTCTTTTAAACCTCCATCAAATATATTTCCACTAACTCATATTTTCTCTACCTTTCCTTCAATCGTTAACTTTTTTTTTCCATTTTAATCTTCCTCCTCATACCTCCTCAATCTTTCCTTCACTCGTGTTTGTTTGTTTTTTCCTTTCAGATCTTTCTCCTTTAGACTTACATTAATTTTTTTTCCCTCCTGCTTCCTCGTCCCTTCCTTCATTCGCTCTCTATGTTATCTTTTCTTTCTTGCTAATAATCTTTTCTTCTTTTTTTCACTTAAATCATACTTTCTCGACCTTTCTCTCATCCATTTGTTTATTTCATTTCTCCTTCTCTTCCTTCGTTTTTAGACATTTCTTTCCCTTCTACTAATTTCCCTTTTTTTTCTCGTGTCCTCTTTGCTTTCTTTTCCTTCTTACTATCAACCTTACTTCTCCTTTCGACTTTCCCTTTCATCTCCTCCTTCACTTTCACACGAGCATAGCATTTTTTTTTTCCTTCCTATTCCTACTTCTTCTCTTCCTTCACTTGCCCTCTTTGCTTTCTTTTCCTTCTTTACTATCAACCTTACTTCTCTTTTCGACTTGATTGATATTTTCCCTTTCACCTCCTCTTCCTCCTCTTCTTTCCCTCCTACCCCAGTTTCTCATCTCTTCCTTATTTTCTCTTTTAGACTTGCATAACATTTCTTTCCCTCCCACTCCTACTTGCTCTTCTCTTCCTTCATTCGTCTTCGCGCGGGTAACAAGACCTAGCAAAACGGGCATGATGGGCGTTCCTTGCTTCTTACCCCATGTTGTCACTCAGAAGACGCAGCGTGACGAGACAGCAATGGTCCCAGGAAGGTTGATGCTCACCCATCTGGCTTGAGTTAGCGTCCCAAGAGCCTCCAGGAACACTGCAACGTTTTCTCCTGAACAATAACATTCTGAGCACAAAGAAACGCAAAGCAACACGACGCAAGAACAAAGACCTGATGAAATGTTGCCTTTAACCCTTTCATTGCTGGGACGCATTTTTGTCTTGAGTTTTAAGTACGATTAGACGATTTTATTGATATTAGAAAGGGTCTATGGAGGTCAGAAGGTTAATGGCAATACTCCTCACTATTTTAATCTCTACATAAGTTTCTGAAGCTGTATAAAATCACCAAATAGTAAACAGAATGACTACGAAAACGTGTCATGGTACTGAAGGGGTAAAGGAAAACTGCGACAAAATGTGCACTCTGTAATTTAAAGTACAGGTGTGGGATAGTAAAGGTGAATGTTCCTCCCCGTCTATCATGCATATTGGAGTTTTAAGACTGCATTTTTCTTTCTACTCTTTCTGCAGCATTCAGAATCAAAGAAAATCAGACAAGAAATTGAAAGGTTGAAGAATACAATGGCGCTTCGCAATCTTATCAAAGTGTATGTTAAGTTTTAATTCATATGGCGTTGAAATACACACACACACACACACACACACACACACACACACACACACACACACACACACACACACACACGTTTACATCTATTAAGGACAGAAAAACATAATTACAAAAAAAAAATACCATCAGTGCGTTATAAAAGAATGGAAGTCAAATCTTGCATAAGTGAAGGACACTCAGAGTTACTATCACTGACTCAAAACAAAGAAAACTTCCCGAATGTTAAGAATAATAAGCACAAATTTCTTCCGCAGCTCCAGCACAAGCAGGTCACATATTGGAGACTGCAAACAAGAAACAAAAAGTCATAGTACAGGGCGAGAGCCGAGGCGAGGCGAGGTCAAGGCCGAGGTCAGATCAGGTCAAGATATACACTGAATTTTTCTTGACCTCCTTTACCTGTGCCTCTTCTCTCTTTTCCCTCTCTTTCCCCTTTCTCTCTCCTGCCCTCAATTTCTCTTTCCGTTCCTTCCTCTCAGATCTTTCCAGCGCAGCCACTTTTCGTTTCTTTCACCTTCAATATCTTTCTTTTTTTCTCTTTCTTTTTATCTGTAAGGCGCCTCGCATGACCTAGCACGTACGACATGTTTTACCGCCACAGCAGCTCCTTGTGACTGCCAGGCGTAGGATCAACACAGCCTCACCACTTCTCCATTCCTCTTCTTTATCAGATTCTTTCCTTTTGTCTTTATGTTCGCTGCGTAAGTCTCGTCGCTTCCTTTCTCTCCTTCTCTTTCCTTCTTTCGCTCTCTTTCTCTCTCTTTCTCTTTCCAATTTTGCGAGTGGTGTTTCCCATCAAGTTAATTTTCTTCTTTCTTCTCTCCTCTCTTATCTTTGTGTTTTCTCTCCCTCTTTCCTTCCCCCCCAATGTTTCCGTGCCAAAATATATATCATGGTGGCGATTTATGTGTTCTATCTTCTATTCTTGACCTTTATCACCTTTTGCTTTCTCTTCTTTTCGTGTCTTTTTAACCCCATCAGTACCACGACGCGTTTTTATATTTATTCTGCTCACTATTTGGTGATTTTGTACAGCTTCGGAAATTTATGTGGGGGATTAAAATGGTTACGACTCTGGCCATTAGTCATCTGACCTCCATAGATGCTTCCTAATGTCAATAATATCGTCTAATCACACACTAAATTCATGATAAAAATGCGTTTCAGAAGTTAAGGAGGCATTGTCTTATTTTTCATCTTCGCTTGTTCTCTTTTCTATTCTATTTTTTTTTATCCTCCTCCTTCTTCTTATTCGTCCTATACGCTATCTTTTTTTTCCATCATCTTTATAAATACATTTCGTTCTGCTTCCTATCTTCTGATTCGCCTTTATCTTCTTACTCTTTCTCTCCTTATTTGTATTACTGTATTACTGAGTTCCTTTCTTCTATCAATCTCATTTATATATTCGTCCTCTTTCCCTCTTTCTCCTTTTTCTCTCCTGTTATTCTTTATGCTAATTTTCGTCTCTATTTCCTTACATTCCCTTCTTTGTAAATATTACCATTTTATTTTATTTTTCCTCTCTCTTTACTTCTTCCTCATCTTAATATTCATCCTTCTTCTCGTTTTCTTTGTTCTTTTTCGTCTTTATCATGTTTTATTTAGTTTTTTTTTTCCTTTATCTTTGTGTTTTGTTTTATTTCTTCCTTTCTTCTTCACTCAAATATTTCTTGTTTCTCTTCTATATCTCTTATTCAACATGCATTCTCTTATTCAGTTTTGTATTTCATCATATGTTTCTTTTTCGTATGTTCTTTCCATACATTTTTATTCATTTATTTGTTTATTTTCTTTTTTAGTGTTACCTTCGCAATTCCGTTCTTCTCTTACTTAATCTTCTTCCATTTCCACATTTCTTCATTTTTTTCATTTCGTTTTCAGCACATTTTTCTTTTCCTTGACTTTCATTCGTTTTTCTTCTTTTTCTTCCTTCTCGAATTTATTTTTTTTTTTTTTTTTTTTTTTTGTATTCTAAACTCTCTCTCTCTCTCTCTCTCTCTCTCGTCTCACTAATCTTTTCTTTCATTCCTTTTTTTTCATTATTTCTCATTTCAAATCTTCTTGTTTGCTTGTTTGCCTCCAAGTCTTCCTCTCTTTCATTACTGCCTTCCTTGCGGTAAGACTGAGAGGAGGAGGTCAAATTGCTGTCTGTCTGTGTGCATGTGTGTCATTGTTTACTTGTTGACTCAGACACTTCTACCTTGCAGGGCTTCCTTCCTTCATATCTTCCTAAACTACGCTACTTATTTTTTTTTCAACCTTTCTTTTACTTCTTAATTAATTATATACTTTATTGATTCCAGCAAGTACGGTTTTGGATAGAGGAGAAAAGTATAAGATAGCTCTCTCTCTCTCTCTCTCTCTCTCTCTCTCTCTCTCTCTCTCTGTGTGTGTGTGTGTGTGTGTGTGTGTGTGTGTGTGTGTGTGTGTGTGTGTGTGTGTGTGTGTGTGTGTGTGTGTACCTAAGTGTTGATTATTTTCTTCTTTTTTTTTTGCGTTTTCTTAACCTGCATAATGAGCAAGTGAAATATGAGAAATAAAAAAACTTATCATAGCTTTTCCTCCTATACCCTCCTCTCTCTCTCTCTCTCTCTCTCTCTCTCTCTCTCTCTCTCTCTCTCTCTCTCTCTCTCTCTCTCTCTCTCTCTCTCTCTCTCTCTCTCTCTCTCTCTCTCTCTCCATACACTGTCCCATATGAATTTATATTAATGAGATTTTATGTGTGTGTGTGTGTGTGTGTGTGTGTGTGTGTGTGTGTGTGTGTGTGTGTGTGTGTGTGTGTGTGTGTGTGTGTGTGTGTGTGTCAGTTAATTACTTCGATATATATTTTTGGTCATAATTGTAACACAGTTAATATTTCAGGTCAGAGAGAGAGAGAGAGAGAGAGAGAGAGAGAGAGAGAGAGAGAGAGAGAGAGAGAGAGAGAGAATGAGAGAGAATAGTTTTTGTTTATCATTCTCTTGACCTTGTAACCTTGACCCTTCATGTCTTTGTCTTTATTCCCTTCCTACTTCTTCCTCTCTTCCTCTTCCTCCTCCTCCTCCTCCTCCTCCTCCTCCTCCTCCTTTCTCATCCAGTTCCAATTTGTTTCTTACAGTTCTCTCTCTTTTTCTATCCTTTACGTCCGTTCCACAGCTCTCTCTCTCTCTCTCTCTCTCTCTCTCTCTCTCTCTCTCTCTCTCTCTCTTTGCATTGTACATCTTGTAGAGAGAGAGAGAGAGAGAGAGAGAGAGAGAGAGAGAGAGAGAGAGAGAGAGAGAGAGAGAGAGAGAGAGAGAGAGAGAGAGAGAGAGAGAGAGAGAGAGAGGTCACGCACGTGGTAGCTCCGTGTTTTCGTGGTGTTACAGTGGTTTAACAAAGTGCAGTGTTGTGAAAATTTCAGTGTTTGAAGTGCTAAGTGTCCTGGTGTCCATGTAAAAGTGTAAGGTGTGCTAAGCCTTGCAATAGTGTTAAAAAATCACTTGAAAAGAGTGCTTGTACCCGTGCAGTGACTGAGACCCGGGCCTGACCTGACGCGAGGCCTAAGGCAGCACACAGTTGCCAAATCTCTCCAAGGTAGTTTTTAAACAACCTGTATCTCTCTCTCCGTGGCTGGTTTGGCTTGACTTGTGGGAGAGGTAGTTAGTGTCGTGTGTTTTTTGTGCGCCTGTGGGGAAGTGCTTTGTGTTCTGTGCCAGTGTTTAGTGTCTGTGTTCACGAGTGTGTTAGTGTCGTACGTGTCGTTTAGAACCAACACTCGTTGTCGCTCCCACACCTGGCTCCACAATTCCCCAGGAATCACTTATCCTCTCCCTCAATGTCTAGCCCCGCCCATCGCCCCATAGCCAGGCGAGACTTGCCTGGCTACCAGCCACAGAATTGGTGTTGCGTTTGTGGCAAAGCAACACTTAAGACTCAACACGTGAGCTGTGACGAGGAAACCTGCCGTAACCTTTGTCACAACAGCTGCCTTGGGGATACGCCAGTCTTCAAGTGTAGCTACACGGAACAGCTACGACTCCAAGCAAACATCCCGGACCCCGTCATCTACATCAGCGAGGAGACTGACACACCCCACGCCACTACCGGACGATAGTGGGAGAGTCAGTGGGAGGGCTTGAGAGAGGAGAGCTAGTTTCACTAGTTGAGAAGCTCACTGAGGAAGCCTCTCAACAAAACTGTGTGATTAAGTCCCTCCAGGACGACCGAGACTTGATCATACAGCACAGAGACGTGTTTGCTGCGGCTCTCAGAGTAGCAGACAGGCTGATAGCGTCAAAACAGCGCCAGACGCAAGTAGCCACACGCTCTCAGGCAGTCAGCGCCCACGCAGAGTCAATTGACGAACACTGGGAGGTGGTTTGTCAGGACTCTGAGAGGTGGAGGACGTGGTGGAGCTCGGATAAACCGCAACAGATCCGGTACGCAGCTGTTTTCTCCACTTCCACCTTCCCTTCGCCTGCCCGGGAAACAACGACCGCTCCGCCTACCTCCACTGCTTCCACCGCCACACAGAGCGACTGTGACACCTCCCCAGCGTCCACTGTCACTCCTTCTGCCACACAGAGTGACTGCTCGGTACTCACTACCACGTCTACCGCCACACAGAGCAGCAGGGACTCTTCCTCCATAAACACAGCGAACGGAGTAGATCGCGGTGCCTCTGTTCGCCCACGAACCTCTCCTCAGACCACTTCAGGAGATTGGAGAAAAAAGAAATCTAAGAGGGAAGTGCAGCAGGACGCGAGGAGGGTGTCCAGCGAAGGACTGAGGACTCACCAGGCCACCAAGCAGACACAAAAGCGAGCCAAGGCAAAAGTGTGTGAGTACTGCTCACGGAAAGGACACACTTCTGCTACTTGCCACGCCAGAACTGACGATTTACGTCAGGAGCGTCTCCTACAGCGGCTTCTTACGGTGGAAAGATACACAGCCACACCCTTCCCACCTGCAGCGCCTCAGCCCGCCCACCCCCTCACTTCATTTCAGTCCTTGCCACAACCTCGCCCACTCCTTCCTCAGCCTGGTATCTGGAATCAGAACCAGGGGCGGCAGTGGACCACTCCTCTTCACCAGTACCAGCAGTCGGCCGCGGACCCTAACCACCACCTCGGACTAGCAGGCCTCGCTCACTACCATCCCTCACCATGGTACAGCCAGCTTGCCCCGCCGCCAACTAAAGGTCGTCTCTAGCAACGTCCGTGGTCTCCGGACTAACCTTGCAGACTTATACCACAACTGTGTGCAACGACACAATGCAGACGTTGTTGTGGTGACCGAGACATGGCTGAACAGTGAGGTGGAGCCCACGTATGGCAGGATGCAGGGCTTCACCCACTGGGTGAGGAGGGACCGACAGGAGCGAACAGGAGGTGGAGTGGCTGTCTGCTTCAAGGAAGGAATGCAGGCCCAGCTACTCGACATAGACACGCCTCCAATGATGGAGATGATGTACTTCCGAGTAATGCTGGCAGACCGCTCAGCCCTCCTGCTGTGTGCCCTGTATCGCCCCCCGCGACAAGGGCCTGACTCACTCTGTACCTGACTGAGACCTTAGACAACCTGATGATGGCACACAGCTGCAGCCACGTGCTGATTGTGGGGGATCTCAATCACCACCTGGAAAGAGACGCCTACGAGAATCTCCTGAGGTGCAGGGTCTGACAGATCATGTCACCTTCCCCACACATGAACGAGGAGGGACATTAGACCCTGTCATCTCAGACTACCAGGAAGACAAGCTTCAGTGTCATCAGCTGGGGCTCGTGGGCAGCTCTGACCATCACGCTGTACTGACACAGCTGGAAGTGGGCGTGGCTCAGGACGAGGCCACCACCCGCACCATCTGGCTGTGGAACAAAGCAGACTGGGCTTCCCTGCGCCGCGACCTGACCCACACCCCATGGGCCACTCTGCTACAGGGAGGAGCAGAGAGTGAAGCACTTGCACTCACCTCTCACCTTCTCGCCCTCCAGAGACGCCACGTCCCACACAGGGAATACACCACCAGATCGACGGATCAGCCATGGTTTGGCTACCGTTGCCGTGTTGCTGCCGAGGCAAAGTATGCTGCCTGGCTCCGCTACAAGAGGAACCCGACTCGGCGCAACAAGGACCTGCACAGGGCTGCATGCAGGAGGATGGTGGTAACCAGCAAGTGGGCCTTAAAAAAGTGGGAGGAAAGCCTGCGCCGGAAACTGTGTGGCACTGGCGTAGGAAACAAAACTTGGTGGTCTCTTGTTAAGGACAAACAAGGAACTGGCCACCAAGAATCCATCCCTCCCTCAGCAAGCAGGACGGTACTGTCGCCACCAGCAGTAAGGAGAGGGCACAGTTGCTGGCTTCCTTGTTTGCTGGAAAAATGAAGGTCGGGAATCCACAGCAGCCACCGCCTCAGCTGGTCCAGCAATGTGAGAAGACTGTCACCATGGTGGAGGTGACGCATCAGCAGGTGAAGCGATTATTGCGGGGCTGGACACACAGAAAGCCACCGGCCCTGATGACATCAGCCCGCACCTGCTGAAGCGATGCTCCCAGGAACTGGCTGCCCCTCTCACCCAAGTTCACAACTTGTGTACGGGAAAACGTCTGGCCTTCAGTGTGGAAGGAGGCTCGAGTAGTTCCTGCACACAAAAAGCTCCAGGACGGACCCAAAAAACTACAGACCCATATCCCTGTTGTCAGTGGTGGGTAAAGTGTTTGAGAGGGTCGTGGCAGAGGTGGTGTGTAGCCATCTCAAGGACAATGCCCTCCTCTCAGACCAACAGTTTGGGTTCAGACCTGGAAGGTCAACCTCCGACCTAATGATGCTTCTCACCAGGCATTGGCAGGACGCCCTCGACGACGGCAAGGACACTATAGTGGTTGCTTTGGACATAGCAGGAGCTTTTGATAAAGTATGGCACAACGGATTACTAGAAAAGCTTCGTGCTAAAGGCATCCAGGGTGGCTTGCTACGACTCTGGGAAATTACCTGCAGGACAGAAGCCTCAAGGTGGTTGTCAACGGGCAAACATCTGAGTCCCTGCCTGTGGAGGCATCAGTGCCACAGGGTTCAATTCTTGGCCCACTCCTGTGGAATATCTACGTGGATGATCTTCTCCAGCTACTGCCAGGAGTCATGGCCTATGCTGATGACTGCACCCTCTCCTATACCTATCCACGCCAGGACAGTGGGCGGGCTGCTGAGGCCATCAATCAGCAGCTACGAGTGATAAAGGAGTGGGGTGCTCGCTGGCAAGTGACATTCGCGCCGGAGAAGACACAAGCAATGGTTGTCTCTCGGTCCCCAGCCGCCATGGCAGCAATGGCAGGAAAGTTGTCTTTGGCGCTGCTGCTCTCCCACTCCAAGATGACGTCAAGATACTTGGAGTGGAGGTGGATCGAGGGCTGAGGTTTGACAGGCATGTCAAAACCATTGCCAAGAAAGCCTCTCACAGGATCTCCGCTCTCAGAAGGATCGCCAGTTTCCTCGACAGGAAGGGGAGACTGCTGCTGTACAAGGCACAGGTGCGGCCCCACCTTGAATACGCAGCTCTCTCCTGGATGTCCTGTGCCGCCACACACAGAAGGAGACTGGACAGCATCCAACGCCGCGCCATACGGCTAGTAGATGCTGCACTACCACCTCACCCAGAGCCTGAGCGTCCCCTTGATTCACTGGAACACCGCAGAGACGTGGCGGCGATCGTAGTGTTCCATAAGGCACAGGTGCAAAGAGTGCCACATCTGGCAGGGCTGCGTCATCCTCTAAGAGTCACCGCACGGAGCACGAGAACGGTGCTCAATGGTGGTGACGCCGTAGAGGTGCCGCGATCCCACGGGTGTCAGCATCAACGCACCTTCGCAGGACGCGTCTCCAGGATGTGGAACTTGTTCACGGCCGCGGTGCCTCACGTCCAGGAGATGAACACACACAGTGTCAAACTGATGGCACATAAGTGGAGACAGACACTGCCAACTCCTCTGACACTCTTTGTGACG
>NC_059293.1:16631294-16638794 GCF_017591435.1 Portunus trituberculatus
TTCGTTCCTTCCATCCCCTCCTCCATATGCCTTTCTCTTTTTATCGTTTTCTTTCTTTTTTTTTATATATATAAGTTTACCTCCCTAATCCTCTTTCTCGCTCATTGGCGTTTATCCTCTTTTGCTGATTCCCCTTTCTCCTCTCCTCTCTGCTGTCTCGCTCTCTCTCTCTCTCTCTCTCTCTCTCTCTCTCTCTCTCTCTCTCTCTCTCTCTCTCTCTCTCCCTGTTCCCTTTCTTTTAATCATTTCAGGCCACCCTTCTATGGCTTACAGTAAGTAATGTTTTATTTTTAACGATGAAGAAAAAATACATATTAAAGTTTTAGTTATTTTGATGTTATTTTGAAGTGTATTTTTTTTTTTTTTTTTTTTTGGGGGTTTGTTATGTGGTAAAATTTGTCTATGTTTTTTCTGTCTGCCTGTCTGTGTGTCTTTCTGTTTCTGCTTGTGTCTCTGTTTTTCTGTCTGTCCGTCTGTCTGTCTCTCTCTCTCTCTCTCTCTCTCTCTCTCTCTCTCTCTCTCTCTCTCTCTCTCTCTCTCTCTCTCTCAGGCTACATTATTTCCAGTTCTGCTTAGTTTTATTCCCTTTTTAAATCATACAAACCCTTATTTTCCATTTTTCCCTTTCCTTCTCTCCTCCCTCCCTCTCTCCCTGCCTCCACCCAGTACAATAGCCCTCTCTCCTTCCCTCCAACCAGTACACCATCTTTCCTCTGACACCTCGCGCTTCTCCCTCTCATCTCCCTCCTCTCATTCGCTCCATCCAGGATCAAAATAATAAAAAGATGTGGAGCCAGCATAAAGCGCCAAGTGAGTAATTCAATTTGAAGACCTTCCTCAAATGCGCGTGTTGTTGATATTGTTGCGCCCTTCTCCCCTTCCCAGCCCTGCCCTGCCCTGTCCTGACCTCTCCTCCCTTGCCCTTCCCTCTGCTACCCTGCCCAGTGCTGTAAACAAAAGATGGGTGGAGGTAATTCCCTGTAAATTGGAATACATAAGATACATTTTCCGCCTTTGCAAAACTATGATACGGCATCGGAGAAAGACATTATTTTCTTTAACCTTCAAAAAAATGATGAAAGATAAAAATTGTGATATTTCTTACCTATTTGATGGGAAATATCTTGAGTTTAGGAGGATGTAGTCTTTTTTTTATTATTATTATTACTACTACTCTTGTTCCCTCTCCCTTTCTCGCTCTCCAGATTTGATATTGGAAAAAGGGAGGGGACGAAGGCATGACCCTCAGGCTGTGTGACGTGTGAAGGCAAGGGTGGGATGTAACGCACGGCCCGCACGGATGTAAAAAAGCAGCAGCAACAGGAGCAGTAACATCTGGTGAGCACGTGATAAAACGCTGCTCATAATCTTAAACTGTGCACGTATATCGATGGAATGGCGGACAGGGGAGTGAAGTACGAAAAAAAGGTGAGGTTTTATGAATATACGAAATGTGGATCCAAAGCAACACTGGGGAATAAATGGAAAATAAGGATATATTGTAGGTGGTCTTCCATATTTTTCTCGGTACCAAATTAAGAGATTGCAAAATTACGTATGGGCGAGAAATAGTTATAGAAATGTGAAGTGTAAGTTAAACGCAAATTTATAAACCGAATATAAATTGATGCGGGTTTTCTGTTCCTATATTTCTGCACACAAAAATTAAAAGGATTACAAAATTACACAGGAGAAAGGAATAACTGTTAAAGAGACAAGCTGGTGGAAATGAAAAGCAAAATTGAAAATAATAAGAGAATGAGTTTACATTTCCTTAACATAACAGGATTGTCCATTAGAAAAACCAAAGATGAAAAATATGAAAAAAAGAAATAAAAAAAAAGGTACACGAAAGATGAAAGAAAATTAATATAGAGATAGATTTATTACAGCAAATATGTACCACCGTTCACCATCTGTTGGAGAAGAGAATAAACACGAAAAGGAATTCCAAACACTGGTTCAAATACATAAAGAAATATTACCTTTCCTTACTCAACAAATTCTAGTTTATATTTTTCACACATCTACTATAATTAAGTCTTAAAAATAAATTCCATACATATTATTCCAAAACTTTGACTTCCACCTTTACATTTGATTGACTAAACTGAATGTGATGGAGAAAATGTATATCTATGTGCATATTTATACAGTCACCCTTTGCATAGACATTTACACATTCATACACACACACACACACACACACACACACACACACACACACACACACACACACACACATACAAACATACATACGGACTCATCTTCATATTCCGTCATGTAAATTTTGGGGCGCTGCTCTGCATAATTGTATCTTCATTATTCATCATTGTAATCCTTCGAATAATAACCTATTCTCCTTCCTTCCTTCCCTTCCTTCCTTCCTTCCTTCCTTCCTTCCTTTCTCCCTCTTCCCTTCCTCTCGCCTTCTTTTCCTCTTCTCATCACTCCCTCTTCTTCCCTCTGCACTCAAATCACACCCTTTCATCTTCCCCCCTACAAGTTCCCTCTCTCTCTCTCTCTCTCTCTCTCTCTCTCTCTCTCTCTCTCTCTCTCTCTCTCTCTCTCTCTCTCCGCGTTGATATAAGAGACTTAGTTTTCATATTTGACAGAGGTGACGCAGAGAGAGAGAGAGAGAGAGAGAGAGAGAGAGAGAGAGAGAGAGAGAGAGAGAGAGAGAGAGAGAGAGAGAGAGAGAAAAACATCTAATACATACATACACATGCATGTTATTGATACGCGGGTTGCAATGACCGAGAATTACAGACGATATCATTATTCATTCTTCTATTACATTTTTATACCACCAATAGCGTGTACAAAAATATATGCAAGTAATTTATATATTTTTTTTTAACTAGTATGCAAAAGACACAATCAATATCAATTTAAGAGCTTTAGTATGTTATAAATTCCACTCTATTCATTGTTATTATTCTCTCTCTCTCTCTCTCTCTCTCTCTCTCTCTCTCTCTCTCTCTCTCTCTCTCTCTCTCTCTCTTGCATCATACGGTGTCATATATAGGGAATTAATCTACCAGAAATTACTAATATGAGAGAGAGAGAGAGAGAGAGAGAGAGAGAGAGAGAGAGAGAGAGAGAGAGAGAGAGAGATCCACAACTCTCTCTCTCTCTCTCTCTCTCTCTCTCTCTCTCTCTCTCTCTCTCTCTCTCTCTCTCTCTCTCTCTCTCTCTCTCTCACCCTCTCCCTCTCTTGCTAAGGAGAAAACATATGAGACCACAACGATAAGAAGTAAATAGATTCAATAAATAAATAAATAAAATGAAATAAATACAGACTTATATTATTACCAGAACGGAACCAAACCTCTCAGGAACAAAAATTAATAATATTTTCTCACTACGACTTTTATTCCATTCTCTCCACCTTTGCCGTGTTTTCTTTTTTCTATGGGTTCGCAGCGGATCTTGTGTGTTGAAGGAGACTTTGACCGCTCTCCTCCTCTCCTGCCTGCGTGGGATTGGTTAGTTACGAGGGGCGAGGGAAGGTCAGTACATGTAAGAGTATATTTCTCTGGTGCTCGGTGAAGGGATGTGGACAGCTTCTGGTGATCACATACATATCATGCATGGCCTTCCTTCCTCCTTGACCTACGGGAAGGGCTCTCCAAATACCCTATCCAAATTCTATACAAAGGGATACAAGGGAAAGAACAAATAGGAACAGGCAAAAAACAAGCCTGTGTGTGTGTGTGTGACTATGCTACCATTTTACAAGTTCTAGATGAAAAAAAAAAGTGTGACCACAGATTTGTTTAGTATATCTCAGAGAAGTAGGTGTCAAAGAGGAGGAAATTGTAGTTCACAGCATGATAAACTAGTTACCAGTTTTCCTTATCTGAAAATTGTGACTATTTCAAAAACTTGCCAAAAATCTTATAAGGAGAAGGAAGAGGAGATGGTGGTGGTGGTGGTGGTGGTGGTGGTGAAGGAGGAGGAAGAAAAGGAGGAGGAGGAGGAGAAGGAGGAGGAGGAGGAGGAGGAGGAGGAGGAGGAGGAGGAGGAGGAGGAGGAGGAGAAGGAGAAGGAGAAGGAGAAGGAGAAGGAGAAGGAGAAGGAGGAGGCGGAGGAGGAGGCGAAAGGCAGAGAGAGATAGAGGCGGAGGCGAAGGAAGAAGAGAAGGAGAAGGATGAAGAAGAAGAAGAGGAGGAGGAGGAGGAGGAGGAAGACCAGAGCAGCAGGTGTGTGGCGACAGATTGGCTGGTTGGTGACAATGGAAGCGTCTCAGGAGTCACAAATGTTCCTCCTCGTCGTCTTACTCCTTCACATTACAGCTCGGCAAATCCCGCCCGCTACAATGACGCGGCTTTCACTCCAACGACCCAAACGCTGTGGACTCGACTCACTGAAGGGAATTGTTGACCGCAGCTGAACCATTGCTATCATGTACCGTCCATTGTGTGACTGACCCTTCCTTACTTCTATTCTCCTTCACCTCCCATTATTGCTTTCAAGAATTCCCATTTTCTTTTAACATAGCTCAGACTGTAGATTTAATGGGTTACTGAGAGAAAAAAATGAAGTAGAGGAAATAAAAGGTTAAAAGAAGGTAATAAATATACAGGTTTAGATTGGAAAAATATTGTGAAGAGGATCAAGGTATATAGAGGTGTGAAAACGTGACGATTAATGAATATACAGGTAGATATATTGGTTGATTAGTAAATGTACACAGATATGTTCTTGTATATAGAAAGACGAGTATATATATAAAAATATGAAAATTCTACATATCAAAAAGTGATGGACGAGTTTTTTTTTTCAGAATGCTAAGTTAAAAGGAAAATGTGGAAGTAGAATCTCTCTCTCTCTCTCTCTCTCTCTCTCTCTCTCTCTCTCTCTCTCTCTCTCTCTCTCTCAGTGTTTTCTCAGGGAGGGAATAACACACTTCCAGTCACTGAATGAGTCAGCTGATCGAAGATAAACAAAGGCAAATCAGCTCATGCAAGGTAAACAAAGGCCAATCAGGCGGTCAAATGTAAACAAGCTAGACACATCCCACCCACTCCAACACCCCCTCCCCACACACACACACACACACACGGACACACACACACTCCATTAAACTGTTGACCTAAGGAAGGATACACAAACTACATACCAAGAAGTTTGTTAGTCAGCTTGGCCGCTCAACTTTGCTTAAACAACACAAAAGATCATAAAGGAAGACCAAACTGGCATGTCGTTCCTTGCCTTGTTGGTGATGAAGTATTCTGTGTAATATAAAGTGGCACACGGAGGACAGTAAAGGGAAAAAGCTCCCCTTAACTGACAACTCCCTCTAATGGGACACTCTGATGGTTTCATTATAGATAACACAAAATTTTAACGGAAGGATATTTTAACATTTCATAATTTTGTGTATGTGATATTCTAGTGTTTTAGCTCCTTATCTTCACTACTTACAAGACATCACTGTTACGAGACATTGATTGAATTATTTTTTTTACCGTTATTATTGTTATCATTATCATTATCATTATTATTATTATTATTATTATTATTGACACATAATGACACAAAACAAGCCAATAATACAGCCTTTCCCTGCGGCCTCCCTTTACTACAAGGTCCAAAAATGGGTTGAAAATAAAAGGCTGACTATTTATTTCCCTTCACTCATAAAAACACACTGAAACACCATTACATGATTTCAACACAAGAAAACACTAGTACAATCTCTTTTACAATCACTCTTACCTTTAACACTCTTCACCACAAAGTCTCACAAATAAAAAGAGTGAAAATGTAAGGCTGACCTACTTCCTTCAATCAAGAGAAATTGAAACACCATAACACGATTCTTTCTCAATAAAACACTAATATAACCTTTCATATTGTCACTTTTACCCACAACCCTCTTCACCATAAACTCTCACAAATTATAAGGAAAAGAAAAATAAGGCTATCGATCCCCTTCACTCAAAAATAAACTGAAACTAACACCATTATAGGGAATCCAACCCAATAAAACTCTAAAACTCTCACAAATTATAAGGAAAAAAAAATAAGGCTATCGATCCCCTTCACTCAAAAATAAACTGAAACTAACACCATTACACGATTCCAACCCAATGAAACACTAATACTACCTCTTTTACAGCCACTCTTACCTTTAGCACTCTACACTACCAAGAGACGTTTTAATATTTATCCTGCTTACTCTAAGGTGACTTTATTCAGCTTCAGAAACTTATGTGTAGATTAAAACTGTGAAGAATCTGGCTATTAATCTTATCACCTCCACAGACCCTTCCTAATGTAAATAAAATCGTCTAATTTATAACCAAAAACTCATGGTAAAAATACGTCCCAGTACTGAAGGGGTTAACACTACACCAACACCACAAACTCACGACCACTGCTACACCATTTGCCTCTTTTCACACTTTTTCACACTCCTCCCATTCTGCCACCCATAACACTCCCTCAGCTTGCCCTTCGCTGGCCCTGATGCAAGGCTACGGGGCTCCTGAGGCAGACTCGTTCCGCTTTCGTGAGTTCGATCCTCGTCCATAGGTATTTATGAGCCGCGGGAGAATTAGTACATAACTCATACTGGACACGTGGGAAGGCAGTGAGGGAGGGTGTGTGAGAGAATGGGATAGACAAGATGTAAAGGAAGACAAAGGAAGGGTGACTAGTTGGTTTGGTGTGTTTTGCAGGATGTTTGTGGTTAGAGGTAGGGAAAAGTGGGCTAGTAGGGGAGAGAGAGAGAGAGAGAGAGAGAGAGAGAGAGAGAGAGAGAGAGAGAGAGAGAGAGAGAGAGAGAGAGAGAGAGAGAGAATTTAAATATCTACATACACACAAACAGACAGATAGACACAATACCACATAAACAGAAAAAGATTAAAAAAAAAACATACATGAACAAAGACACACACACACACACACACACACACACACACACACACACACACACACACCTCATCTCCAACTAATACTCACCTCACGATTTAAACAACCAATCACCTTCCACTGTTTCTATTACTCCATTACGTCACGGGCTTTTCGACCAATCACAGAGCGGCGATAAGGTAAGGAATATGACGTCACACCTGGCAGCACCAATAAGAGAGAAGGAAATATTGGCATTATAAATAACACTGGAGTAGGAGAAAGATGGGGGCCGTTTTGGGGACAGGCGGAATTAATTGAAACTGCAGAGAGAGAGAGAGAGAGAGAGAGAGAGAGAGAGAGAGAGAGAGAGAGAGAGAGAGAGAGAGAGAGAGAGACGCTCATATTGAAGAACTTCGTTGTAAAAAGCCTGTCTTCAGTCGCACGAGGTAATTGCCGAGTGTTTCTCTTTCTCTCTCTCTCTCTCTCTCTCTCTCTCTCTCTCTCTCTCGTATATATATCATACTATTGTTCCTCCTCTCCCTTAATTTCCTCTTATCATATTCCTCCTCCTCCTCCTCCTCCTCCTCCTCCTCCTCCTCCTCCTCCTCCTCCTCCTTCCCCTCTTACTCTTCCCCT
>NC_059293.1:16648794-16673794 GCF_017591435.1 Portunus trituberculatus
GGATGGGATTGAGTACGTGAGGGTGATTAAAGAGAGGAGGAGGAGGAGGAGGAGGAGGAGGAGGAGGAGGAGGAGGAGGAGGAGGAGGAGGAGTGGTGGTGGTGGTGGTGGTGGTGGTGGTGGTGGTGGTGGTGGTGGTGGTGGTGGATGAAGAAAAAAAATAATGAAGATTTTGCGAAGATAGTGCTGAGGTGAAAATAATGGGATATCTCTCTCTCTCTCTCTCTCTCTCTCTCTCTCTCTCTCTCTCTCTCTCTCTCTCTCTCTCTCTATTCCATCATATCCGTTTATTTCACCTCTTTATTTTCCTCCTCATCGTATCATATTCCTTTCCTCCTCCTCCTCCTCCTCCTCCTCCTCCTCCTCCTCCTCCTCCTCCTCCTTCTTTCCCTCTTCCTCTTTATCATTACTTTTACTATTCTCTATAACTTTTTTTCATTTCACAGAGAGAGAGAGAGAGAGAGAGAGAGAGAGAGAGAGAGAGAGAGAGAGAGAGAGAGAGAGAGAGAGTTTTCCCAGCCGTGACCAAACCGAAGCTTACTGTAGCGAAAACTTAACTATTTTTCTTTCAGGGAAGTTTTATTTGGAAGAAAACGGGAAGGGGAGGAAAGAGAAGCGGGAAGCACTGGTAAAAAAGGAAGAGAAAGAGAAAAGAAAGGACGGAAGAAATGAAAGAAAACGAAGGAAAAGAAAGAAAACGAGAATGTGCAAAAAAAATATGTTGAGTTGCTATAAAAAATTAAAAAAATACAAATGTTAGTGAAAAAAAAAAAGGCAAAAAGGAACCAACAGACCTTCGTGTGGCAGAAAAATAGATAAATAAAAAAGATAGAAGAATAAATAGATAAAGAAAGACATAAAGAAAATAAGAAATAAAACGAGAAGGAATAAAGAAAATGTGGAATTGATATATATATAGATAAACAAAATAGATAGAAGAATAAATAGATAAATAAAGAAATAAAGAACGAAAAATAAGAAATATAAACGAGAAAGTATAAAAAAAAATATGGAATTGGTAAGAAAATGTGTGAAAAATAAAATAAAATAAAAATAACTGCAAAAAAATAATAAGATAGAAAAATAAAAATAAAGAAAGAAAGAAAGAACGAAAATAAGAAATAAAAATGTGGAATTGATAAAAAAAAAAACGTGAAAAACTTAAAATAAAACAAAAATAACTGCAAAAAAAAAATAAATAAATAAGATAGAATAAATAGATCAATAAATAAACAAACCCCATCTTTATCTACCTATCCTCTATTTACAACCTTCCATCTTCTTTTAAAGCGTCCTGTTGACTACACTAACAACCTCATTATGTAGTTCATTCGCGCCATTTAACACTTTATTTGACATCTCTCTCTCTCTCTCTCTCTCTCTCTCTCTCTCTCTCTCTCTCTCTCTCTCTCTCTCTCTCATACCCATCTGCTATCCGAAAGTTGAAACATTTTGGAAATCTCTCATTTGTCTCGAAGTTTGGGAGGCAACATGGCGTCTGCAGGAGGAGGAGGAGGAGGAGGAGGAGGAGGAGGAGGAGGAGGAGGAGGAGGAGGAGGAGGAGGAGGAGGAGGAGGAGGCACTCATCGCCCCACATTTCTACACTTTCAAGACCTGATATATCTTATGATCCATTTATTTCTTCTTCCTCCTCCTTCTGCTCCTCCTTCGTTCCTCTCTCTCTCTCTCTCTCTCTCTCTCTCTCTCTCTCTCTCTCTCTGTGTGTGTGTGTGTGTGTGTTAACCCTTCCATCTATTAATATGTATTTCCTTATCAATTTTTCTATACTTTTATCAATCAGTCTGTTCAACTTTTATCTATTCACCTATCCATCTATCTATCTATAAACAAATATATCTATCTATCTATGTATCTATCTATCTATCTATTTATTTATTTGTTTATCTATCTATCTATCTACCGATCTATCCATACGTCTGTTTATGAACCGTGAATCAGTAGCAACATTTTCCCCTCCTCCCTCTCTTCCTTGTCTTTTTTCATCTATCCTCTCACCAATTTCCTCCTCCATCTCCTTCCTTCCTTCCCTTCCCACTCCCTCTTCGAAGTAGTCATCACCACCACCATAACATAACTCCTTCGCGGGGGAGTAATTGCCCACCACCCACATTCTCCCCCCAAAAGGCTCTCCTCTCTCCCTCTCCCTCTCCCCTTCCTTCTCTCTCGGCTTTGGTAAGATCAGTTAACGAAATAAGTAAGTTTTATTTAGCTCTTATTTCAATCAAAGGCTTTGGTAAGATCAGTTAACAGATAAGGTGTTTTTTTTTTTTCTTTTTTCTATTTATACCACGTGGGCTTTTCACGGGAATTTAGTAAAGGAAGTTTTATATCAAAGCCCACCCGCTAGGAAACCATTGCCCCGAGGGAGGAAACCCAACCTACACTCAAACCGTGGACAAGATTCGAACCCGTGCGCTTGGAGACCCCTCGGACCCCAAAGCACGCATGGTTCCACTGTACTTTACTTCAATGCAACGCTGACTTTTATGTTTTAAATTTACAATCCTTACAGAGGCGTAGGTTAAAAGGATGCTTATTAGTGGCCTTAAAAGTGGTATAGCCGTCATGACAAAGGTAACGTCTTCAAAATTCTCTGGATCAGTACAGGATAGAACAGAAAGAAGGACTGAAGCTTAAAATAAATAGATCAAAATAAAGAAATGGAAAAAAAAAATGGTTATGAAGGTGTAGATAAAGACTAGATTGTTTTGCAAAGTCATTAAGGAAATTTTAAAAGCTCACACACAGAAAAAAGGACTGAAGCTTAATATAAATAGATTAAAATAACGAAATGGATGAAAAAAAAAAATTGCTTCTGAAGTGTAGATAGAGACGCACGATTATTTTTGCTAAGTCATTAAGGAAATTTGAAAAGATCACACAAATTTATGGAAGAGAATGATCGGTGGAAATAATTAGGCATGTTTAATGAAGAAACTACCACGTGTACCTTCCTTTATGTTACGGTCCAATGTTCCTACCGGTTTTTTTGTTAATTATATACGGCAAGCGTCCCTCTCTCTCTCTCTCTCTCTCTCTCTCTCTCTCCCCGGTGTTTATATAGGCCTGGTGTGTCCCGCATACAGATTGTCGCGTGTTCTAATAAGCACGTCCACTGATAATTACTACAAATCGAGTTGACAGAGTGAATTATGCAAATGACACACGCAGCTAACAGGAACAAACTCACAATAATTGCAACACACACACACACACACACACACACACACACACACACACACACACACACACAGATGATGTACTAAATGCTGGTTGAGTTAAATGTATATATAAATTTGATGGATAGATAGATAGATAGATAGAAAAGGAGATAGATAGATTGATAGATTGATAGACAGATAGACGAAATAAATTAGATAAATCAATTAATCTATAAAAAAAAAAAAGTACGCCAAAAATGGGATAATTCTTTTTCGTTGAAGCGTATTATACCTCTCTCTCTCTCTCTCTCTCTCTCTCTCTCTCTCTCTCTCTCTCTCTCTGGAGAATGCCAAGCGGAAATGACCTTACTGTAACAGTGTGTGTGTGTGTGTGTGTGTGTGTGTGTGTGTGTGTGTGTGTGTGTGTGTGTGTGTGTGTGTGTGTGAGAGAGAGAGAGAGAGAGAGAGAGAGAGAGAGAGAGAGAGAGAGAGAGAGAGAGAGAGAGAGAGAGAGAGAGAGAAAATACATAAAATAGACAAAAATATTAAAAAAAATTGAACCAGCTAAAAAATATATAAAATACACAATACACTCTCTCTCTCTCTCTCTCTCTCTCTCTCTCTCTCTCTCTCTCTCTCTCATTCGGATTAAGGGAAAATAAACAGCTGACGGATAAATATATATATATATATATATATATATATATATATATATATATAAAAAGGCGGTTTCAACAACAATAACAGTGATTTATGCTCCTTTTCACTGCTGCACAAAAGACACGAGCAAGCTTTTGTGATTTTTCCAGAGCTTTTTTAATTTTTTGTAATGTAAATGAAGCAGTTAATTTACAAACCTCGTTAATCAAACTTTTAATTCTGTGTTGCGTCGTACATTGGAACAAAAAAAAATAATAAAGAGAAATGGATAAAAAAAAAAAGTGTGGTCATTATTTTTACTGTCTCTGTCTTTGTTTCTGATTCTCTCTTTTTTTTTCTCTTTCTCTTTCTCTCTCTCTCTCCGGAACTTTCCTCTTAACGCCTCACACACAAACACAAACATTCACATCAAAATTTACCTATTCATTTTTCTCATTCATTTTCCTCACACTTACTCATTTTTCTGACTGTCTTTAATGCACACGCGGTATTCAATTTTCTTTTTCTTTTTTCTTCTCTTCCTCTCGTTGTGTCCTAGTTTGGTTTCTAATTTTCCTTTCTTTCTAAACTTGACGTCTCACTCTCTCTTTCTGAATTTATTTTTCATTTCAATTAAACTATATACATCACAAAGCAACTTTCTACACTTCAATCTATCTTACATCACGATCTATACACAATTCCCCTCAAATAAAGTAATCCTAGCAATTTCTCTATTTCCCTGACGCCATTCAACTTTCTACAACACAAATCAACTTTCTACAACGTTACCTCAGCTTTACACACTTATATTTACCTTAAATTGCAATCTATACATGCACACTTCTTCTTTAAAATAATCCTGGTATTGTATTTCTCTGTTTCCCTGACGCAATTCAACTTCCTACAAGGTATTTAAATTTTCAACACTTATAATTACCTTCAGTCATCCAAACAACACAATCTACACACTCTTCCCATCTAAAATAATTTCAGCATTGTATTTCTGTTTCCCTGACGCAATCCAACTTTCTACAACAAATTTCTAATTTACACACTTACATCTACCTTCAATCTATTTTAAATCACAATCTAAATACACTCCTCCTTATCTAAAGTAATTCTGGCACTGTATTTCTGCTTCCCTGACGCAATCCAACTTTCTACAACAAATTTCTACTTTACACACTTACATCTGCCTTCAATCTACTTTAAATCACAATCCACACACACTTCTCCTCCTCTAAAATAATCCTAGCACTGTATTTTTGTTTCCCTGACACTATTCAACTTCCTACAACGCACTGCAACTTTGTATCTGTCTCGCATCACTTCTTTAGGGCAATCCCTGTGTATTTCTCCTTCCTCGAGGCAACACAGCACGCCAGGCCTCCACGCAGCTCTCCACGCCCTTAGCAAATAAAAAGAATTGGGCAGTATCGTCGCTCACCACCGTGCACCTGTCACTGTGGTAAGGACGTATATACCTGAGCTCTGAGTACCGCAGGGGTCGTAGCAATGAACGCTTCACAAGAGACTAACGCCCTTATGGTCACTCTGAGCTCCACTATGTTTCTCTATGGGGTGTTGCAAAACCTTCCCACTGTGTAACTTGTTCTGTGACCAGGTGGTGAAAATATTCCTATACCTGTTTGTTATTTTTATTTTTTCATTTATTTTATTTATTTTATTTATTTATTTTTTTTTTTTTGTGTGTGTGTGTCTGTGTTTTATGTTTTTTTATTGTTGACTTTAAATGCGCTAAGAATTACTAGTCTTTTATTTATTTATCTTTTTTTAGATTTTGCTGTATTTTTTTTTTTCTTGTTTTCGTTTTTTTTTTTTTTTTAAGTCTTCCGGTACAATTTATTTTTCATATGTTTACGTTTATAATGAATGTACGTTCGACGGGTTAGTAAGTCTCTCTCTCTCTCTCTCTCTCTCTCTCTCTCTCTCTCTCTCTCTCTCTCTCTGACATCCATCACCAAGGAATCTTATAATTATCTTGATTTATGTAATTATCTTCCTCTCACTCCATTAAAATCACCCCAATTTTAAGTTTCACCTGGCCAGCGACCTTATTACGTTTGACTCACGACTCTGGTCTACACAGGCACACCGGCAGCGAGTCTTATCAGCGCTTAGGTCCTCAATCCCACGCAGGAAAGCAGGGCACGCGAACCTTAAAAATCACTAACCCGGCAGTATATAGTTGGGGACGTGTGCTCGCTGGCTGGCTGGTTCGCTGGCTGGCTGGGAGTATAAATTTTGCCTGCGTGCCGCTCCCTGAAGCTCCTATCACACCGGGCTGTTATCGACGACATGGCCCATCTCAGTCGACATGCTGGGCAAAGTGACGGCGTTTCGTGCGACTAACTGTTGGTCGTTAAGGCGAAAAACAGTGGATGGAGCACCGCCGCGACGCCGTGCTGGTGCGGGGGCTGAAGTGTTGCGGCGCCGTGCTCACTCTAACAGTCTACCCAATGCCCTACACATTTGAGGCGGCACGTCAATAAAGCTTCGATGTAGATTCCGTGTAAGTTCAGCCAACGATGATTCAATACCGTATCAGGAAATTAAATAATACGAAATAGACAACAGAGCACAGTGAAAAGATGACTATTAAAACAGTGAAAACCAGATCATTTACTGATTTCAACACTCCCTTTGCAATATAAAAGAAACATGTTTAATAGAGAACATGAAGATTTTACTCTAAATTATTCACTCCAAGGATGTATTTTCTATAATCTACCCTACCCTACCCTATGCTAACCTACCCTAATCTTAGCTAACTTACTCTACCCTACCCTATCTTACACTAACCTTAGCTAACTTACCCTACCTTACCCTAATCTACCTTAATCTTAGCTAACTCTAACCTATTCTAACCTACTCTAAGTTAACCTAATTTATCCTAACCTTAACTAACTTACCTTAACCTAAGCTACCCCAACCTAACCTAGTTTCACATAACCTGAAGCAAACTGTCGAGGAGGAAGAGGAGCAGAAATAGTACAAAAATAAGAGGTGTTAGCTGTTACTGATATTGCCTGCATGATCACATTGCCACATAAACATACACGCCAAGGACTGACTTTCCCCCAAAGACGAGAGAAAATAAAAACCAAAATAACACATTGCTGAACTAAACTTCACTCCCAACGTGTCTGTACAAACAAAGACACAGCATCCGGCACATAGATATTGCAGAGGAAACTTTTAGATATTGCTGCGTGCGAGTAAAACGTGAGACTGAATTTTACCGGGAAAGATAAAGATAGACAATGAAAACTAAAGGATAATGTATTCTCACTTGGTATATACACAATCTGCAACTCGTCAACCAGAACCATCAACATTCAGAAATACTTAAATGAAAGGAAGATAGAAAAGTAAATGAAAACTAAACGATAATTTAAGCAAAGACTGAATTTCACTTGGTATTTACACAATCTGCAACTCATCAACCAGAACCATCAAGATCCAGCAACAGTAAAAAAAGGAAGATGGAAAAATAAATTTAAAAAAAGGATAATTCAAGTAAAGACTGAATTTAACTTGGTATATATAAAATCTGTAACTCGTCAACCAGAACCATCAACATCCAGTAACAGTAAAATGAAAGGAATGGGGAAAGTAAGTGAAAACGACGGACACTTCGTCTCTTCTCTACAGTAGTGATGTAACCTAGACAGACACTGGAAATAAAATGGATCAATAAATGAGGGCACTATTTGGACCAGCAGCATGTCTGTTGTCCCTTAAACAGGTGGTATGTGGTATTGCATGTTAATTTCAATGTGAGTAATTACGAACAGCAAGCAGGTTTGTTGGCCTTTACGTTGTTCTTTGTGTGAAAAGTCGCTAATTTAAAAGGCATTTGGAGAGTAAAGGCGAAAAATCTTCCTTATAATAGGGAGATCTAATATATCAACTCTATCTTCTTCCTCTTCCTCCTCCTTCTCCTTCTCCTCCTCCTACTCCTCCTCCTCCTTCTCTTCAATTTCAGGCCAGCAGACTAAGACAGTGCAATAAATTTATACATATTGTAATCTATTATCCATGCATTGTAATAATTGGCAATAAAATTTGTCTTTCTAACTACAACCCATCCATCTTCTTTCTTCCTCCTCCTCCTCCTCCTCCTCCTCCTCCTCCTCCTCCTCCTCCTCCTCCTCCATCACTGCTCCTCACACCACTGCCCATCATCTCCTTTTCACCATTATCATTATTCCTATCATCGTTATTCTTTTCTACTCATTTCCCTCTCTCCTCTTCTTCCTTCTCCTCGTTCTTATTCCAGCCTCAGTTCTCTCTCTCTCTCTCTCTCTCTCTCTCTCTCTCTCTCTCTCTCTCTCTCTCTCTATTACCCCATTTCCCATCTCCTCGCCTCCCTCTGGTCCAATTCTGCCTTCTCTCCTCCCTAGTGCTTCCTCTTTTATTCTCTCTCTCTTCGCCTCTCTTCCTCCCTCCCTTTCCTCCTCCAACTAGCGTCCTCCTTCCCCTCTGAGTTTCCTCCACTATTCCTCCTATTCATTCGGACTTTTTCTCCTTCCTTTTTATTTTATATTCGTGTTTTTCTGCTTATCTTTTCTCTTCTTGTTTACTTTCTTCCATGTTTCTTCTTGTCTTTTATTGAATTTTTATTTAATTTCCATCTGAGAGAGAGAGAGAGAGAGAGAGAGAGAGAGAGAGAGAGAGAGAGAGAGAGAGAGAGAGAGAGAGAGAGAGAGAGAGAGAGAGAGAGAGAGAGAGAGAGAGAATTATAACAAAAACAAAACACTATTCAAATAAAAAAAAAGAACGAGAAAAGGACAAAATAATTAGAAACACACACACACACACACACACACACACACACACACACACACACACACACACACACACACACACACTGCAGCCTCAAGATGGTGTGAGTTGAAGTTATTTCTAGGCGAGTTCTTATTGCCCCGCCAAGCACGTCTGCAGTTGGGCGCTTGTTGCACCTCCTAACGACGCCATCATCGTCATCATCATCACCAGCCAGCGCGGGGCGGGGTGCGCGGCGAGTCTCTAACGACATCGTTGCTCCAGAATTACCGCCTCGGATCTAATTGCATCTGTCCACCTTAACTTTTCCCGCCATAACTTCCCGACGCGGCGCTAATGAAAATCTTACGTCTGACCTCACTGTTTTTGTTTATACTTGAGTTTGTTTGTTGAGAGGGATTTTTCTTTTTTTTTTATCTTGCAATTATTATCTATTGTATTTATTTTTTTACTAATCTTTTAGGGATCTTATATTCAAGTGGGTCTTTTTTTGTATGTTTTGTTGGCTTTGGCTAGTTTCCCTCTTGCATAAATCAAAAAATCTGATCTTTCTTTTTCTTTGATCTGATCTTAGTTTTTGTTGATACATGAGATTGTTTGGAAAAAGAAGTTTACCATGAGTTTTTTTCTTCTATCGTTCATCTTGTAATTTTGATTTCTTGTGTTTAATCTTGTCTTTCTTTTCCTTTTCATCTGATCTTACTGTTTCTGTTGATAGTACTCCAGCTTATTCATAAAAGGAAGGGATTTTTTTTTATTTCATTTTCATCTTCTCCATTTGATTCCTTGTGTTTAATCTTGTTTTACTGTTTCTTTTCATCTGATCTTGTTGTTTTATGTTGGTACTTAAGATTGTTTGTAAAAAGGAAGGTTTTTTTAAATTATTTTTCATCTTGTGGTTTTGTTCTCTTGTTTAATCTTATTTCTTTCTTTATATTTTATCTGATCTTACTGTTTTTGTTGATACTTAAGCTAGATGTAAAAAAAAAAAAAAAAGGGATTTTTATTTCTAGCTTTTTCACCTTGTAAGTTTTTTTTTTTTCTTGTGTTTAATCTTGTCTTTTTTTTACGTTTATTTGATCTTACTATTTTTGTAGATACATGAGTTTGTTTTGTAAAGGAAGCTGCTTTGTTTTTCTTTTTATCTGTTGTGTCTAATTTAATGTTGTTGTTTTTTCTTTTCTGGTCTGCTGTGGTAATGAATCTTTTTATTGTCTCCTTACTTTTTTTTATAAATATGTATTCAACCTGTCTTTTTTTTTCTTTTTACCAATTAAACATGAAAGCTAAAGTAAGAGTCACGTTTCACCTTGTAATGTGAAGACCGGCTTTTCAAATATTCTACATCCTTTTATTTTTTCGTTTTCTTTTTTTTTTTTTTTTTTTATAAGCTAACTTCGAACTTATTCTTAACCTTAATGGCTGCCAACTACCAAGGAAGCTTCTCAAAGTCTCCCTCTTAGTAAAAAAACTCATTTACATTTTAACTTCAACATTTGGCATCTATTTTGTTTCCTCGGTTTTGTTGCCTTTGGTCACTTTCCCCCTATTACTAAAAAAACTATCTATTTTAGCATTCAGATACCAAGCAGTCTTCCTCATAGGTGGCATTGTTCCTTCTTTAACCCCTTCAGTACCAAGACGCGTTTTCATAGTTATTCTGGTTACTATTTGGCAATTTCACACCCCTTCAGAAACTTATGTGGGGATTGAAATACTGAAGACACTGGCAATAAATTTTCTGATCTCCATAGACTTTTTTTTCACCCTTTCAAAACTGCGATTCATTTTTACCATGAGTTTTGAATATGATTAGACGATTTTATTGACATTAGGAAGGGTCTTTGGAGGTCAGAAGATTAATGGCCAATCTTCACTATTTTAATCCCCACTTGAGTTACTGAGGCTGTATAAAGTCAACAAATAGTAAGCAGAATGAATATGGAAACGCGTCATGGTACTCAAGGGGTTAATGCCAATAAAATCATCCAATCATACCGAACACTCACAGTAAAAACGCGATCCAGTACTGAAGGGTTTAATCTACGAACTTCACAACGAAATAAAAATACGTAAAGATCGCACGTTTTCCTCCTACCAAGAGAAACAAATTATAGGAGTTTTCATTGAGCCAATCAGCCGTGCAGGTAAACAAAGAGGCGAGAGAAATGAACGCAGCTCCACAATATTAAGTTACCTGACACTGCCTCTCTCTCTCGACTCACGCACCCTTCGACCCATACTCCAGCACCTCCTCCCTCCCAAACTCCCCTCTCCACGTGAAAGCTGCCGCCACCCAGTCCTCGAGAATATTACAGGTGAGATATTCAATGCCACTCCGGGATATCAGCTTACCTGACCCTACCTGTTCCGTGGCAGTGATTTCCATTGTTTTAACGCGGCAGTGACTTGTGTGACTATCTGGATTTCTATTAAATATTCCTTCACTTTTCGTTGTTTTTTTTTATCTATTCATTCGTTTATTTGTTATGATATCAGAGCAATCTATTATCTTGTTTGGTTTTATTTATTTATTTTCTCTTGTTTAGCTGTCTGTTTGCTCTTTTCTGGATCGAACACACACACACACACACACACACACACACACACACACTCTCTCTCTCTCTCTCTCTCTCTCTCTCTCTCTCTCTCTCTCTCTCTCTCTCCCACACTTATCTATCTATTTGTCTATCTAATATATCTATCTATCTATCTGCCTATCTATCTACATATCCATCTATCTCAATAACATTTCATACAATAAACATGGAATACACCTCTTGTACCAGTTATTGAGAAAAATGACACCTAATACTTCCCCTCCCCTTCTCTCTCTCTCTCTCTCTCTCTCTCTCTCTCTCTCTCTCTCTCTCTCTCTCTCTCTCTCTCTCTCTCTCTATGAATCTGTACCATTTTTATATGCCTTTATTTATTTGTTTACTTTATTTGCTAATCTATTGTTTAATGTAACTATAAATTCCAACTTTGCTATAGAGTGGGCGTAAAATGTCCCTTCTGTCTGCCACAATACTAGTTCACAGGTCCTATAGGTTTACTGGACGTTGTTTTCTATGTAGAGTATAATATTTATGTGGGCAAAATAGACAAATAAATCTAATCTAATCAATCAATCAATCAATCTTTCTCTCTCTCGCTCTCTCTCCACCCTGTACTCATAATGCGGTGTGTGTGTGTGGAGTGTTTTACGAGGCAGGGTTCAGTTAACATACTCATAATTCTACTGCCTTCATTTCCTCGCCTCACTGCACCGCTACCAATGCTCAAATGCTACTGTTTTGTATTGTTTTTTAATTTTTTTTCTAATATTCCTAGATTTTTATTTTGTTTCAATTATAGTGATAACAAATAAACTGTCTATCTGTCTGCTTGCTCTGTCTGTCTCTCTCTCTCTCTCTCTCTCTCTCTCTCTCTCTCTCTCTCTCTCTCTCTCTCTCTCTCTTGGAAGTCATTTATGTTCTAGGTAAATTAACAATGAAATTTGGAGAGAGAGAGAGAGAGAGAGAGAGAGAGAGAGAGAGAGAGAGAGAATATTGGTGTCATTTCATTGACATTAATTGCTAAATGTTGGTGAGAGCGAGTGACAAAGAGTGATTGGATAATTATGTGCCTATCTCTTTTGTCTTGAGAGAGAGAGAGAGAGAGAGAGAGAGAGAGAGAGAGAGAGAGAGAGAGAGAGAGAGAGAGAGAGAGAGAGAGAGAGAGAGAGAATGAAATAAAAAAAAATTAATAAATAACATAACCAACCCAAACTCAACTTAACCTAACCTAACGCCACAAAACTTAACCCCAACCCAACCTAACCAAACCTAACTTAACCCAACCCAAACCCAACCCAACCTAACCTAACCCAACCTAACCCAACCACACCCAAAGCCTCCCTAACACCCTAAAACCACCATAATCCTCACAACCTTTTCCCTTAACACCAAAATCAGCTACTGAAAAATATAAGCTTGGATGTAAACTAAAGGAGGTGAACAAATGTAGTGTGAGGAGGAGGAGGAGGAGGAGGAGGAGGAGGAGGAGGAGGAGGAGGAGGAGGAGGAGAAGTGTCGCCTCTCACTGCATGATAAAGAAGACAATAAAATAGGAGGAAATAGTACGGAATATATACATAGTAAGGAGAGGCTGGGGAGGGACACAAGATGGCCCGCTGCCCTTCCTCTTGGCTGTGCTTGGAGGAGGAGGAGGAGGAGGAGGAGGAGGAGGAGGAGGAGGAGGAGGAGGAGGAGGAGGAGGAGGAGGAGGAGGAGGAGGAGGAGGAGGAGGAGGAGGAGGAGGAGGAGGAAGTTATAACAAGGACAAGAGGGTAATGACAAGGCGGGTGAAGAAGAGGAGAAAGAGCAGAAGGAAGACATGGTAGAGTGCATAGCGAAAGGAAAAGGAAGAGGAGGATGACGAGGATGAAGAAGAATAAGAGAAGTATAAAAGCTGTCTTGAAAATACTTACGAGAGAAGAATACAAAATACATACAAGGACAAGGAAGTATTTAACCCTTTCACTGCTAAAGAAACAATTAACAACACCAGAAATGACTCATAAAATCTTTGCAATACATTAAAAAGAATAGATTTAGCCATTTCTATCAGATTTAACCCTTCAGTACCATGACGCGTTTCCATATACATTCTGCTTACTATTTGGTGATTTTATACAGCTTCAGAAACTCATGTGGGGTATTAAAATAGTGAAGACTCCAGCCATTAACCTTCTGGCCTCCATAGACCCTTCCTAATGTGAATAAAATCGTTAAATCACACAAAAAAAATCATGACCAAATGTGTTCCAGTGCTTAAGAGGTTAAAAAAATTCATGTCTCAGAATGATTACAAATTAACCCCTTCAGAACCATCTCGCGTTTTCTTATTCATTCTGCTTACTATTTGGTGATTTTATACAGCTTCAGAAACTCATGTGGGGATTAAAATAGTGAAGACTCTGGCCATTAATCTTCTGGCCTCCATAGACCCTTCCTAATATGAATAAAATGGTCTAATCACACCCAGAACTCAAGGTAAAACAGCGTCTCATAACTGAAGGAGTTAGGACAGATGTACCAAAGGGCTGACAGAGTTGGTATTACACGCTTAGTTACTTGAAGTCTCTCGGTACGTGATAAAAGGATGCGAAGAAGATTATGTTATAGTCTCGTGTTCTGCTGCCTTTGTAACTGCAGGAGTGAGAAGAGCAGGAGGAGGAGCTGCCTGAAGGAGGTGCTGCAGGTGGAAGTGAAATGATGAAGTGACGTTTTGCAGCCGTTTTGTTAGCGTCGTCATTAATTAAGTCTTTGATGTCACACACACACACACACACACACACACACGTTCTTCATCTCTCTCTCTCTCTCTCTCTCTCTCTCTCTCTCTCTCTCTCTCTCTCTCTCGTATCTTCTCCCGTCACATTTTTTTCGCATCAATTTCGTTCATTTTCATTTGGTTTCGTTATTTTTGTGTCACGGATGAGGCAAGTTTCAGAATTTATAGTGTACATAGTTACGTGTCCTATTTCTCTCTCTCTCTCTCTCTCTCTCTCTCTCTCTCTCTCTCTCTCTCTCTCTCTCTCTCTCTCTTTTTTAGGGTAGTTTTTTTAGTGTTAGAAAAATTTCCTCCGCGCGACATATTTATAACGAACACCTACGTAGTTTTTGAAAATGTACATCCATTGTAATGCTACGTTAATATTTTGGCGGGTTGGGATGTACGGACTCTCTCTCTCTCTCTCTCTCTCTCTCTCTCTCTCTCTCTCTCTCTCTCATGATGTGACACGCCATTAGCTTATGTGACACGCCATTAGCTTACTCTCTCTCTCTCTCTCTCTCTCTCTCTCTCTCTCTCTCTCTCTCTCTCTCTCTCTCTCTCTCTCTCTCGTTCATTTTATTCTTTATTAACTCTTCCTTTACATCTAATAATTCTTAAACATTTTACTCTGCTATGTTCTTTTTACATCCCAATAACTAGACTTAATTTTTATACTTACATGTTATAGGGAAGAATATTTTAACTTTTTTTCAGTATTTTTTTGGTATATGTTTTTTTTTTTTAATGCATGGATACATATCTATTTTTTTTTCGTGTGCCTGTTCAATTTTTATTTATTTATTTATTTTTATTTTATTTTATTTTATTTATTTATTTTTTTTTTACGAGTATAATTTTCTTACTTTTTCTTTCCTCGTATATATTCACGAATACAGCCTTTCTTTATTTTCTTTAGCTTCCATACATCTTTTCAAAACTCTCTCTCTCTCTCTCTCTCTCTCTCTCTCTCTCTCTCTCTCTCTCTCTCTCTCTCTCTCTCTCTCTCTATACACCCTCAGCTGTTCCCAAGCCTTCCCTCATCGCCCACTCTTCATCTTGCTTCCCCTCTCTCCCTCACTCACCACTCTCCCTTCCACACACCCCTGTCCCTTCCTCGCTACTTCACCCCTGCCTATTAAAACACCCCTTCCTACCTACCCCCTGTCATGACTTTACTAACCCCTTCCATCTACCTAAACACCCTTCCCCCCTTCCCCTTACTCTTCCCACTTCCCCCTTCCAGCCTGGCCTTGCATCACCGCCCACCAAACAGCAAACAGCAGCCAGCGGGGGTCTATTTGCTAAGCTGCATTTAAACAACACAGAGCAGGAAATAGGTACAGAGACAAAGTGCCGCTGATTACTTGTTCAATGGTGGTGGTGGTGGTGGTGTAGTGGTAGTGTGGTGTACAATGTTAAAGCAGTAGTTGCAGTGGTTGTTAATATGTGTTGTAACTTTCACATACACACATATGCACATACATATATACATGCACTCACGTATATGCCATAATTTTCACTCTCCTCCGTTCTCTTTCATTCGTAAACTTTTTAGCTCTTGTTTTCGTTTTTTTTTTTTTCGTGTTTATTTTCTTTTTCTTGTCCTTCCTATCATTTGAATTGTTTCGAAAGAGGACACTTCAAAGATCAGATGCAGCAAGTGTCATTAACTAGTCTTCCGGTTTTCTTTTCTTGGCTTCACTTTTTTTTCATTTTTCTCTCTCATTTTTTTTTCTGCTCAGGGAATCAGCATTATGAACACTTCTAAATTTTTGCCTTCTAACTTTCTCTTTTTTATTTTTTTGTTCTTTTTTTCTTCTTTTACTAATCATGTGTCCTTGGCTTGACTTCCTACCACGCAACACACACACACACACACACACACACACACACACACACACACACACACACACACACACACACACACACACACACACACACACACACATGCAAGCAAGCGTTGTTGGCCGGCTATCTAACAATGGTACATATACAGACACAGGATTATCGCAAGAGATTAAAAGAGAATAAAAAAGAATCACAGGCAGGTTTCACGTACAAAGGACACCTCACAATCACGTCCAGTGCCGCACCACCACCGCAATCTGGCGTGAGTGAGCTCAGGTGCAGAGTCGCGTGTTGGTGTGGCTTCTAAATTAAAGACTGATTGACTGACTAACTGGCTAACTGACTGGCTAACTGACTGTCTTATCGATTATCTCCCCTTTTTTTCTCTCTTTCTCTCTCTGATGAACGCCGTGAACTATTGCATTAAGGCGAAGGAAGTACAATGGAAATGGCAAGACGAATATTTTTTTTTTTTTTTTACCTGCAGTCTGTTTCCACGCGTCGAGGTTAGGTTAGGTTAGGTTAGCCGTGTCTCACCTCACTGTCTCACCCCACACCCTCACCACACCAGCCCCCAACTTGCATCAGTACCTTCTTCACACTAATCCTGCTCCAACCCACAATATCACCACACTTCACTCTCACCACTCACTACCTCAACCCACACCACCACCACCATACCATGCAGGCCACCTCACATCAATACCTTCCTTACACCATTTCTGCCCCAACTCACACCATCACCTCTCTATCTTAACCCACACCACCTCCATGCCACACCATACCAGACCACCTCACTACCTCACCCAATCTCAGTCACTAACTAAAGACTACACATTCACGTAGATCTTACTGCCACACTCCACTACTCCACCCTCGCCACTCACTGTTCATTCCTACACCGTTTTACTTTTTTCATGAAACCTTCCACCTTGTAAAAACATAAAAACATCAGTCATTTGTATATTCCACTGTATACATCTGACACTTCGAGTACTCGTAACGTAGCTAGGATGTGTATGTAAGAGAGTCAGAGGAAAAAAATGAAGAAAAGAACTCGAAAATTAAGAAGAAAAGAAGACAAATAAGAGGAAAAGGGAACAGATATTGAAAAGGAGATTCTTCCCGACTTTTTTTTTCCATTTATCTATTTATTTATTTTTTGACGAGTATAATTTTCTTACTTTTTCTTTTCTCGTATATATTCGTGAATACAACCTTTCTTTATTTTCTTTAGCTTCCATACATCTTTTCAAAACTCTCTCTCTCTCTCTCTCTCTCTCTTGAACTAAAAACGTAGACAGTGTATGTTAACTGAGAATAACAAGGAAATTCAGGAAACACTGGATATTGTAACCTTACCGAGATTAAAATACTTACTGGTGAAATTTGCGAAGGTTGACGAATGGCCTCTAAAACTAAACGCATTTGTTGAAACACGAATATAGAGAAAATTACAATCACCAGAGAGAGAGAGAGAGAGAGAGAGAGAGAGAGAGAGAGAGAGAGAGAGAGAGAGAGAGAGTGTGTGTGTGTGTGTGTGTGTGTGTGTGTGTGTGTGTGTGTGTGTGTGTGTGTGTGTGTGTGTGTGTGTGTGTGTGTGTGTGTGGAGTGGCTAGCTCGACCCATTATTACTGTCACATATTTCAAGAAAGCGCGAGCGGCGATGTAATGTTTTCTCTGCGCCAGTTTGTTCTCGTTGTGTTTGGTGTATTTCAAGTCTTTTAAAACACCCTCAAGTGCACTAATGAAAAGATATGCGTGTTTGTGTTCCTCTCGTGGCGATGCATACGTATGTGTGTGTGTGTGTGTGTGTGTGTGTGTGTGTGTGTGTGTGTGTGTGTGTGTGTGTGTGTGTGTGTGTGTGTGTGTGTGTGTGTGTGTGTGTATGTTGTTGTCATTATTATCATTATTATTATTATTATTATTATTATTATTATTATCATTAGTAGTAGTAGTAGTAGTAGTAGTAGCAGTAGTAGCAGCAGCAGCAGCAGCAGCAGCAGCAGCAGCAGCAGCAGCAGCAGCAGCAGTTGTTGTTGTTGTTGTTGTTGTTGTTGTTGCAGTGTTGTAGCAGTAGTAGTAGTAGTAGTAGTAGTAGTAGTAGTAGTAGTAGTAGTAGTAGTAGTTGCTGTTGCTGTTGTAATTGTAGGATTTCTAAGCACTATACACTAATAACTCCCTCGCCTTACAATCTGATCACGCTGCAATATAGTAGGTAGCTATATGATGCAGCGAAACTACCAAACCTTACTTCACTTATACACTGACAACTCCCCGTGTTCCTTCGCTGCAGCATACACCAGACGCTTGCCTAATGCTTCACCACACCAGCGCCATCTGCTCTGATACATGGGGAAGTGCAATGCTGGCGGACACAGAATTTTCACGGAATTGGATGCTGCACATTAATTAAACGAGTATATCTAACGGCAAATCCGGGCCCGTGATTAGGCTGATGTTAATGCTATTTGTGCCGCGTTAATGAGCCCTCCTGATAATATTTACCTGGATGAGGTGAGCCCTGTTGCAATATTTTATCCCATATTTTCGACATAAGCCATCCAAACATTTATTTCATAACCCCGAGGTGCGAGGTGCACCGGGTAATGGCATAAAATAATAGTAATAGTAATAGTGACGGGTGCAAGTATGACAGTGGCCGTGTCGTCAGGTGTGTGGCGAGGTGAGTCACACTTGAAGACAGGTATAAATTCGTTGGAGAAGTGAGAGAGCTGGGATAATGTTCATATAAGCGAAGCGGCGGTAACTACATTTCCCCATTATCCGATCCACATTATTCTTGCATTCATTCCATAAAGAACATGTTATGACTCGCGGTGGAAGACAAAGGGCTTCTTTAACATACAAATAAATTAATTAGATTATACCTGGAACTCGAACAATGATGGGCGAGAGAGAAACAATAAGTGTAATTACTAATTAAGTAATGCCAAGGAACACACTGTTTTTAAGACAAGTATAAACTCGTTACGTCGATGATAACAATAATTGCAATTCTGATGAGTGCCAGAGGAACGATGAACGCAGGTCTCCATCACGCAATCCACTTTGTTTAGATAATTATGTCATTAAGAGCACAGGTGATGGTGGAGGAAGGCAAGTGGCAATCAACGATTCTAAACACCATGGATTATAATTACCAATCGCCTCATCAGAGTAAGTGCTAACCAGACATTTTGAGGCGCCGAGCCTGACCCCAATCTGCTGCATTATCCTAACAACTACAAGCTTAGAATGATCTTATACAAGACTTATGTACAAAGGTTCTCGCTAAATGTCGCCTGGCTTCTATACCCATGACTCCACTACAAAAAGATCCGGAGCAGCAGTGTCGGGCAGGATAATCTCGCAGTCACTCTACCTTCTTTGGACATGACCCATATTAGGAATCCGGCCTCACGCTGATTAACGGACTCTCAATGGCGAGGCGTTAGTGTGCGACAACGGCTAATATCATTATTATAAAATTACATCATTGATGATTGTAACGTGCCTGTCGGACGGGGAGACTAAAATTGCCGGACTTTGCGTTACCTTAGGTGGTGGTGGTGGTGGTGGTGGTGGAAACAAATGCATTATTTTTCGGTGTAGTATTACGTCATATTACACATAACAACCTAAAACAACTGGAATTACCTGCACTGGGTGTCGGTATCAATAGATATCAGTGGTGCGCCATGAATAAGACCAATAATAGTAATAACACTGACGGACAGCGAGCGTTGTTGTACTTTGTGGCAAGTCGACGCGCCAGTTACATCACCCCTCCTCCCTCCCCTCCCCACGCCCACCATCCTCCCACTCACTCCCCTTCCCTTCCCCTTCACCCACAACCCTACTCCTTCCTTGTTACCCCGCACTCTCCCCCACCTCATCCCCCACTCCCTTACCCGCTCCACCCTCCACTCAGCAGCACAAAACACCCTCCTCCGTCCCTCTCCACCACGGCAAACAATTTCATCACACAATACCAACCCAGCAAATAACTCTATCACACAATAATCAGAGTGAAAGCAATTAACTTGACGGCTATAACAAGGGCGGAATGCAATAATATGAGCTAGTTACGGCAGGGGCAGGGAGGTGACGGAAGGGGCTGGGTGGACGTGTCACCGCATGCATACATCTATCATTGTTAATTCTTGTCACAGGCCTTACCTTTTTTTTTCTGTCGTGTTGTACAGGTGAAGGTGAAACGCTCTTCTCCTTCTTGGTGTACTGCATAAGGTGGTATTCAAGGCTGGTCACTCACAAAGTCAAGAAAAACTATCTTTTGTCAAGTAATTATCTCAGTCCAAGATGTCTCCCTTGAAATAACGAGCCTAAATATATTTACATTACATATTTTCCTTACTAACCAGTATTTTTTCAAACGATATATTCAGTAAAAACTAACACTATTTTCACAATGATTATGATACAAACGATTGAGATTAAGTGATTAATCTGTGTGACTGCACCAATATTATCCAGCTCAACAAAATAGACAAAATAAATACGTCATGCAAATATTAACTACTATTAGCTAAAAACATGCAGCATTAAATATTCATAATCATTAAGCTATTATGGCCATAAATAAGCTCAAATAATGATATCTCGGTATTTACATTAGACCCGTTGTCTTTGGAGCACGTGACCACATCACAGCTTGTCTCGTTGCGTGTTGTCGGTGAAGTAACAATGTATTTCCTTAGTGAAACCTTGTGACCTGCTGATTTGTGGCTGATGGAGGGCCAGTGGTGGGGAATTACCTTCTTATATATGGTTCCTTGAGACACAGAAGCAGAACATGAAGGTAAAGTGTCTGTTTAATGAGTAATCAGCCTAATCGCCATTAATCCAGTTCCGTGGTTGGCGTGGGATTAAGTGCCTTTGTATCGGCTCACACTTTTGTACGTATTTCTTGTTCTTATTTGTATTCTTCTATTCTCGGCTCATTATTTTTATCTTTCCTTCCAAATTTTGCTTACACATTTTCTTTTCTCTATTTCTTCTAACAGCTGGGGTGTTTTGAGCAAAGCCTGTCATTTTTAGATCGTGATCCGTAACATAAAAAGATAAGCAATGAAATTAATGAGCTGTGCTAATTTAGGGCAATTTACCTTGTTCGGGCTCTAGTAGTTAAGGGGGGAGGGGAGGAGAGAGGTGACGGTGGGGGGAGAGTGTTGGTTGAAACACGTGGTGCAGCCCAGTGGAACGCCATTATGATTATCAGTATGAATTGTTGTTTGTTGTTGTTGTTTATATTATTATTATTATTATTATTATTATTATTATTATTATTATTATTATTATTATTATTATTATTATTATTATTATTATTATTGTTGTTGTTGTTGTTGTTGTTGTTGTTGTTATTATTGTTATTGTTATTATTATTGCTGCTGCTCTTGTTATTTATTTATTAAGAATAGGTAGACTTACTGATGCTACAAAAGAAAACGGACACTTACTTTATCCTTTCTTTCACAGACTCAAGTTAAGAAAGCTGCATTTGTCTCCTGAGCATTTGAGTGTGCTAAAGAAATGTAGAACTAGACATATATTTTTCCTATGCATGATTCCTGTTTCAGCACAACTGGATATTAACAAGCAGATGCAGAAACTTCCACCAACCACAAACATCAGAAATGAGGCTGTATGGTTTGTATTTGCAGTTTTATTCTGTAAATTTGTTGATTTGTATTAGAAAAGTAAAACTGCAAGTACAAATTCATCTACAGATTTTCCAGTTGTACAAGCCTGGTGTTGGTGGTGGTGGTGGTGGTAGAGGCTGAGAGGTGGCAGGGGGATGACATGCCCTCCTTCACCCTGGCAGCCACCACCACCATGCTCCAGGCTTGTACAACTGGAAATTTTTTAGATGAATTTGTTCTTGCAGTTTTACTTTAATACAAATCAATAAATTTACAGAATAAAACTGCAAATGCAAACCATACAGCCTCATTTCTGGGGTTTGTGGTTGGTGGAAATTTCCTGCATTTGCTTTTTAATATATATCCAGTTTGCACTGCTATTGACTTGTGCTGAAACAGGAATCATCTATTAGAAGAATATATGTCTAGTTCTACATTTCTTTGGCACACTCAAATGCTCAGGAGACAAATGCAGCTTTCTCAACTTGAGTTTGTGAAAGAACACCACCACCACCACTACCACCAGGCCCTTCACTCATTGAGGTACTACTACAATATAAAAGCTAACAAGACCTAAAAATATACTGTGATTTTCTCGACGGATATCCACTTCGTTAAAACTTTTCTTTATTGTCGCATGAGTATATTAATATTTAAGTTCTGCATTCATTGTAGTAATGAAGTAATCCATGAATGTTTAATGGATGTGGAGACAGGTGCATTGTGGGTGTGGTGTACAACATGGGGCAATCTAGGCTGTAGCTCCTGAAATGAGAGAAAAGACAGTTGAAAATGAAGGGAAGCATTAGATTGATGAGTATTGTTTTTTTTTTTTTTTTTTTTTTTTTTTTTTATGTAAGAAGAGAAAACTGGCCAAGTGCAACAAAACACTTAATTAAAAGAGATTTACATGAATGCCAATCTCCAAAAGTGTATGAAGCTCATGCTAATGCTGAATAAAGAGATGAATAAGCAATTTAAAAGCTTAATAACAAAAATAATGATAATAATGAAAGTACTACTACTACTACTACTACTACTACTACTACTACTACTACTACTACTACCATCAAAACTAACAATGATGATAAAATAAAGAACAGAATAACAATAATAGTAATAAAACTACTGCTACTACTATTACAACCAACAAAAACAATAATGAAATAAAGAACAAAATAGTAATAGTAATAAAACTACTACTGCTGCTATTACTGCTACAACTAACAGTAATGATGATAAAATTAAAAACAAAATGATTGGGAGACAAAAAGTATGTAGCTAAATGAATAGAGTGGCTTTACCTTACTGTCTGACTCCAGCATGTTATCGTAGAAGGTGCTGTGTGCCGGGCTGTGGTGCTGATGTGTGTGGTAGTGACTCATTTCAACACCAGTTCATGACAGTGCACATATAAAGGTCTTGGAATGCATCCCTATTTTTCCTATTCAATATCAACCCCTTCAATACTGGGACACATTTTTATCATGAGTTTTGTGTACCATTAGATCATTTTATTGACATTAGGAAGGGTCAGTGGAGGTTGGAAGATTAATGGCCACAGTCTTCACTATTTTAGTCCCCCACATAAGTTTCTGAAGTTGTATAAAATCACCAAATAGTAAGTAGAATGAATATAAAACATGTCATGGTACTGAAGGAAGGGGTTACGTTCGCTATGTGGCCCTTATTGGAGTGTTAAGGCCACCACATCAAGATCTAGTATCCCTAAGTAACTTCTGATCTTCCTGGTGACCAAAATATATCTTATCTAGTATTTTATTGTTTCTTGGTGATAGTGCCTCCTCAGCAGGTATGGGTAGGTCTGCAGTAATGATCTGGTGAGCCTACGCAGAATCAAATTTTCCTGGTGACTCTTATTTATTTATTTATTTTATTTTTATTTTTATTTATTTTTTTTTTTTTTTTTTTTTTTTTTTATAGTGTTAGTGTTACAATGGCAAGGTCAAGAGTAAGCCTGCAGTGAAGTTAACCACAACCTAACCCAACAGTCTCAGATGGTTGGGGTACGTCTTCCATTTTCTAACCTGACCTAATGTAACCTAACCTAACCTAATGCTTTTTTTGTCTCTCTCTCTCTCTCTCTCTCTCTCTCTCTCTCTCTCTCTCTCTCTCTCTCTCTCTCTCTCTCTCTCTCTCTCTCTCTCTCTCTCTCTCTCTAACCAAGTGTAACCTAATTCATTTTTTTTCCTAACCTAACCTAATGCATTTTTTTTTTTTTTTCTTTCTTTTTACTAACCAAATGTAACCTAACCTAAGCTAATGAAAACTAATTAAACCCAACCTAATGTAACCAAACTAGTACTCTCAATCATTCATGCCTTCCTCTGGTAAACTCTTAAACTCCCTATCTGCATTTGTATTTCCAACATCCTATGACTTGACCACCAGGAGGTTTCAAGACATTTATCCTTCAATTTTCAATAACTCAAACCTCTAAGGGAACTGGCAACTAAGTGAATCTTTTTTTATATTTCACATTGCCCTTTGCCTGGCCTAACCTACCTTAACGTACCCTTCCCTACCCTATCTTACACCCCAGACAGTGGCAGTGTTCTTAGCTGTGATTTGGAAAGTTCATTAAGATTTTTCTGTTTCTGATTTCTTAGCCACAACTGTCCTGGTGTCTGCCTGCCAGTTAACCCTCACCTACTCTTGTCCATCTCTCTAATAAGTCACCCATCAATTTCCTTCACTCCTTGTCTTTACTGTTTTTATATATATTTTTTTTTTATCTATTCCCTTATTCTTTTACTTCTGATGACTGTATGTATGTTTGAAAGAGAGAGAGGGAGGGGGAGAGAGAGAGAGAGAGGGAAAATGACAAATGATAATAATGAGTGTGGGAAGTTGTAAGCGAAAAGAGGGAAGTTTGAAGCTAGTCTGAAGTTTTGCCAAGAGAGGGATAACCTGGTGCTGATCCTTGCTGGGAGGAGGAGGAGGAGGAGGAGGAGGAGGAGGAGGAGGAGGAGGAGGAGGAGGAAGAAAAGTGTATCATGATGGAGATTTAAGTTGAAAAGAAGAAGGATATGCCTCTTCTTCCTCTTCTTCCTCCTCTTCCTCTTCCTGCCCCTCCTTCTTCTTCTTTTTCTTTTCTTTTCTTTTTTTTCTTTTTCTTTTTCTCTTTTCTTCTTCTTCTTCTTCTTCTTCTTCTTCTTCTTCTTCTTCTTCTTCTTCTTCTTCTTCTTCTTCTTCTTCTCTTTCTCTCTCTTTCTCCTCCTCCTCCTCCTCCTCCTCCTCCTCCTCCTCCTCCTCCTCCTCCTCCTCCTCCTCCTCCTCCCTTCTCTTCTCTCCTCCTCTTTCCTCTTCACATATTTACGTACAGAGAGAGAGAGAGAGAGAGAGAGAGAGAGAGTACTTTTTTATAAGTAAAAAGATAAACCTGATATAACGTGTGTGTGTGTGTGTGTGTGTGTGTGTGTGTGTGTGTTTTGATCCTGGACAATAATTGGTGTTCGTTTTATTTGGCAATGATTTCACTGGTCGATTGAATTAATGAAAAATTGCATTAGAGAG
>NC_059293.1:16678794-16688794 GCF_017591435.1 Portunus trituberculatus
AGAGAGAGAGAGAGAGAGAGAGAGAATATTTTACAACAAAATTAGTAGTGTTGATAGCAGTAATAATAGTAATATAGTAATAGTAGTGGTTGTAGTTGTTGTTGTAGAAAGTAGTAGTAGTAGTAGTAGTAGTAGTAGTAGTAGTAGTAGTAGTAGTAGTAGTAGTAGTAGTAATAGTAATAGCCATTATAACAGCAACAGGAAACAAATTGAAAGAAAAATTAAATAGAATAAAGATACAAGACAAATTAAATAAAAATATCAGTAACAATAAATGGAGACAACGAAAGAAAATAAAAAGGAAAAAATAAATTACCTCAAAAATAACAAGATATATAGAATAAGAGAAATATTATCCACTCAGACACCAGCGGTAAATCCTTCCTGCAGGTGGCGGCGCGCATAGAGGGACACAACACTGGAATCACGGGTACTCACGCGAAGGGAAGAGCGGGAATGAAGGTGCGTGTGGGGGAAGGGTAGAGGAAAGAGTATAAGGAAAGGAAGGAAGGAGTATAAGGGAAGGTGAGGTGATCCAGCATTCATACAGGAAGACTACTAAAATCACGGGCACTCAAGCGAAGGGAAGGGCAGGGATGAAGGTTCGTGTTGGGGAAGGGCGGAAGGAGTACAAGATTAGGTTAGGTTAGGTTAGGTGCGGTTAGGTGTGTTTTTTTTGCTAATTTGTGAGTGTGGAGGTGCATATTGGGGGGAGAAAGGGTGGAAGGACTAGAAGGGAAGGCGCTGTGGTCCAGTATATCTTAGGTTAGGTCAGGTTAGGTTAGATTATTTATTTATTTATTCTTTTAGGTTTCATATAGTTTAGAAGAAGGTGAGGTTTTAAAAGCTTAGGTTAGGTAATATTGGGGTTAGGTTAAGTTAGGTTCATTAGTTAGGTTAGGTTAGGTTAGGCCCAAAGTTTTGTTTTTGTTTAAAGTTAGGTTGTAGTTGGAGTTATAGTAGTAGTAGTGATGGTGATGATGGTAGTAGTAGTAGTAGTAGTAGTAGTAGTAGTAGTAGTAGTAGTAGAAATAGTAGTAGTAGTAGTAGTAGTAGAAGTAGTAGTAAACCAGAAGTAATAATGGAATTGGTGTTATTTTGATGTGAAATTTAAGAACACGTTAATTAATAGTAGTAGGTAATGGTGTTAGTGATGATGATAATGATGATAATTATTACCACCACCACCACCACCACCACCAACGTCAACACCAGTGAAGTTTATTACAGGTAAAGTCATCTTCATCACCACGTAAAAGCTTTTTAAACCCATCCTCCTCCTCCTCCTCCTCCTCCTCCTCCTCCTCCTCCTCCTCCTCCTCCTCCTCTTTCCATCATCATCCAGCTTATCCTCCTATCCCTTCTTTACCCTACGTACTTTTCTACCTTAATTCCTCTCTCCTCCTCCTCCTCCTCCTCCTCCTCCTTCTGGTGAAAAATTAAAAGGAGACAACATATTTTGCCTTGGGGGATTAAGAAGGGGAGATGGAGGGTAGGGTAGGGAGGGAGGGAGGGAGGGAAGAGGAGGATGATATGGAGACAAGAGGAGAGAAGGGAGGTAGGGAAGAGGGAGGGGGAGGAGATGAAGGGGGCCGTTGTTTGTTAAGTAAAGATTATACTTATGGAATAATAAAAAGGTACTTTCCTCTCACTCTCTCTCTCTCTCTCTCTCTCTCTCTCTCTCTCTCTCTCTCTCTCTCTCTCTCTCTCTCTCTCTCTCTCTCGTTTTTCCTTGTTCTTTCGTATTTCATTTTGTTTTCATCTATTTTTTTTTTCTTTATTTTCTTCCTTCCTCTTTTCTGCCTTCACTTTTTCCTCCCTTCCTTCCTTCTATTTTTTCTTTCTTTCTTTCTTTCTTTCTTTCTTTCTTTCTTTCTTCCCTCCTTCCTTTCTCTATATTTTTTTCTAGTAGTTATTTCACATTTTTCATTTGTTGTTGTCGTTATCCTCCTCCTCCTCCTCCTCCTCCTCCTCCTCCTCCTCCTCCTCCTCCTCCTCCTCCTCCTCCTCCTCCTCCTCCTCCTCCTCCTCCTCCTCCTTGTGCACTAACTCCAGACTACCTCACCACACACACACACACACACACACACACACACACACACACACACACACACACACACACACACACACACACACACAAGACAAACGACCTTAATCTAACGCGATCTGTTCCTGTTTCCGACCACACAGCGGCAGTGATTAGCGCAGGTGTGTGTGTGTGTGTGTGTGTGTGTGTGTGTGTGTGTGTGTGTGTGTGTGTGTGTGTGTGTGTGTGAGGAGAATGGAAGACGACGAAAGTGTGCGTTTAGTGTATATGGAGTAGTAGTAGTAGTAGTAGTAGTAGTAGTAGTAGTAATAGTAGTAGTAGTAGTGATATTAGTGGTAGTAGTAGTTGTTGTTCTTGTTGTTGTTGTTTTGTTTAGTAGTGGTAGTAGTAATAGTAGTAGTAGTAGTAGTTGTTGTTGTTGTTGTTGTTGTAGTAGTAGTAGTAGTAGTTGTTGTTGTAGTAATAGCATTAGTGGTAGTAGTAGTAGTAATAGTAGTAGAGAGAGAGAGAGAGAGAGAGAGAGAGAGAGAGAGAAACATAGAAGGAAAAGGGAGTGGAAGAGATATATAATGAAGAAGGGAGAGGAAGAAAAAGAGGAAAAGGAGGAGGAATACAAAGGAAGACAAACAGCAACAGACTAGGCTGTTTGTTGAGACTATTTACTAACTACCAGTGATAGAGATAGGACAGCAAACCGGAGGAGGAGGAGGAGGAGGAGGAGGAGGAATAATAGAATAATAATGATAACAATAATAATAAGAAGAAGAAAAAGGAGGAGGAGGAGGAGGAGGACGACGACGACGACGACGAATATAATAATAATAATAATAATAATAATAATAATAATAATAAGAAGAAGAAGGAGGAGGAGGAATACAAAGGAATACAAAGGAAAGACCAAGCAACAACAGACCCTGGAGTCCTTACTAGGCTGTTTGGTTAACTATTCTATACTAAGGAGGAGGAGGAGAAATATAATAATAATAATAAGAAGAAGAAGAAGGAGGAGGAGGAGGAGGAGCAGCTTGACTGGTTGCAACACAAACTATTTCCGACTAGATTCCCATCAGAGAAAAGTAGACATGAGGGACTCTCTCTCTCTCTCTCTCTCTCTCTCTCTCTCTCTCTCTCTCTCTCTCTCTCTCTCTCTCTCTCTCTCTGACTAAGCAATTTTTACATCCGAAGAAATCCTAAGCAATACAGTTTATCTTTTCCTCCTCCTCCTCCTCCTCCTCCTCCTCCTCCTCCTCCTCCTCACACAACGAATCACAGTAACTTATGGAAAAAAATACGAGCTCTCTCTCTCTCTCTCTCTCTCTCTCTCTCTCTCTCTCTCTCTCTCTCTCTCTCTCTCTCTCTCTCTCTCGTACAAAAGTAATTAGCAAGGAAAATGTAACGCACTGACTGAAGCTTCGAGACGTTAAGAGAAACGTAACCGTCGCCTCCAGTCATTGAAAACGTAATGCTGACGAAGAGTAGACTGAGAAAAATTATTAGTACTAGTGAGTCAATTCAGTTTGGTGCTTGTGGTCTTCAAAGGAGCAAGAAGAGGAGGAGGAGGAGGATACGCAACAAGAGTCTTGAAAATATAGGTTATGTGGCCACAATATTCAAACTCTACAGATATGAGAAGCTTGGTTCGTGTGAGTGTTTTATCTATATATAAAGTAGAAATCGTGTTAATCTGTCAGTACAACCATCAAACTATCCTTAAAATTCCGTGATACTCAACAAAGAGTCTTTTGAAAATATATGTTATGTGGCCACAATTTTCAAACTCTACAGATATGAGGAGCTTGGTTCGTGTGAGTGATTTTGCTATATATGAAGTAAAAATCCTGTTAATCTGTCAATAGAACCATCAAACTACCCTTAAAAACCCGTGATACTTAAAAATGAGTCTTTTGAAAATATAGGTTATGTGGCCACAATATTCAAACTCTACAGATATGAGAAGCTTGGTTCATATGAGTGTTTTTGCTATATATAAAGTAAAAATCGTGTTAATCTGTCATTAGAACCATCAAATTACTACCCTCAAACGGAAAGGAAGGTAGATAGAATTAAAGTAAGAAAGAAGAGGTAGAAAGGAAGGAAACAGGACGAAGGGAATAGAGAGAAAAGGAATTACTCTCTCTCTCTCTCTCTCTCTCTCTCTCTCTCTCTCTCTCTCTCTCTCTCTCTCTCTCTCTCTCTCTCTCTCTCTCTCCCCGTCAATTGGCAATCCCTCATTCATTTTCACATTTACCGTTTTTCTCTCTCTCTCTTCGTTTTCTTTGACAGCACCTCCTCCTCCTCCTCCTCTTCCTCTTCCTCTTCCTCTTCCTCTTCCTCTTCCTCTTCCTCTTCCTCCTCCTCCTCCTCCTCCTCCTCCTCCTCCTCCTCCTCTAAGTATTTCAGGATCTCACTTTTCTCTCCATAAAAAAGAAAAAAAAAAAACTCGGACATTGATCATAAAAAAATTGACGTTCGCTGAGGGACATTTTACTTTGAGGAGGAGGAGGAGGAGGAGGAAGGAAGGAAGGAAGGAAGGAAGGAAGGAAGGAAGGAAGGAAGGAAGGAAGAAGAAAAAATGAAAAAGAAGTAGGAGGAGGAGGTAAGAGGAAGGAGAAGAAGAAAAGAAGATGAAGAAGAAGAAAAGAGGAGGAGGAGGAGGAGGAAGAAGAAGAAGAAGAAGAAGAAGAAGAAGAAGAAGAAGAAGAAGAAGAAGAAAAAGAAGAGGAGGAGGAGGAGGAGAAGGAAGAAGAAGAAGAAGAAGAAGAAGAAGAAGAAGAAGAAGAAGAAGAAGAAATGCGAAGGAAGGTGTTGATCGAAAGAAAGGAGAGAGAGAGAGAGAGAGAGAGAGAGAGAGAGAGAGAGCGTGTAGGTGACAGGTGGTGCCAATTACAGGTAACATGAGCGCTGGAGACGGTAATTAGAGACAGGTGAGGTGTTGTAGGGGCAAGAAAATGCTTTTATTAATATGTTTCTCTAGTTTATGTCCGTCTGTGTGTGTGTGTGTGTGTGTGTGTGTGTGTGTGTGTGTGTGTGTGTGTGTGTGTGTGTGTGTGTGTTTGTCTGTCTGTGTATAGATTTTTTTTTTTATTTGTGTGTTTATGTTTATTTTGTCTCTTTTTCTTGTTTCTTTGTTTATCTTTCTATTCCGTTGCATTTTTTTTTTTTTTTTCTCTTTGTGTGTTTATTCATCTGTCCATATTTATCAGTGTTTATCTCAATATTCTTTTCCTCTTTTCTTTAAAATGACTGCAAATACTAAAATCTTCACAAAAACACATCCTTCATTTAAAGACATTGAGTTAACTAACCTTTAAGTCAGTCTCTAAATTTATCCCAATATCTTTTCCTCTCTTTCTTTAAACATCATTACTACAAATACTAAACTCTCTTTTAATATCTCATTCTTCATTTAATCACATTGAGTTAAGTATTCTCAAAATCACTCTGTTAATCCCAATAGTTTTTTTTCTTTTTTTTTTTCAAACATCACAAATACGAAACTTTTTTTATTAACCCATCCTTCATTTAGTTACCTTCAGTTAAGTATCAAGTCACTATACAACACAAACGATAATGCTGCACTGTCGTAGCTTACAGTATAGTGACGTAAAGGCGAGCAGTATGAGTCACGGGGTTTATCTACTTACGCTCACACGGTTTGGATAGAAGCCCGGATAGCTCAGTCGGTAGAGCATTAGGCTTTTAACCTAAGGGTCCAGGGTTCGAGTCCCTGTTCGGGCGCTGTGTTTTGTTGATCCTGTTTTTATATTTATTTCCAATGAGAGAGAGTTAGATAGATAGATAGATAGATAGAGAGAGAGAGAGAGAGAGAATAAACGTGAAGATCTACTGAGTATGTATGCATGAGAGAGAGAGAGAGAGAGAGCGCAATTCCCCGTCACCTGTAGCATGTGGTGTGTGGTGTGTGGGGACAGGTGGGCAGCACACCTGTATAGTTTAGATTAAAGAAAGCTTCATCGAAAGACACACATAGACAAAGAAAATAAACATGTAGACTAAAAATAAAACACCTGAACTGGTACGTGACTAGAGAAAAGGCGTGTCTCATAGTCGAAAGGTTAATTAATATATATATATATATATATATATATATATATATATATATATATATCAAAGTATAATTTTTCACTTCCTCTGTTACACTCCTCTCTTTCCTTCCATTTCTCTTTTCCTTCCTCTTCTTACATTTCTGCGCCTCGCCCTCGCCTCTTTTCCCTAAGCGACAGGCGAGATGTAAACAGAAAAGAAAATAAATAAGAAAATATAAAAAAAGAAATATGAAAGGTAATGAAGAATAATTTCCCTCGTATACTTTTGACAACAAGCTCCATTGTCGCAGCGAATATTAACCCTTTCAGTACTGGGACGCAGTTTTACCATGTGTTTTGACTGTCATTAGACGATTTTATTCACATTAGGTAGGGTCTATGGAGGTCAGGAGACTAATGGCCAGTCTTCACTATTTAAAACCCCCCCCCTCCACATTAGATTCTAAAGCTGTATAAAATCACTAAGTAGTAAGAAAAATAAATATGGAAATGCGTCACGAAAGAGTTAATGTGTGTGTGTGTGTGTGTGTGTGTGTGTGTGTGTGTGTGTGTGTGTGTGTGTGTGTCGAGAGTCATCGTTGCCCCCACCACCCTTGCATGAAAACACGACCAATTAACGTAATGGCGTGACACAGCTAATGCAACACGTCCGTCACTCTTGCCTCGCCTCGCTCTCCTTGATGGATTATCGCTCACCTGCTTATCTGCTTGTAATTGCCTTCACTACTGCTACTGTTTTGTCTGGGCCTTTTAACTCTTGTGGTGGTGGAGATGAAAGTATTATTATTAGTAGTAGTAGTAGTAGTAGTGGTATGGTAGTAGTAATGATAGTAGCAATGGTAGTAGTATGGTAGTAGTAGTAGTAGTAGTAAAGTAATAGTAGTAGCAATAGCAGTGATGGTACCTCTAAAATCACAAAAAAAGGTAAAAATATAACTTGTAGTGAAGGAAACAATAATAATAATAATAATAATAATAATAATGATAATAACAACAACAAAAATAATAATGATAATAATGTGCGCGCCTCTTCATCACCAGGGCTGCACTAAAACTTTTATAAGAGGCTGAGGAAGCGTCAGGGAATAGATAATATCAAAAGTTTAAATTTGAAGCACATCATCACGGCTTTCTCCTTCCCTTCCCTTCTTTATTCACTCCTCCCTTCTCTCCTCTCTTCTCTTCTCCTCTCTCTCCTCTCTCCTCTCCTCTTCTCTTCTCTTCTCTTCTCTTCTCTTCTCTTCTCTTCTCTCTCTCTCTCCTCTCTCTTTCCTCTCTCTCTTCTCTTCTCTTCTCTTCCTCTCTCTCCTCTTCTCTTCTCTCTCTCTCTCTTCTCTCTCTCTCTCTCATCTCCTTTCTTCTTCTTCTCCTTTCCATTCTTCCTTTCTCCTCCTCCTCATGTCTCCTCTTCTTTCCTTCTCTCTCTCTCTCTCTCTCATCTTATTTCTTCTTCCCCTTCCATTCTTCCTCCTTCTTCTCTTCTTTTTCTCACTTTCTCGCTTCCCTTCTCTTCTTTCTCACTTGTCCTCTTCTTCCCTTTATTATCTTCCTCTTTTATTTCCTCCTTCTCCTATATAGGTTTTGTGGCCACTATTTTTCAAAGTCCGCAGAAATGAGAAATCATATTCGTAAATCGTATTGATAAAGTAGATGTGATTTTATTCTGTCAATACAACCATCAAACTGCCCTTAAAAACCCGTGACTCAAAGAAGACTCTTTTGTAAAATATATGTTATGGGGCCTCTAGTTTTCAAAGTCCACAGAGATGATAGAATTTATTCGTACGTGTTTTGTTAATCATGTTAATCTTTCAATTTAACCATAAAGCTTCCCCTAAAAAACTTTTATTTTTTTTAAACAAGAATCTTTTAGAAATACAAATTATATGGCCACTGTTTTTCAATGTCCACAGTTTTTAGGCGCTTTGTTCGTAAGACTGTTTTTGCTTTTGAGGAGGTAGATATCAATGTAATCTGTCAATAGCACCATCAAATCCCGCTTGAAATAGATGTAAGGTTAATCTGTCAATAAAACCTTCAAACTACTCTTAAAAACCCTTGTGACTGAAACAGGAGTAGGGAGATGTTGTTGTTGTTATTATTCTCTCTCTCTCTCTCTCTCTCTCTCTCTCTCTCTCTCTCTCTCTCTCTCTCTCTCTCTCTCTCTCTCTCTCTCTCTCTCTCTCTCTCTCTCTCTCTCTCTCTCTGTGTGTGTGTGTGTGTGTGTGTGTGTGTGTGTGTGTGTGTGTGTGTGTGTGTGTGTGTGTGTGAGAACAATCGCCGCAGGGAAGCCCGGAGAGAGAGAGAGAGAGAGAGAAAGAAAGAAAGAAAGAAAGAAACAAGCTGAAAAAAAAAACGTGATCATGTAACAACAAACGAAGAGAGAGAGAGAGAGAGAGAGAGAGAGAGAGAGAGAGAGAGAGAGAGAGAAATATAATATCCCACGAGCACCTCCAGAAATCCAGCGAAGTTGAGATTTGGTATTGATATTCAAATGTTCCTTCACCTTATCTCGCTGTTTCAATTCCACTTCAGGAGCTGAGAGAGAGAGAGAGAGAGAGAGAGAGAGAGAGAGAGAGAGAGAGAGAGAGAGAGAGAGAGAAAGAAAAATAATGAAGGACTAGAGAGAGAGAGAGAGAGAGAGAGAGAGAGAGAGAGAGAGAGAGAGAGAGAGAGAGAGAGAGAGAGAGAAAAAGAAAAATATATAATGAAGGAGTAGAGGAAAGAGAAAACATGACTAGAGAGAGAGACAGACAGACAGACAGACAGATAGATAGACAGACAAATAGATAGATAGAGTAATAGAGAGATAGAGATAGACAGACAGACAGACAGACAGAAGGAAAAAAACAGTAAGGAAAGAAAACGTGAATAAATGCAGAGGAAATTAAAAGAAAATGACAAAAAGAGAGAGAGAGAGAGAGAGAGAGAGAGAGAGAGAGATTTGTATAGAAACAGAGTAATATATAAAATAAAATTAAAAAAAGGAACATAGAAAAAGAAGACATGAGAAAGAGAGAAAAAAAGGAAGGAAGGAAAAAAGAAAAAGAAAGAAAAAAGAAAGAAAGAAGGAAGGAAAGAAAATAAACCAACCAAGAAAGACAGAAAGAAAAGAAGGAAAAGAAGGAATAGGAAAGAGAGAGAGAGAGAGAGAGAGAGAGAGAGAGAGAGAGAGAGAGAGAGAGAGCGTGTCACAATATCTAAGATCTTTTTAGTGAGGAAAAGAAAGATGGGTTTATGGTGATGATTTATGTGAGTGAGGAAGGAAGATACGAGAGAGAGAGAGAGAGAGAGAGAGAGAGAGAGAGAGAGAGGAAAGATGGTGAAGATTCCCTAGAATATTCACGTAGGTTGTAATAATGGAGAGAAATTATCCCTTCATTATCTCTCTCTCTCTCTCTCTCTCTCTCTCTCTCTCTCTCTCTCTCTCTCTCTCTCTCTCTCTCTCTCTCTCTTGTTCCTTATTCCTGTTCCTTCTTTTTGTGTTTGTATCTTTGTCATTCTTTGTTTCATTCTTCCTTCCATCCTTCCTTCAGTTAGTCATTCATTTCTTTCTTTCTTTCTTTCTTTCTTTCTTTCTTTTTCTTCCTTCCTTCTTCCTTTTTTCTTCCTTCCTTCCTTCCTTCTTTTCTTTTTTTCTTATCTTCCTTCCTTCCTTCCTTTCTTTCTCTATTTTTCTTTTGTCTTCCTTCCTTCCTTCCTTCCTTCCTTCCTTCCTTCCTTTCCTCCTTCCTTCCTTCCTTCCTTCCTTCCTTCCTTCCTTCCTTCCTTCCATCCTTCCATCCTTCCTTCCTTCCTCCCACACATCCTTCATCCCTCCTTCGGAATTTGCTCGTCTTAACACACCTTTCCTCTCCATCTTTCTTCTTGACTCCTCCATTCGTCA
>NC_059293.1:16698794-16703794 GCF_017591435.1 Portunus trituberculatus
GGAGGAGGAGGAGGAAGGAAAAAAATAAAGAATAAGAAACAACAACAATAAAAACAACAAAGAAATGAACGAAAAATAAACACACAAACAGTTACTCATCATGAAATACGAGAGTTAGAGAGAGAGAAAAAAAGAGAGAGAGAGAGAGAGAGAGAGAGAGAGAGAGAGAGAGAGAGAGAAACATCGACCACCACCACCACCACCACCACCACCTCAACGTTTCTTCTTCTTCCTTTGATAGCGAAGAGGAAAGTTTGTCCAGCGGGATCGTGAAGCCCCTGGGAACTCTTGACAAACACACAGACACCCTCCCCTTGACGCCTCCCAGTATTGTGGCGCTGTGTTTGCTGTCTTATATTTATCTCCCTCCTTTACCTTCAAGTGACGCAAAGGAACACAAACGAAGGGCAAGTGAAGGAAGTAATGGAGGGAACACAGAGGAAGGGCAAGTGGAGAAAGTAATGGAATACAAACGAAGGGCAAGGAAGTAATGGAGGGAACACAGGAGGACAAGAGAAGGAAGGAAAGGAGGGAACACAGGACAAGTGAAGGAATAAAGGAGGGAACGCAGACGAAGGGCCAGTGAAGGAAGTGATGGAGGGAACACAAAGGAAGGGCAAGTCTAACCTAACCTAATCTAACCTTACCTTACCTTACCTTACCTTATCTAACTTAACCTAACCTAACCTAACCTAACCTGCCCATACCATACCTAACCTAACCTAACCTAACCTAACCTAACCTAACCTAACCTTACCTTACCTTACCTAACTTAACCTAACCTAACCTAGTCGACATTCAGTGAGCTTTTAATGATTTTTTTCGCGATTAAGTGGAAATAAGTAAAAAGTTAGAGATTTGAAGTGGTAAAGTGTAATAAATCTGTTTGTTTTCATTATTTTCCTCTCTCTCTCTCTCTCTCTCTCTCTCTCTCTCTCTCTCTCTCTCTCTCTCTCTCTCTCTCTCTCTCTCTCTCTCTCTCTCTCTCTCTCTCTCTCTCTCTCTCTCTCTCTCATCCTTCACTCCTTCCGTCTTTCCTTCATCCTTCTTGAATATCCCCTCCATTTTTCTTTTCCTTTCCCTTCCTCACTTACTGCTTCCTTTTCTTTCCCTCCTCATTTACTTTTCTTCTGTCTCGCCTCCTCTTTCCTCTCTTTCAATTCTCTCTTCCCTATCTTTCTTTCTTCATCATATTCTTTTCCCTTCACTGAGAGAGAGAGAGACAGGGAGAGGGAGAGATGCCAGTGTTTTCAGCAATGAAGGAACGGAAAGGGACTAAGAAGGATTATTAGAAAACGTGACGAGAAAACAGAAGGAAAACCATTATCACCTTACCATCAGACAGACAGTAGACAGATCGATAGACAGGTAGATTAAAAGATAGACAGGTAGATTAATAGAGAGACAGATAGATTAATAGATAAACAGGTAGATTAATAGATAGGTAGATTAATAGATAGACAGGTAGATTAATAGATAGACTGATAAATTAATAGATAGACAGGTAAATACAGGTAAATAAATAAAATTATACGTATCAATAGACAGATGCAGGTGGATAGTTAAATATATAGACAGGTGGATAGACAGGTAAAGAGATAGACAGAGTAATAGATAGATAAATACAGAGAGAGAGAGAGAGAGAGAGAGAGAGAGAGAGAGACGTTTGATGAAAGATTTAGGAGTGATAGACAGGTAAACAGATAGAGAGCTTAATATATAAGTAAAAACAAATAGACATATGGACAGGTAAGTGGAGATAAATATGTAGACAGGTGTGATAGATGAATATAGAATAGTAGATATAGGTAGACAGATAGATAGATTGTCTTTCAAAATCTTATAGACAGATAGATAAATAGATAGCCTTTCAAAACCTTATAGACAGATAGAAAATAGATTGTCTTTCGAAACCTTATAGACAGATAGATAGATAGATAGATAGATAGCCTTTCAAAACTCTACAATAAACCACATTCTTCCTTAATTCCCATCCTTCTTTATGATTCTATACGTGATACCTTTGTTAGTTCTTCCTCTTCCTTTAATTATGTATGTACCTTATCGATCCCCACTCTCATTACGTGACTCACCTGTCCTCTGCCCTCGCTCACCTTAACGTGCTGTGATTATTATGTTATTTTTATTCAGTATTTTGTTTTTAGTCACGTGATTTTTGCTTTCTCTTTCAAGCCAAGGATTTTCTGCAAGGTTGCGTGAGTTTGAGCGATAGAAAATTTCTCACGCCCTTAATTAACGTAATATTTTAGCTCCCTCTTTTTTATTATTATGGAAGGACGTGGAGGAGGAGGAGGGAAATTCGGTCTTGTTATATAATAGCCTTCATTTCCTGCCTCCTCATCCCTTACTTCTCGGTGTTAGTTATGTTATATACTCGACCTCTATATTCAGAGAGACCCTTATTGTATAATTTAACCCTTTCACTGCTTCTTTTTTTTTTTTTAAGTAAGAAGGGAAAATTGACCAAGGCCATCAGAAAGAGGTAGAGAAAAAGACTCCACTTATTTGCCAGTTCCCCGTGCTGGTTCGTTAGAGTTAGCTAAAAGAAAAGGATGAACGTCTTAAAAACCTTTCGTCTTAACCCCTTCAGTACCATGACGCGTTTTTATATTCATTGGGTTTACTATTTGGTGATTTTAGACAGCTTCAGAAACTTATATGGGGGATTAAAATAGTAAAGACTGAGGCCATTAACCTTCTGATCTCCATAGAGCCTTCCTGATATCAATAGAATGGTGTAATCGTACGCAAATTTCTAGGTAAAAATGTGTCCCAGTACTGAGGGGGGCTAAGATAATGAAGACTCTGGCCATTAATCTTATGCCCCCCTTAGACCCTTCCTAATCTAAATAAAATCGTCTAATATCATAAAAATCATGATAAAAATGGGTCCCAGTACTGAAGGGGTTAAATGAGTTCGGGTCATAGGAAGGTGGAAATACAGAAGTGGACAAAGAGTGCCTGAGTTTGCCACGTCTTTACATATTTTTTGGTACTCAGTGATGAACAAGTCTAATATCACCAAAAATTCATGATAAAGATGTGTCCCAGTACTGAAGGGATTAAAGGAGTTCAGGTTATTGGAAGATGGAAATACAGAAGCAGGCAGGGAGTTTCAGAGTTTGCCACGTCTTTGCATATTTTTTGGTACTCAGCGATGAACAACTGTGTAATTCGTCAGTAAAAATTGTTGCAGCTATTCGTGAACCGATTGTTGGCGAGTGGTGTTCTGCCTGACGCGCGCCACTCTACTGAATCAGTCCTTCACGTGACTCCTTGCACTGCCTGTTGCTTCTGTTAATAATTCACCAGGTGTGCATTGAATAGTGAATCAAACTTCGGGAGAGTCTGAGAGATTGGGAGATTGAACACACAAAAGGTTCCTGCGCTGACCTGATATGCTGAGGTAAATGTTATTGAATATTCATTAGGTGGATACTCTCTTAAGGGATACACTGCCCCGCCACACACTCCACTTTTTTTTATTATTATTTTTTTTTTTTTTTTTTTTTTTTTTTTTTATTTATTTATTTATTTATTTTATTTATTTTATTTATTTATTTATTTATTTTTTTTTTTTTTGCTCTTGGCCAATCTTTACTGTAAGGGGACTGGTGACTAAGTGGGTCCTTTTTCTTTATTTCTTCGTTGCCCTTGGCCAGTCTTTCCCTCTTACATAAAAAAAAAAAATACATATAATTACACGTATTTCATTAGTAATTTGGAGTAAGTTAGTGATTTGGAGTAAATTAATTTTGAGCGGGCTTTAATTATTGATTTATTTTTTCCTTGTCTAGTTTCCCTCTTGCCTAAAAACACCGTTATCGTTTCCATCTCTTCACTAATCAATACTTCACTTCATTGATATTTCCTGAACTGGACGTAAGAGATTTTGCTCCAGGCTGCGCGACACACGGACAGTCGGACACGCAAAGCAGACGCGGCCGTTTTCTTAATTCCTCGTCGCAGTTTTCCACATTTGTCACGAAGTCGGGTTGCCATTTTGCGAGTTACTGTATGAAATGATAAAGCGTTCCAAGTCGTGCGTCGCTGTGAGTTAAGTTGATGCGTGACGGAAGACTAAGGTGATTATGTGGCATGTTTCACTTAATTAGCGTACATCAGGTCTCTCTCTCTCTCTCTCTCTCTCTCTCTCTCTCTCTCTCTCTCTCTCTCTCTCTCTCTCTCTCTCTCTCTCTCTCTCTCTCTCTCTCTCTCTCTCTCTCTCTCTCTCTCTCTCTCTCATTTATTAAAAGCTTTTATTTTAATCTACCCTTACCTAACTTAACTTAACCTCTTCTCTTTTATTCTCTTCTTTTCTCTTTCCTTCTCTCTTCTCCTCTCCAATCCTCTTCTATCTCTCCTCTCCTCTCCTCTCCTCCTCTCATCTCATCTCATCTCATCTCATCTCATCTCATCTCATCTCTCTCTCTCTCTCTCTCTCTCTCTCTCTCTCTCTCTCTCTCTCTCTCTCTCTCTCTCTCTCTCTCTCTCTCTCCTCCCTCCCTCCTCCCCACTCTTTTCTTTTCTTTTTCTCCTCTTTTTCCTCTCAAACGCCTAATGCTTCTGACAGGACTCCATATTCTATTTTCTCTAACTTTCTCTATTTAACTTTGGCTTGAGTCTGACTGCTGCTCATATATGCAAAATTATATTACTTGCTCCCTTGCCCTCTTCCTCCTCCTCCTCCTCCTCCTCCTTGACTCCCTGCCATTTCCCGACATCTGGTAGAGACTAGATTGTCAGTTCTCCTCTAAATATATTTGCCATATACTCATGTGCCTTTGTTTCAGCTGCACGTGGAGTTGATTTCCTTCCTGGTGGTTTAAAGCTGCTTGGTGAAGTGGGGATTGATTCGGTGTCTTGATGATTGGTGGTTCTGTATGACTGGTGTGTGTGTGTGTGTGTGTTGTGTGTGTTTTTTTTTTTTTTAATGAGTGGTCCGCTAATTTTTCGTTTTCTTTTCTTTTCTTTTTTTT
>NC_059293.1:16706294-16711294 GCF_017591435.1 Portunus trituberculatus
GAAATGTAGTAATTCGTTTTGTGTTATTAAGGAAAAGTAGAAAGATTACTTGTTTGTATTCAATGGCGAGTGTTTTATTTCCCTTTGTGATTTTTGAATTACAGAAAGAGAGAGAAAGAGGTGGGAGGAACGTTGTCAGGCAGTTCCTAGCGATTATGTCGCAAAGATTTTCATCGCTGTTCCAATTTCCGGCGTGGAGTTCCAGAAAGAGAGAGAGAGAGGTGGGGGGAGTGAGTCAGCGTCTTCTCATCATAAATTCACATGTTTTTAAAGTTTTAACAGTCTTCTTGAACCGAGAATATTTAAACAATAGCGCTATTTGACCTATCATCTAACTTAACCCAACCTACCCTCACCTAACTTAACTTACCCTGCCCTACCTAACTTAACCTAACTTAACCGAACCAAACCTAACCGAAAATGCCCTACCTATTTTAACCTAACCTAACTTAAACTATTCTGCCCTACCTAACCTGACCAACCCTGCCCTACCTAACCTAACCTAATCTAACCTAACCTAACCAATATCTCTTCTCACCTCACATCAACAGACAAACAACAGTAATAACTTCAATAAAGAAACAATAGAACAAACACTTTACTTAAATATCACAAGGCTTCTCTCCTCCTCCTCCTCCTCCTCCTCCTCCTCCTCCTCCTCCTCCTCCTCCTCCTCCTCCTCCTCCTCCTCCTCCTCCTCCTCGACAGTTCCTTGCGTGCCTGTCACCTGCGCGGGAAACACAGGTGTATCTGAAGGAGAAATATAACAGACAGGTGATATCTTTGCCCATAGGAAAAAACGAAATTTCTTTTTCACGTGTCAGGAGAGAGAGAGAGAGAGAGAGAGAGAGAGCAGGTACTTGTGGTGAATTGGTTTATTTATTCATTTTTTCGGGAGTTATTTTTGTCATAGCATTTCATTTTTATTTTTGGGTGTTTATTTATTTATTGGTATGAGTGAGTGAGTGAGTGAGTAAATAAATAAGGAAAGGAGAGAGAGAGAGAGAGAGAGAGAGAGAGAGAGAGAGTATTGGCCTTTTTTTCAGGAACAAGACCAAGTGAAAGAAGAGGGAACTTGTGATATCGAGGCTGTGACATGTTAAAAGTGGCCTCCGTATTGTGTTCTCGGGACCACTCAGAGCCCTCGCCGCCACGCCTCGCAAATTACGCTTCCAAATATGCCGTGGAATGCTCAGTGCTGCGCGAAATGTGTGTGTGTGTGTGTGTGTGTGTGTGTGTGTGTGTGTGTGTGTGTTCTTATTTGAGTACTTACGTATTTTGTTTTCTTCTTTTCTTTTTTTTCATGTTGTTGTTGTTGGTGGCGGTGGTGTGGTCATTGATTGTTTTTGATAGCAGCAGTAGTAGTAGTAGTAGTAGTAGTAGTAGTAGTAGTAGTAGTAGTAGTAGTAGTAGTAAGTAGTGGTAGTAATAGCAGTATCGGTATAGTAGTAGTAGTAGTAGTAGTGAGTAGTAGTAGCAGTAGAAGAAGTAGAAGTAGTAACAGTAGTAATAGCACTAGCAACATGAATAACCTTAAGTACAACAACAACAACAACAAACACACTGCTGTTACTTCAATTCGAACCTTCTACTCTCATTCCTTCAGTCTTTGTACAAGTGTTGGAGCGTAGCCAGAGAGAGAGAGAGAGAGAGAGAGAGAGAGAGAGAGAGAGAGAGAGAGAGAGAGAGATGCAAATGAAGCGCATTGTAAGGAGGAAGAGAAAAAAAAAGGATGAGGATGAAAAATAGAAGGAAGAAGGAAAAAATAGGAGAATAGGAGAAGGATGGAAGAAGAGGAAGGGCATTTGGAGCAGGAGGAGGAGGAGGAGGAGGATATTTGCAAGACGAAATATTTAAATTCTAAGTTATCAATCAATATTTTCCTTTTTTTTTTTTTTTTACTATCGCGAAATTTGTTTACTATTTTATCCACTACTACTACTACTACTACTACTACTACTACTACTACTACTACTACTACTACTACTACTACTACTACTACTACTACTCGTCCTCCTCCAGTTTCATCCATTGATATTCCCTTTTTCTTCATATGCATTTCTTCCTTTCCATTTTCTTTTCCCTATCTCGTTTTTTACACTATGCTGAGAGAGATACTATGTTCATCCCTCGTTCTTTCCTCCCCTTGAAAGGACACACACCAATTAGCGCCAGGGTGATGAGGCGGTGAGCGGCAGGGATGACACACACAAAAGCAATACACGGACACTGGGTCAATATACTGCACGGTGGCGGTGTGTGTCTGTGTGCATCTAGGCTTGCTGTTTCTGTATTATTGTTGGTTCTCTTGTTTCACTGTTCGGGGACTGGCATCTCTGTGGGTGGTTTTGTTTTGTCATTGTTTTGTTCTTGGTCGTTTTTTTTTTTTTTTTTTTTTTCTTAATAAATAAAAGAAATGAATGAAAGGGAGGAGTGATTGCTTAAATAACTCTCCTCCTTCACACAAAATTACATGCATCTGACTACATACAAATATTTCACTTAAGATTTAGAATTGGAAAAAAAGAAACTGATACCAGCCAAGGACCGGCAGCTCAGTGGGCCTGTTTTATTTTTTCATATATTTTTTGTTGCCCTTGGCCTGTTCCCTGTCGTACATAAAGAAAAAAAAAAAGGCTCGTGTGTTGTGCTTTGTTAATGGTAAATCTGAACTTGGTTGTGATATTGTTGTACATTTTCTGGTTTTGTCAGAGAATATTTCCTAAGTAACCTTATTAGTATGTCATCATTGTTATTTTTAAGCCCTGAGGTTTATGTTAAGAATACCTTTTCACGTCTTTTATTTTTGTTTACTTCACCTTTACTTTATCATTACTCTTGGCAAATTGCAAAAGGTAATTCCAACCCCCTTCCCACCCACCCCCCCACCTCAAACACACACTCGATACTTCAACACTTGTCTGTAAAGGAAAAAGAAAAAAAAAATGGTATAGACTATGTGACCCGCCCCCTCAACCCACACACACGGTACTTCAACACTTTTATCTGTTAAAAAAAAAAAATACTGTTTGATCTCCTCTCACCCTCCACACACACACACACACACACACACACACACACACACACACACACACACACACACACACACACACACGATACGTCAACACTACCGTCTGTTGAAATAAATGGCGCGTGTGATAGAAGACGTGCGGGAAATATTTACATCTCCATCCTCTCTCCTCGGAAAAATCCTCTTAACTATAGGGAGATATTTCACCCTGGGAATTAATTTTCTCTTCCTGTCAGTGTGTTGGTCTACGCGCGGTTCCCTCCAGATATATACGTAATTGTAACACTAGCCTTTGTTATTTCTCATGGAGTTAAATATTTCCATGGAGCCAAACACCTGAAAAAAAAAAGTTAAATATATGAAACTTCCACAAGTAAAAGGTGATGAGATGAAAAAATAATAAACTGAATTGAAAAGAGGAAAAGGTCGAAATGGAAATGGAAATAAGAGGACAAAAATATAATCAACTTCTTATCAGTTCCTTTCTGTGGTAGGAGGGGAAATCTACATATGATGTGTGTGTGTGTGTGTGTGTGTGTGTGTGTGTGTGTGGCGGTGGCGGTGGTGGTGTTTACACATGAAGAAGGAAACCAACGTCCCTTCTTCCATCCTTACCCATATATCACCATCCTTCCCTCGTTTACCCACCTTCACCCTATCATCCGCTCACCCAATCTCTCCTCTCCCAGCTTACTGTTGCCCATCTCACCCACCTCATCTTTCTCATGTATTCCTCTCACCCCTTCCTTCCTTCCCTTCAACCCCCATCTACCTCTATCACCCTTTGTCCTTATTCTATCCATCCCATCCTATCATTCTCTACGTTTCCCAAAATCACGGCTGACTCTTTTCCTCACCTTCGTCTTTTCCTTCGACAGAATAGTGTGGTAGAAGGAAGTAGATGGAAGTGAGTGAGTCCTTCCTCCTCCTCCTCCTCCTCCTCCTCCTCCTCCTCCTCCTCCTCCTCCTCTGATAAAAACTTTTGCCCTTTTCTTTTCTCTCCGTATAACTTTTTTTCTCCTTTTATGACGTTCAGCTTCAGTTTTAAGTTCGTTTTCACTTTTTTTCTTTTTGCTTTGTTTTTTGTACGGCTTCATTTTCTCTCTCTCTCTCTCTCTCTCTCTCTCTCTCTCTCTCTCTCTCTCTCTCTCTCTCTCTCTCTCTCTCGTTCCATTGAGTTCTTTTTTTCATCTCCGGTTTCTTTTCTCGTATTTTTTTGCTCGGTCACGTTTTTTTTGCACCGTGACTCTAAAATTTCAGAGAGAGAGAGAGAGAGAGAGAGAGAGTTTAGCAAGAAGGAACACGGAAGCCTTAAACTGTATTTCCATGGACCCAAACACTGTAAAACTAAGAAAACAAAGAATACAAACATTTACAGATTAAATTCTCCGTGTTAAAGAAAACGTAGCGATTAATGAGGGACTTAAAATAAATCGATATACCACAAAATTGAAGAGAGGAAAGAGAGCAAGGAGAGGAAGATATGAGTACAATAGATGATGATATTCTAAAAAAGTTAAAAACACGTCTGGCAGCTCTTTCATTATTCTCAAAAAGGCTTAACTCCTTCAAGACTGGAACACATTTCTTTTTTTTTTATCTTGAAAATTATGTACGATTAGATTCTTTTATTTACATTAAGAAGGATTATGAAGGTCAGGAAATTGATAGCCACAGTTCTTTAATATTTCAATCCCCACACATGAGTTTCTGAGGCTATATGAAATCGCCAAGTAGTATGTAGAATGAATATAGAAATGTGTTATGGTACTGAAGGGGTTAAGATGAAGTGATGCTGGTTTTAAGTGTTTTTATCTGTCTGTCTGTCTATCTATCTATCTATCTATCTATCTATCTATCTATCTATCTATCTATCTGTCTGCCTGTCTGTCACCTATCTGTCTCTCTAGCTAGTATATCTGTCAGTCTTTCTCCATTTGTCACCATCTTCGCTATTTTACTGTCGATG
>NC_059293.1:16713794-16716294 GCF_017591435.1 Portunus trituberculatus
CCTCACCTTTATCATCCCCCGTCTCTAACACCCCATTCGTAGGTATACATATGGATGACCGCAAGAGTAAATATGAACAGGTTTACTTCAGGACTCAAACAAAAGTACACATGTAAATGGAAATAAAACTATACAAGAGAGATTAAGGAAAAAAAATGTTTGGATGTTGTTTTTGGCTTAAAGGGAAACTTGATACAATATCCTGAGGGCTGCAGAATATTGGTCTCTCTCTCCCCTTCCCTTCCCCTCTCTCTTCTTCCTCCTCCTCCTCCTCCTCCTTCTCTTCCTCTTCTTCTCTTGTCTCGTCCCCTTCCCCTTCCTGTCCTTCTTTTTCGTTTCCCCATTCGTCTTTTTTTCTGTATCTTCCCGGCCTTCTCTTTCTCACTTTCCGTTCCTTCCTTCTTTCTTTCTCCTTCTCCTCTTCTACTTCTTCTTTTCTTCTTCTTTGTTTTTCTTCTTTTTCTTTTTTATTGTTTTTTATTCTTTTTCTTTTCCTTTCTCATCATCATCATCATCACCTTCTTCTTCTTCTTCTTCTTCTTCTTCTTCTTCTTCTTCTTCTTCTTCTTCCTCCTCCCAATAATATATGGTCTCTACCTCTTCTTTATTCTTTTTCTCTTTGATTTTACCAGAATTACTGAATAAAATTACTGTTTCCCATTCTCTCTTTTCAGATTTAATTCCTGTCTCATATCTCTCTCTCTCTCTCTCTCTCTCTCTCTCTCTCTCTCTCTCTCTCTCTCTCTCTCTCTCTCTCTCTCTCTCCTCTCCTCTCCTTCCCTTCCCTTCCCTTCCCTTCCCTTCCCTACCCTCCCATCCCCTTCCCTCCCTTCCCCAACGAGATAATTCACACGAGGGAAGGAAGAAAGGAAAAAATGTATGTTATCAAAGTAAAATGTGCCTTTATATTGAAGGTAATACAGCATTTTCAAAGAGATTCCCCGTTATCGCAGTCACTCCTTCCACCACTGACGCGGGAAGTGAGGTGGGAGGAACACTGATAAAGAAAATAGAGAACTGGTTGTCGGCGTGGTGGTAGTGGTTGGTGGTGGTGGTTGTGGTGGTGGTTAGTGGTAGGGTTCTATAATATAATGATACACCTCTCCCTTCCTGTGTGTGTGTGTGTGTGTGTTCCTGTGAACCTGCGGTGTTAGTGGAATGTTGGCTGGTGTTGGTGTTAGTGTTTGTATGTATGCAAGCTTCTGTTGGTTGCCTGTGAAAAGGAAAGCCTTGTATTTGTAAAAGCGTTCTAACAAGGTCTTTATCAAACGCCACAGCGCTAGATGAGCACTGAGGCCATGCGCCCATTACGTCCCAATGCAACCCAACGCCAACCTAAATAAGGGCAACGCAACCTCATATGACCTAATATACGCCAATCATGCCCAACCTAACCTAATGTAAATAAGAAAAACGAACCTAACTTAACTTAACCTAGCCTAACGTAACCTAAATTTCCGCCAACTTAACCCAGTCTAACTTAACCTAAATCGACACTTTTAGAGAAGAAATTCTGAGGAGAAAGAAAGTTACCTGAAGGGGGGAACGTGAATAATACGATTAGTGATGCTTCTTTTTCTATTCATTTTCATTTATTTATCTTATTTATTAACTAACGTTATGTAATTATCCGCCTGATAATATGTCCCTTTTTGTCATTATTTTCGTTTCTTTACCTTCTTTGTATTAATCCTTTAACGCATCTCCATATTCATTTTTCTTACTATTTGGTGATTTTTATACAGCTTTAGAAACTTATGTGAGGATTACAATAGTGAAGACTCTGGCCATTAACCTTCTGACCTCCATACACCCTTCATAATGTAAATAAATCGTCTAATCATACTCAAAACTCGTGATAAAAATGCGTCTCAGTACTGAAGGGGTTAAATTTTGCTCTCCGCGTCTCCACAGAACACAGCGGCGCTCCGATAAATGCTAAGTCCGATAGAAGCCACGTCTCTCCCGGCACATCTTTTTTTTCGGACTTCGTTTTTTTTCTCTCTCTCTCTCTCTCTCTCTCTCTCTCTCTCTCTCTCTCTCTCTCTCTCTCTCTCTCTCTCAGTTAGTCAATGGGTCAGACCGTAAGTTAGTCCCTTGACTACTCTCTCAGTCTCTGTCACTGAGTCAGTGAGTGAATGAGTGAAGGCGGCGGTTGAGGCATCATCATCTTTCAACACATTTTGACAAAACTGCTCAGATGAAACATTTTCATTTATATCAAAGTAAAGAAAACCAAACAAGAGGATAAAAGAATGGGGCAGCTGTGCAGCACTCTGAAAGTGTCGGCCCACCTGGAGGTGGTGGGCCAGTGTGGCGGCGCCGACCGCCTCACCCTCTGTCTGCCTCGCAGCAAGGGTAAGGGAGGCCGGCGCCTGCTGGGGGACTTTAGCTTCCCCAGCACTAGGGATGGAGCAGGCCACCACAGGTCTGCCCATAGGATCTTGGTGCCTGTTGGTAGGGTCACCAAGAAGGATGGAGCCACCCCCGTCAGGGTGGA
>NC_059293.1:16723794-16726294 GCF_017591435.1 Portunus trituberculatus
TGAAGGAGTGAGAAGGGAGGGAGGGACGGAGGAAGGAATAGGAAGAGAAAAGAAGTGAGGAGGAAGGAGGGAAGGAATTGGAAGAAAAAGAGGAAAACAAAGAAAGAGATAAGGAAGGAAAGAGGAAGAAAAAAATAGAATGAGATAAGGAAGGAAAAATGGAAAGAAAGAGAAAGAAAAGAATAATAAAAAAATAGGAAAGGAAAGGGGAAGAATAAAAGATAATAGGAAGGAAAAATGGAAAGAAAGGGAAGAAAAACAACGATAATAAGTGGGAGATGAATACTGTGGAGGAGGAGGAGGAGGAGGAGGAGGAGGAAGGAAGAAGAGGGAGAGTTAAGATTTGTTTACTCTGGAAGAAGTAACTATTGTATTCTTGAGTTACCCCCTCCCCCTTTTACTTTTACTTCCCCGTTTTCTGTGAAGATTTATTGTCTACGAGGATTTCCGTGACCTATGTTTGTGCTTTCTTGTGCGTCTTGTTTTTTTTTTTTTATTATATTGTTTTACTTGTTTAATATTTGTTTTAATATAGATCTTTTTTTCTTATTTACTGTTTTATTTATTTTTTTTATGTTTTGTTTGGTTTTAAGAAAGTGAATGTTTGTTCTTTCATTCCTTCATTCTTTTCTTCTTCTTTTTTTGACTCATTTGATCTGTAACTACTACTATTAACTTTGACCGACCTTTGCTGGCCTTTATAGAACATTCCTGACCTTTTTTTATCCTTGCTTTTTAACTTTTGCTGACCTTTAATGACCGCTGTTGATCCTTGCTGACCCTTGCTAATCCATGTTGAGTTTTGGTGTTATTAGCGGTAAGGGAGCAAGGCAACGACTGGCCTGATGTTGGGTGGGTCGTGGTGTGGGTACGTGATCGCTTAGGGGAGTTGCGGAGACGTGACCAGTCCGAACCCAGAGGCGGGAAGTGGAGGGGAGTGGGTGTCAAGATTGGTGAAGTTCATTAGGCGCCGGCGTGAGATTGGACACAACGCTTGCGCCTCACGCTGATCACTGACTGACGCCCTGATTGAGTTTGCCTGCCGGGACCTGCGGTGCCGCCGAGGAGTGCTGGCGTGATGGATTATTGGAAACTTAAGGAGCCCAGCGTTTGGTGCTTCCTTGGGTGTGTGGCTGAGGGCTGATTGCTGCTCGCGCCTCGTCACGCCGGTGATGCACGAGGCGCGGCGCGGCGAGGCCAAGCGTTTCCCGCTAATGATGCCGCCATTGACCTGGATGATGCCAATTATTATTTCTTTTTTTTCATGGGCGACGCCTGACGATCCCTGCCAATCAGGTCTTCACTCCTTCCTCGGCATGGACCGGATATCATCATCAAGTCCTTCCATTATGTTGTCGTCGTTCTCGTTGTTCTTGTTATTGTTGTTGTCGTCGTCTGATGCAGCAGTGGGGCGTTGCCCTGGCCAGGACACAAGAGGGGAGTGATGGCAGGCCATACTTCATAACAAGTGGAACGTGAGCTGTTTTCACTTGCAGAAGCACTGGACCACCAGACCAAAGATTTGCCACGTTTTCTTATGTAAAAGAGGCGAACAAGAACGCAAAAAATAGATGTATTTATTTTTTGATAAAGTTAGAAAACAAATCCTGCTCTTCGCTGGCTTGAGTTATTACATTTCCCATGGCAGAGACTTCCCGGAGGAACAATCAGTCTTGCATGTTTTGGTCGCTTAACTCATGACTCAAGGGAAATGAGATGCCTGGCGGGGCAAAGGGCATTACTGAGAGCAACCGGGCCCTGTCAACCTGGGTGCTTTTCCTTCCTTGGCCGGGAAATGTCGCTTGCCGGGGCTTTGGAGACGCCATGCAGATGAATAACGGCTTATTCGCATGGCAGGCAGCGGGCGGCACCAGGCAGTCTTCCCAGCCGGTAATCTACGGCGGTTTGGCTTTGGTAGTGGACGGCGCCCCGACACGGCCAGAGTCCACTGCCAGACATACACTTACTGGGCCAGCTGCCGCGGATCCTGGCGAGGCGGTATGCAAAAAGATAAGGCCGTTGACTCTTAACGTGTACTGCACAAAACCAGACTGCAGCACCACCGAGCTCTCTGTGTGAAGCAGTTTAGTTCGGCTGTGCGTGTGAGGGCAACATTGAGTTCTTAGAAAGTTTGGGATGCTTTGCTTGCGTGGCACATCACAATGGCTGTCTTGCCGCCAAGTCGTCCAGCAGTGTGACTTACGGGCGCAGACTGGAGGAGTGAGACTGGAGGATTCTTAGTCTTGTCCTGACATTAAATCTCTCCGCTAGACACTTCTCGTCCCATCAACTTTAACACGCGTATTTACACTACACTTTACTTGATAGTTGAGTTGCCAAGCAGAGACAAAAAATTAACGCACTTTTTTGTTTTTGCCTTATGCTAACAATATATTTCACCACTTCGATAACTATGAAAGAAGACACTAAAAGGCTGAAACTACACATAATTGCAAAAGTATAACTAATTCCATAAACAAAAGAGGAAAAAGAAGAAAAC
>NC_059293.1:16731294-16753794 GCF_017591435.1 Portunus trituberculatus
GATGGATGGAATATTGAACACAGCATTAATAGACACCTGACAAATGTTTATCCTTCAAAATACAAAGCTCAGAGTGTAATTAGAATATCAGCAGTTATGGTACAAACAAAACAATCTGGGACATGGATTGGGATACGATGTGATGCCTGGATAACAGAAAGATAAAAGGCACATACGTACATCTAATGAATAACTGATGAAATGCACTAAAACTAAATGTGTAATGTGTGTTCCTTTGTCAATAAACTAACTATGTGCCACTGACTCCTACGATTAAATTCAGATTAGCTACCCATATTATTTGAACGAATTAACCCCTTCAGTACAATGACACGTTTCCATATTCATTCTGCTTACTATTTGGTGATTTTATACAGCTCTAGAAACTTATGTGGGGGGATCAAAATAGTGAAGACTGTGGCCATTAATCTTCTGACCTCCATAGACCCTAATGTCAATCAAATGGTCTAATCGTACACAAATCTCGAGGTAAAAATGTGTCGCAGTATTGAAGGGGTTAAGTGAACAATTGAAATGACATGAGCTAAACTTTTCTTGTCTTCTCGTCAACTCCCCTCTTCTGACTGACTGTCTTCAGCCTGTTTCTCACCACCGAAATATTGGAACTCTTTCTATCTTTTATCGCTATTTTCATGCCAACTGTTCTACTACTGATCTTGCTAACTGCATGCTTCCCCCCCTCCTGCGGCCTCGCTGCACAAGGCTTTCTTCTTCCTCTCATCCCTATTCTGTCCAACCCTCTAATAAAAGAGTTAACCAGCATTCCCAATCATTTATACCTTTCACTGGTAAACTCTGGAACTCCCTCCCTGCTTCTGTATTTCCATCTTCCTACGACTTAACTTCCTTCAAGAGAGAGGTGTCAAGACATTTGCCCCACTCTTTTGACTAATTCTTTCGTATCTTTTATGAAGACTGCAATTCCAGTGGGCCATTTTTTTTTTCATATATATATATATATATATATATATATATATATATATATATATATATATATATATATATATATATATATATATATATATATATATATATATTTTTTTTTTTTTTTTTTTTTATTTGTCCTTGGCAGTTCTTCCTCTTACATAAAAGAAAAAAAGACGATTATACGGGAGGCTGAATTAAATCACCTGAGCTTCACATAAATGGAGAGATTTGACGTGAACTGAACTCTGAGCTGAACTGATATGATCTAACCTAAAGTGAACGTAACTCAGCTGAAGTTGGGGAAGTAAATTGAAATGAAATGAAGTTAATTGAAGGGAAGTTAATTGAGTGACGCTGATTAGACTGGAGTGAAAGGAAGTGGAGTAAACTGAAATGAAGTGAACTCTCAACTCACATGAAGTGAAGTGAGCTCAGTGAAATTAGCAGAAGTGAAGTGAAGTGAAATAAAATCAACTAAACTAATCACGCACTCACTCACTCCTACCACCCCTCCCCAACTCACCCCTCTCAGAATAACAACCCTCCCCTCCCCAACTCCCCGTCAGAGCACAGCCACTCTCACCTCTCCTGCATCTCCACGGAGTCAATATGCAGGCGGTTGACGAACACTACTGGGCGGGAGAGGAGGCGCCAGCTGAGGGGACTGTAATAGGCAGTGACGTAGTTCCATTCAAGGGTGGCGTAGCGTAGCGGCCCCAAGTCCTGTGTGCCCATCATGAACGTGTACATCCGCCCTGGCTCAAAGAACACCTCCCTGGAACAACATTGAAGGTTGAAATTGGACAAAAACGTGAGGGAAAAAGAGAAGGTGTGTTATTTAGTGGAAATGGAACATAAAAAGGTGTTACTTGATACACAGGAACATGAGAACAGAAGAGGTGCGTTACTAGACAGAAATAGAACATGCAGAGGAGAGCATGGAAAAGAAAGGAAAAAACGAACCTAATGAAAAGGAGGAAGAGGAAAAAGATAGATAGCAAGAATGTATATATATATAGAAAGAAATCAATGAAAAGAGATGCGTTACTGAATAGAAATAGAACATAAAGGAAAGGAAAAGAGGAAGACAAGAGCAAAAAGTAGATAGCAAGAATGAATGTGTACAGAACGAATAAGTGAAAAAGAGGATAGGAAATGGTGCGTTACTCTACAGGAATAGAACATGAATCAGAAAAGAAAGGAAAAGAATATGTAATAAAAAGGAGGAAGACAGGAACAAAAGATAGATAGCAAGAATGAATGTGTATAGAGAGAAATGAGTGAAAAAGAGGAAAGGAAAACAAAGAAAGAAGAGGAGATAGAAGAACTAAGAGGAGGAAGAGGAGTTGGAGGAGGAAAGCAAGAATATGACAAATATAGAACAGAACAATGACAAAAGGAGAATAATGGAGGAAGGAGAGACATAAGAGAAGAATGAGGAAGGAAGAGAAGAAAAGTAGTAAAAACTGAGTGAATAAGAAAAAGAACAAGGAACAATATAAAAGCTAAAGAAAAAAGTGAATAAGAGGAAAACAAATAAAAAAGAATGAGAAAGGTGAATAAAGAAGGAGAAACGAACAAATGAAACGTGAATGTTCTAAATTTGAGAGGGAGAGAGAGAAAGAAAGGAAGGGATGAGAGAAAGAGGAAGAGAGAGAACAGTAGACAGGAAAGGAGAGGAAAGTCAAACGAAATTCAAAGGGGACGAAAGAAAATGGGGAAAAAAAGATTAAAGAAAGTGAAACAAAGGACAGGGAAACGAAAAAAAAAAAAAAGAAAGTTATATATAAGGAATGAATATGTAAGAATGACAAGAATTGAGGTATTAAAAGAAACTAAGATAAAAGAAGATAGGAAGAAGAGAAAAAAAACAAATTTATCTATGCTATGATAAAGGAAGAGAGAAAAGAAAGGAAAAAAAAAAAAATTACAATGAGAATAAGAGGAAAAGAAAGAAAAGATATTAAAACCAACACAGAGAAAGAAAAAAAAAGAGAGAAAGAAAGAAATTAAAGATTCAGCGGTGCAGTGACGAGGAGGAAGGAGAAAGAGATTGAAGAGAAGAAAAGGAATAAAAAGAAAATAGAAAGAGATCATAACGAGGAGGAGAGGAAAAGGAGAAAGAAATATTGCATCAGTAAGAAGCTGATGAAATAATCTTGCCGGAATTAGAGAGAGAGAGAGAGAGAGAGAGAGAGAGAGAGAGAGAGAGAGAGAGAGAAATAATACACAAATCCGTAGCATATTAATTAACTATTCACAAAACGCCTTCACTTTCACTTACGTTCATTTTCCTTTAATTTCCTTTGAGACTTTCGTGGAGAGAGAAAAAAAAAAAAGAAAAAAAAGACCACATTAATTATACTCCCAGCTTGCTACTTAACATAATTTTTACAGTTAATTAAGTTATTGGAATTTATTACGTACTAAACCACCACCACCACCACCACCACCACCACTGAGAGTCCAATATTCTCCCTCATTTTTAAAGACTTCTGGTTGTCATGCTTGCGTTGAGCTCTGAACACGAGAAATTAATCTGCCTGCATTTTTTTTTTTTTTTCATTTCTTTTAGTTTCAGTAAAGGACGAGAGGGAAGAGACGCACGAAGAGAGAGAGAGAGAGAGAGAGAGAGAGAGAGAGAGAGAGAGAGAGAAAGAGCGATATTTACAAAGGGAAGAAGACAGAAAAGGATGGAGAGGAGCGAAATTGGGTGGGAAGAAGGAGAGAGAAGAGAGAGAGAGAGAGAGAGAGAGAGAAATACTACATAGAGAACTAATTTGAATATTTTGTAGAAAGGTTCAAGTCTCTCTCTCTCTCTCTCTCTCTCTCTCTCTCTCTCTCTCTCTCTCTCTCTCTCTCTCTCTCTCTCTCCACCATAAATCCCTAATCTATTTTTATCTACAGTTTTAGAGTACATTATTTGTCCATTGTGATCGCTTGAATTATGAATTATATCTTATCTCTCTTTTTATGACACCCACTAAAATTTTATTGACCTTTTGTGTAGTGCTGATGGTCCGGCAGTGTCTGTGGACCATTTCAATATTGTCATCATCTCTTCACTGTTTTTACTTATTTACTTATTTGTTTTGTTTTTATCTCGTTTATGGGGACTGGGTAATGTTTAATCTCTCTCTCTCTCTCTCTCTCTCTCTCTCTCTCTCTCTCTCTCTCTCTCTCTCTCTCTCTCTCTCTCTCTCTCTCTCTCTCTCTCTCTCTCTCTCTCTCTCTCTCTCTCTCTCTCTCTCTCTCTCTCTCTCTCTCTTGTATTAGCTCCGTTGTATTAGCTCTGTTCTTCTATGATCCTCCTCACAAACTCCTATACAATACCTTACAGACACACCCATACCAATATATCCCTTTTACACACCTTATACCATTCCATCCCCTCATTCCTGACGCTTTAAACATACCATAAGCATTCCCCTTCTGTTCACATACCCCTATACAACACCACTATCCATACAATACCCTTATCATACCACCAAACATGCTCCTTCCAATCCATCCTTAACTAACCACCCCAGCAACTCGAGTCTCTAGTTTAATGCAGGTTGAATCGCTCGCACCTTCGTATTGCGCCTTCCCCGTGTGGGTGTTCCATTTGTCACAGGCCTCCAGTCCCTTCCTGGCGTCCCCAAGCTGGAGCGACGGTGGGCCCATCCATTGCCCTTCACCTCCCTAATCTTCGTCTCCTTTCGCTCCCATCACTTAGTTACTGCCAGGATGTGCTTGTGTGTACGTGTGTGTGTGTTTGTGTTTACGTGTGTCTGCTTGAGTGTATGTGTATCTGTGTTTGTGTGTTTTGTGTGTGTGTTTCCATTTTCCTCTTTGTGTTTCTGTGTTTTCTGTCTCCCTTTCCTTTCTTTCTTATCTCATATCTTCTTTTTTTTTTTTTTCTTTAAGTCTTTTCTCTAGAGCTTCTGTGTTGTGTCTCCTTTTTTCCTTCCTTTAATTATTTTTTTTCCATCCTTCTCTTCTTTCTATTCTCTTTTGATATGTTTTAGATAGATTAGGTTAGGTATGCAGTTTCCCTCCTCCTCCTCCTCCTCCTCCTCCTCCTCCTCCTCCTCCTCCTCCTCCTCCTCCTCCTCCTCCTCCTCCTCGTATTTCATTTCCTAATCAGTTTCTATATATTTCATTACCTGTTTTCTTTCCTTTCTTTTGCTTCATCTTCGTTCCTCCTCCTCCTCCTCCTCCTCCTTCTCCTTCTCCTCCTCCTCCTCCTCCTCCTCCTCCTCCTCCTCCTCCTCCTCGTTCGTCGGCACGCGGAGGGGAGTGATAGATATTGATAAAGCCAGTACCGCCGCCCTGCCTCCTCCCTGCCGCCTCTCAGAGTTATATGGCAGGGTAATGGATGGAGGTTATTTGTTCCTCTGCACCAACGACAACAACAACACCGAAAACAATAACAACAACAACAACAGCAGCAACGACAGCACTAACTATTAACACTGGTATCAAAATCACTACTGCTATTGTTGTTGTTGTTGTTGTTGTTGTTGTTGTTGTTGTTGTTGTTGTTGTTGTTGTTATTATTATTTTTATTATTATTATTATTGTTATTACTCTTTTCCTTTCTTTAATATACCATCTTCTGTCCTTTCGTCCTTCCTTCCTTCCTTCCTTCCTTCATTCATTCATTCATTCGCTCATTAATCTATTCCTTCCTTCCTTCCTTCCTTCCTTCCTTCTTCCTTCCTTCCTTCAACAACATCCACCACCACCACCACCACTACTACTACTACTACTACTACTACTACTACTACTACTACTACTACTACTACTACTACTACTACTACTACTACTACTACTGCCATCACGTGATAGTGTTAATAAGCGTGATATTTATGACGGACACACAGTTGAAGGCTTTCCTAATTATGTTCCCTCTAATGTGTCTACTATTTACATATTCATTTCCATAACACTGCATCCTTATGCCCCTCTATTCATTATTAACACTGGAAGGGAGAAGGATGAAGGCTCTCTCTCTCTCTCTCTCTCTCTCTCTCTCTCTCTCTCTCTCTCTCTCTCTCTCTCTCTCTCTCTCTCTCTCTCTCTCTCGTTTTTTGTCATTTTCCTTCTTTTTATTGATTTTTTCCTTTTTCCTCTTCCTTTTTTTCTTCTTTATTTATTATCTCTCTCTCTCTCTCTCTCTCTCTCTCTCTCTCTCTCTCTCTCTCTCTCTCTCTCTCTCTCTCAGTAATGGTAGAGCGGTTTCTATGTAAGTTTCTCACGATCAAAGGTAGCAAGGTGTGGAAGTTTCCTTTACATGTTTCCTTTGTCGGGGTTGCCAGTGCTACACACACACACACACACACACACACACACACACACACACACACACACACACACACACACACACACACACACACACACACACACACACACACCTAACAAAATCTTTCTCCAAGTAGTTTACAAGAGACACGTGGGTTAAATATATATCTCTCTCTCTCTCTCTCTCTCTCTCTCTCTCTCTCTCTCTCTCTCTCTCTCTCTCTCTCTCTCTTCTTTCTTTTTTTCTTCTCAATTCCTTAATTTTTTTTCCGTAATTTTATTTTATTTATTCATTTATTATTTTACTTTTCATTTTCCCCTTCCTTCTCCCTTTTTTCTTCTCTTACTGTTCCTTCCTTTCTTTCTTTATTCCTTCCTTCCTTCCTTCCTTCCTTCCTTCCTTCCTTCCTTCCTTCCTTCCTTCCTTGATCTCTTTCCTTCCTCCCTCCCTCCCTCTCTTTCTTTCTTTCTATCTTTCTTTTTTCTTTCTTCATTCATTCCTTCCTTTCTTCCCTTCCTTCCTTCCTTCCTTCCTTCTTCTTTCCTTCCTTTGTTTATACTCTGAGCAAAATGGAAGTAAAATACGAAATTAATTATAAGTTTACAAAATACACACGTAAAAAAAAGAAAGAAAAAACTAAAAAAAATAAAAAGGAATAAGAAAATATGAGTAGACTTTACAAGAGAGAGAGAGAGAGAGAGAGAGAGAGAGAGAGAGAGAACAAACAGAGCCAGGCAGAATGACGGATTAATATGGATGGGGTGTAGTAAGGTGACGTAGAAGAAGATGAGGAGGAGGAGGAGGTGGAGTGAAATAAACAGAGAAACAGGAAAATTAAAAGGAGGAAGAGTAAGAGGAAGAGAGGAGGGAAGATGAGAAAGAGAAGAAGAAGAAGAAGAAGAGGAGGAGGAGAAGGAGAAGGAGAAGAAGAAGAAGAAAAAGAAGAGGAGGAGGAGGAGGAGGAGGAGGAGATGAAGAGTACAATGAAAGAATAAAGGTGTGAAAATTTTGAATTCTAAATGGAGATGAGTTCTGGAGGAGAGAAGAGAGGAAGAGAGAAAAGGAAGAGAGAGGAGAAGAAGGGAGAGAGATGAGGTGAGAGGGATTAAAGCAACTGGGAGGAGGAGGAGGAGGAGGAGGAGGAGGATTCTGTTTGAATATATTACGTGACATAATTTGCAGTTTAGTTATATTTCCTCCACGCCACACTACTTAATCTACTTCACACTTTTCCTCCTCCTCCTCCTCCTCCTCCTCCTCCTTCTCCTCCTCCTCCTCCTCCTCTTCCTCCTCCTCCTCCTCGTCTTCGTCCTCCAAGTACACAGCACACACACACACACACACACACACACACACACACACACACACACACACACACACACACACACACACACACACACACACACACACCTCCCATACAAACCAATCACTTTTTATCACCCCTTCCTTTCACATATTTTCTCTTCCCTCCCTTGCCACTTTCATCTCCTCCTCCTCCTCCTCCTCCTCCTCCTCCTCCTCCTCCTCCTCCTCCTCCTCCCATGTTCCTCGTATCTTCCACCTCCCCACGCCCTCCCATATCTCTCCCTTTCTCTCATCTCTACATCCCTCACCCGATATTCCTCCTCCTACTCCCCCTCTTCCCTCTCCCTCAGGACTCTTCTTCACTTTTGATGTGTAATCTCTCTCTCTCTCTCTCTCTCTCTCTCTCTCTCTCTCTCTCTCTCTCTCTCTCTCTCTCTCTCTCTCTCTCTCTCTCTCTCATTTATTCATGCGTTATTTATTTATTTTCCATCCTTCCTTCCTTCCTTCTTTCCTTTATTTCTTTTTATTTCCTTCCTTCCTTCCTTCCTTTCTTCTTTTCTTCCCTCTTTCCTTCCTTCCTTCCTTCCTTCTTTTCCCACACTCTCCTCTCCCCTCCCCATTCCCTTTCCTTCCTCTGCCTATCCCCCTATCCCTTCAAATCCCTTCCCCCCCTCCTTCCCCTAACCATTCCCCCCATACCTTCCATCACCATCACTCGCTACTCACTCTGGGTTGAGCTGCAGGCGGCCAGAGCTCCCGGAGTCCCCCACCAGTGTAATGTGGAAGATGCCAATGTCACCTCCGTGTGTCTCAGCCTCCTTTGTGTATGACATGACCACGCTCACTCGATGGTGGAACACTGGGGAGGTAATTAAGGGCAGGTGTTAGAAAAAGGTGTTACTTGGTGGTGTTTTAGAATAGTTTTAATCCATTCGGTACTGGGACACATTTTTACCTTGAGATTTGTATACGATTAGACCATTTTATTGACATTAGGAAGGGTCTATGGAGGTCAGTGGTTTAACGGCCACAGTCTTCACTATTTTAACCCGTTCAGTAGTGGGACACATTTTTACCTTGAGATTTATTTACGATTAGACCGTTTTGGTTAGGTTGGGTTGGGTTGGGTTAGGTTAAAGGTTAGGTTAGGTTTGGTTTGGTTAGGTTAGGTTAGGTTAGGTTAGGTCAGGTCAGGTCAGGTTGGGTGTTGGCATAAAAGGGTGGAGTTGAGGTGTTAGAAGGTCTTAGGATGATTTTGTTGTGGTTCTGGTTGGTTTTAGTTAGGTATGGTTTGGTTTGGTTAGTTGTATTAGGTTAGGTTAGGTTAGGTTGGTTTAAAGGGAGGTTAAAATCCTACCTCTGCTACTTTCTTATCTCTTAGTTCCTTTTCTCTTCTCTTCTATATCTCCATTTTCTTATTTTCCCTTATCGTTAATCTCTCTCTCTCTCTCTCTCTCTCTCTCTCTCTCTCTCTCTCTCTCTCTCTCTCTCTCTCTCTCTCTCTCTCTCTCTCTCTCTCTCTCTCTCTCTCTCTCTCTCTCTCTCTCTCTCTCTCGTTTTCTTCCCCATCTCTGCCCTTCCGTTCGTTCCTCCCTCCCTCTCCTCCCTCTCCCTCTTTCCTTCCTATCAATCGTCACAGATCCAGGCCCTCGTTTCCAAAGTGGACAGGACAATCGCCAATATGTTTACCTGTAGGGGGGGGAGAAGGTTTAGGGAGGAGAGTAGAAGGTTCTCTCTCCTCCTCCTCCTCCTCCTCCTCCTCCTCCTCCTCCTCCTCCTGCTTCTTAATAATCTATGGTCAGTTTTACGGGTTTTTTTCTTTATCTTTTCCTATCCATACCTATCCACTATCCTATCTACCTACGTCTAACCATCCATCTATTCATCTATCCCTTGTCAACCTATACATATCCCACCGCTGCCACCATTTTGCACCTCCCTTCCTATCCTCTACATCCTCATTCATTAACCTTCCTTTTCTACATCCAATCCTTATTCCTCACATCCACTCCAACAACCAGTAACCGTATCCCACCACACACCAAGTCCTTCTATCCACATATCCATCATCCTAAGCTGCTTCATCCCAGTCACTCCCAAGGGCACCACAACACAGGTATCCTTATCATGCTTATCATTCTTATCCTCGCCAGCAGCTTTACGGGCCTCCCATCGGTTTCCTCTACTCACGGTGATGGACGAGGTGGATTGGTGACTTGGTGGTATGTGGCGCGGGTGGATCGTGTGGGTATTAGAGTAGTGAGGAGTGGCTAAGTGTGGTTGTGATTGAGTGGATTTCCGGACCATATTTTGACACAGTTTAAGCTCTTCAGTACCATGATACGTTTTCATATTCTCTTTGGTTACTATTTGGTGATTTTATACAGCTCCAGAAACTTATATAGGGAATAAAATAGTGAAGACTCTGGCCACTAATCTTTTGACCTCCACAGACCTTTCCTAATGTGAGTGAAACCGTCTAATCACATCAAACAAACACAAGGTAAAAATCCGTCCCAGTATTAAATGGTGAAGCTGCAACATGTCAATTTATTTATTTATTTTTTTTTTTTTTTCCTTTCACGTGTTTTTAAGGTGATTTTTTTTACGGTTCTAGTGAAAGATTGATGAAATTTCTACATTACTGATTGGAGAAACACTATTCAGGCGGCTAAATATTACTGTAAAGAGAGAGAGAGAGAGAGAGAGAGAGAGAGAGAGAGAGAGAGAGAGAGAGAGATCGGACAAGGAAAATCCAAATTCAGCAATATGAGCTAAACGCACTAAATACACGTTAAATTCAGAATCGTGCAGTCGAGCTTGGGAGGCAGAGAGGAGGAGGAGGAGGAGGAGCAGAACACACGTCTATATGAGAAGTCCAGAGCCACACGGAAGTTGGCACAGCGAGGTAAAGCAGATGTGTTGGGCTCTGACTGCAGCCAAATGTTAATAATCGAACCCTGGATGGCGCGGATTGTCCAGAGAGAGAGAGAGAGAGAGAGAGAATACAGAAAATGAAAGTTGATAGATAAAAATGGAAGGAACTGAAACACACACAAACACACACTTCCTTCCTTCCTTCCTTTATTCATTCATTCATTCATTCTTCTCCCTCCCTCCCTTCCTTCCTTCCTTCCTTCCTTCCTTCCTTCCTTCCTTCCTTCCTTCCTTCCTTCCTTCCTCCCTCCCTCCCTCCCTCCCTCCCTTCCTCCCTCCCTCCCTCCTTCCCTCCCCCAGTTTCTGTCCTCTACCCTTCCTTCTCACCAAGCCTTTCCAAACTTTCCTATCTTCCCTCCCTCCTCCCTCTCACTCTCCTTTCCCTTCCTTTCCTTCCCCTTTCCTTCCCTTCCCTTCCCTTCCCTTCCCTTCCTTCCTTCCCTTCCCCCTTCCTTCCTTCATACTCACAGCAGAAAGGCGAGTCAGCAGCAGTGATCAAGTACATTTTTCTGCTTCCGCTTCCTCGATCCATCTTACGGGAAGGTGCAGAGAGTGGTGGTGGTGGTGATGATGGTGGTGGTTGTGGTGACTGTAGGTCGTGGTGGTATAGGTACAATGGTGTGATGAAGGGGTAAGGGTGCCCTCCAATGCTTTCCCTTTCTCCTTCTCTATTTCCTTTCCCTGTTCTTCCTCTTCCTCTTTCTTCTTCTCTTCCTCCTTTTCGTCTTTCAAAGTCTGCCATTCTCTCAGTATCATCTTCTGTTCCTACACCTTGAAGATCATTGTGTATTCTTCCTGCTTCTTCTTCTTCTATCCCTCCTCCTCCTTTTCCTCCTCCTCCTCCTCCTCCTCCTCCTCCTCCTCCTGTCGGTATGTAGGGAGTTGCTGCGTGTGCTCCCATTCTTGCGCAACTTCTCCCGCCACCACCACTGCCCCTCTGCCTCGCCGGACCCCCGCAGGACCAGCACGCCCCCAGCTGGTAACTCTCCCAGGAGGGGCACTCTATCCCCAGGAAAGGGCACACCGCGTTGATGGACTCCGTGAAGTACTCGTAGGATCGAATGTGATTGCATCCTATGAAGCGGCGAATTCCTGTAGGATGGAGGAAGGATTGATTTAGGATTACAATAGGATGGTCAAGTAGTTTCGTATAAGTTGTAGGATAGGAAAGGTTTGAGAGTCCAGGATGACAATAGGATGCCGAATTTGCAAGAGAAAGGAACTAGGAATATAAAGAGAGGAAGGATTGATTTAGGATTACAATAGGATACTGAGGTAGTTTCATATGAGTTGTAGGATAGGGGGAAGGATGACAATAGGATACCCAGTTTGCAAGAGAAAGGAACTAGGAATATAAAGAGAGGAAAGTTGATCCAGGATTACTATAGGATATTTAGGTAGATTCATTCATATATGTTGCTGTAGGATTGGGGAAGGTTTGAGAATATAGGATGGTGATAGGATACCCAATTTGCAAGAGAAAGGAACGTAAGAATAAGAAGAAAATATGATAATAATGAGTGAGGAGACATGGAATAGGAGAAAAGAAATAAAAAAAGGGAAAAAAACAGTGAGAGAGAAAAATAGAGAGAGAGAGAGAGAGAGAGAGTTATATCCGTTTCGTCTCGTCGATAACATGTAAAGGGGCAGACGACACGGGAACACGGGGGCGGAGGAAGGAAGGGTTAATACGAGATCATGACCTGGGCTGAATCTAAACGGGGCGGGGCGGTGTCGGGTTGCGGTGAGGACTGGTGGCTGGGGACAGTGTGGCGAGGCAGGGCTGGGAGTTGAGAGTGGGGGGGGGCGGCTTGTGTGTCTCTGTATTATCCCGGAACTGAAAATCAACGCAGGTCTTTCCTTCTGTGCCTCTCAAAGTTGCTGACCTAAATGACTTGTGACGGTGTTTTTTTTTTTTTTTTTTTTTTTTTCTTTCTTTCGCTCATGTGACTATTTTTATTTCTCCTCCATCCAGTCCTTCATTTAAAAAGCTGTTGTTGAAATCACACGAAGAATTTAAGGATATTTTTACATTTCCAGTGGCAGATTGAGATTTCTACACCATTAACAGGAAAAAACACTCTTGAAAACATGGTCAATTTTCTCTGTGGTGAGGGAGCAGAGCGTTTCAGAATAGGGGTCTGGAACACGTGTGGAAGAGGAGTAAGTATAGTATGAAGAGAAGGAAGATATACATTTCATCCTGTATTGCCCTGCCTACGAAGAGGAAGGAAGGGAAATCAGTGTTACAGTGTCCTTACCGGCAAAATCAAACCGTCATAATTGAGAGTTTGAGAACCGGTCAGAATCTATTAAAGAAACTCTATTTAAATTTTAGGGAATCAGAGAAGAAAAGAAAAAGAAAATAGACACAGAAAACTAAGAAGACCAATAATCAGCATCAAAAAGTGACTATGTAGAGGCAACACGTAACCCCTTCAGTACTAAAACACATTTACATATTCATTCGGGTTGGAATCTGGAAGTTTTATGCAGCTTCAGAAACTTATGTGGGGATTAAAACAGTAAGGATTCTGTCTATTAAACTCTTGACCTCCTTAGACCCTTCCTAATGTCAATAGAATCGTCTAATCACATCCAAAACTTGTGGTAAAAATGCGTCTCAGTATTGAAGGGGCTAAATTCAGACCGTCAACCACACTCAATACTTGCCGTAAGGAATGTTGCCCTGCTCCTTAACCAGCGACTCCCCCAGGTGAGCCCCGCAGCCCGGCATGGTAATCCCGCCGTTGGGATAGAAGTCGTAATGTCCTGAAGGCTGCAGCATACCCAGACCTGAAGGAGGAGAAAATTATACGCGGAAAAAAAAATAATTAAAACGACAAAGGAACATCACCATTATATAGAAAACTGGGACTATATTTTTATGCTTTTCCATTACAAGTTTTTCCTTTAAACGGGAGAGAAGGAAAGAAAAGAGGAAGAATTAGGTGGAAGAAGTTAGTAAAGTGTAGGATGGGTCATGATGTGGTAGTAGTAGTAGTAGTAGTAGTAGTAGTTGTTGTTGTTGTTTTTGTTGTTGTTATGGCAGTGGTGGTGGTGATGGTGGTGGTAGCTGAAGGCTCAAGTTGCATTATACAGCTTAATAATATCATCTTTCCTTTTCTTTCCTTCCGCATTACTAGCCCTCTCTCTCTCTCTCTCTCTCTCTCTCTCTCTCTCTCTCTCTCTCTCTCTCTCTCTCTCTCTCTCTCTCCTCTCCTCTCCCTCCTCCTCCTCCCTCCCTCCCTCCTCCCTCCCTCCCTCCCTGCTTCCTGTCCCACCCTTTATTTCCTTCCTTGTCTTTTACACCTTGCCAGCAGGTTTCAGAGCACGCGGGGACACTTCACCGTGCATTATAGAGTGTTGGTGTGTTGGTGGTGCTCTCATATGCATTGTGAGAAAGGGAGAGGATGTTATGTCCGCGAGGGTTTGTCTGTCACCTTTCAATAGTATATATAGTCGGTGTATTATTTAGTGATATAGTTGTGTGGTGTGGTGGTCGAAATAGTGTTAGTGGTAGGGTCCGAATTCAGAAACTCTTTGCTCTCTCGCCACGACTACTTTCCCAGGCCACAGAGAGGGTTAGCGGGGTTTTCAAGTGTGTTTGTCCAGTTAGTAATGTAGGAATCTTGTGTGTCTCTGTGTCTATGACCGTACAAATATCTCAAGAAATTTGTGTGGATGTAAATAAAACCTTTTGAAATAGTAGAGGTGAAATAAAGTTTAAAAGTGGTAGTTGTAGTAGTAGTAGTAGTTGTTGTTGTTGTTGTTGTTGTTGTTGTTGTAAGAGGAAGAGGGAGAAATACGAAAAAAGAAAACGGAGGGAAGAAAGTTTTTTTTTATGTATCTCTCTCTCTCTCTCTCTCTCTCTCTCTCTCTCTCTCTCTCTCTCTCTCTCTCTCTCTCTCTCTCTCTCTCTCTCTCTCTCTCTCTCTCTCTCTCTCTCTCTCTCTCTCTCTCTCTCTCTCTCTCTCTCTCTTTATTTAAACATAGTACATATATTTACATATTCGGCTTAAAATTCCACGTTGAGTAAATTCCACGTTGAGTCTAGAATTATTTCTCTCTCTCTCTCTCTCTCTCTCTCTCTCTCTCTCTCTCTCTCTCTCTCTCTCTCTCTCTCTCTCTCTCTCTCTCTCTCGTGTGTGTGTGTGTGTGTGTTTGTGTGCGTTTGTGTGTGGCTAAGAGATACATCTGGTAGAGAATGAAAAAGTTCCCTAGCCAGCTTCAGTATTTCGTGTGCAAATGAGTCTGTCTTCTCAGCCAAACTTGAGAAGCGTGTCTGTTACGTGTCGGAGTTGCCGTGAGAAAGAAAGCGACCAGTTGTGTTGCGTTTTCATTAATGGAGATTCTCGGAGGAGGGAGGAAGAAAGCAAGCGGGTTTTGTCCAACAACACAACAACAACAACAACATAATAATAATAATAATAATAAAGGTCATATCAGTACACAGTTTTCAAAGAGTGAGTCACCCTTTCCATTTCCAACACCAGAAACTACAATACTGTACACCTTGCATACCTTTATATTCTCACCTGTCCCCTTCCTCACCTGTCAGTAATTGTCACCTACCTTCCTTACATACCTCAGCTCTCTCTCCCTTTATCTCTCTATCTTCCCCTTGCATTCCTTATCGTCGTCTTCTCCTCCTCCCTTCCTTTCACCTTCCCAGCACCCTTATCTATTGTCCAGTGCTCTTTCATCACACCTCATATTGCTTTTTCTTGTGCCCAGGTGTCTATTGTTACCTTTATATCTATCTTTATCTATCTATGTATTTATGTTATTTTTTTCTATCTGCGCATCATCCTTATCTATTGCCCAGGTGTCTGTTGTTATCTTTGGAAATATCTTGCTTTATCTATCTATCTTTGTACTTACCTTTTTTTCATTCTATCCATGTGATCTATCTATCTTTTTAACCATCTTTTTCATTTTCTTTTTTTCTTCTATCTTTCCTTTTGTCTTTTGTTTTTTGTTTTACTTATCTATCTTACTATCTTCATTCATTTTGTCGAGATATCTGTCTTTTTCTATCTGTTTGTCTGTCTGTCTATATATATATCTATGTATCTATCTATTTATCCATCTCTCTCTCTGTCTGTCTCCGTCTATCTGTCTCTCTATCTATCTATCTATGTTTATCTTTCTGTATCCATCTACGTGTCTATCTATCTACATATCTATCTATCCATCAGCTCCCTCCTGTCTCATGCCATCCCTTCCCGGAACACCTGCCCCTCCCACACCTCTCCCACCAACCCACCTCCCGTCAGAATCGGTCCAGCGTCGGTGTGAATGACGGTGACCAGGGTAGCGTCAGATGGGTCTAGTCGTACCACGGGGTCAGTTCCCTCGAAGTAAGGCTCGGCGGGGTCCAGTCCTGGTGAAGTTCAGGGTCATGTCAGGGTCGAAGTAGATATGTGTGTGTCAGTGTGTTTGTTTTCGTCCGTAACTTGATTTAGGTAAGGTGTTGTGTCAGTGTGGGTTATTTTGTGTTATGGTGGGAGTGTGTACTGTGTTTAGTGTCAGTGGGTGGTGAGTGTGGTGGAGTCAGAATGTGTTTGTTTTCTTACGATCTACGATTCTTACCCATCTAGAACAGCAAATTTTAAACCCACCCCAACGTAAATTAACTTAACACAAACCAGTAGGAACTTGAACTCAAAATAACTTTCTACCCTAACTTATCGTAATCTAACTTAATCATACCTAAATTACTCTAACCTAATTCTAACCTAACCCAACTTAACTTAAACTAACTTATCCTAACCTAACTTTTAACAAAACCTAACCTAATTTAAACAAAACTAACTTAACCTAATTTGATCTAAACTAACTTACTTTAACCTAACCTAAATTAAACAAAACTAACTTAACTTAACCTAACCTAACCTTTTATTTAACCTAACTTAACCTAACTTAACCCACCTCAAATTAACCCAGGCCATGTACCATCCTTTACCTGGCGTGACGTGTACCTGTGATGTGTCCGAGTGTTGCACCATGGGTCTGCATGTACTGGCCCATGTACCCTGCCATGTGGGCCCCGAGGCTGTGGCCCACGAAGTGTACCCGGGAGGCAGAGACCCCTATCTCATCCTGTGGTGAAGGGAAGGGGAGGGGAGGGTGAGGTCAAGGATGCTGTGAAAGAAGAGGGTGAGAGAAGCAGAGTGGATAGGAAACGCGCGCGCAGACACACACACACACACACACACACACACACACACACACACACACACACACACACACACACACACACACACACGGAAACCAGAGGAAGGAAAGTAAATCAAAGAGAATAAATGGTTGAGAGGCATAATCCATTGCTCTCTCTCTCTCTCTCTCTCTCTCTCTCTCTCTCTCTCTCTCTCTCTCTCTCTCTCTCTCTCTCTCTCTCTCTCTCTCACACACACACACACACACACACACACACACACACACACACACACACACACACACACACACACACACACACACACACACACACACACCTGCAGGTTTAGGAGGAAGCGCCCCAGCATTGCCCCAAGAAGACGCACGTTGGCCACTGCCTGGGTGTAGGGCGGCCCCGAGGCAGTCACCCACCCCACCACCACCACGTTCACGTCACCCCACGCCAGGTACTCCTCCGTCATTTTCTGTAGTAGTTAAGTGAGGTGAGGTAAGGTAAGGTGAGGTTTTTTGCGGCAGGTACTGTGATGTATTAAGTTGAGTTAGTGTAAGTTATAGGTTGGTTTAGGTTATGAGGTTAGTTAAAAAAAAAAAAAGTTAGGTTAGGTTAGGTTAGGTTACCAGGGCAGACACTTTGCTAGATTACGTGAATTTAGTGTAAAATTGGTTAGGTTTGTTCAGGTTACGTGAGGTTAGTTTAGAGGCTCAGTTAGGTTAGGTTAGGTTAGGTTAGGTTGCCGGGCCGGATACTGTGCTAGATTTAGGTGAAGTTGTAGTAGATTAAGTTAGGTTAGTTTTGGTTAGGTCACACGAGGCTACATTTAGATAGGTTAGGTTGGGTTAAGATAAATTTTAAGCTCATTCCTTCATTATACTCGTTTATCACATCCATCTGTCTATCCATCCACCAAACTATGTCATCTTATTCCTCTCTTCCATCCTCCATGTAAATCTCCATCCACCCACCCATCCACCCACCATCCATCCATCCATCCATCCTCTTAAACGTCCCAGGGTGCCATAAAAGATTAGATATTAGGCTTAAAAGGGATTAGTGCCACATTGAAGGCTTTAGTGCCACTTGGAGGGTGCCTGATGCTGCCATATGGGAATTGGTGAGTACATGTGGGTGAAGGATGGAGAGGAGAGAGAGATGGGAAAAAGAGAGGGATAGTGGGAAGAAATGGGGCATAGGGAGGAGATGGAGAGAGTGATGTGGAGAAGGGAGGATGATGTGAAGGAGAAGGAAGGGAATGGAATGTAAAGGAGTGTGTGTGTGTGTGTGTGTGTGTGTGTGTGTGTGTGTGTGTGTGTGTGTGTGTGTGTGTGTGTTAAGTATATGAGCAGACAAATCGAATCTCAGTGTTTTGATTTTGAAAAGAAAGAAAAAATTAGTATTAGAACCAGAGTGAAGACAGAGAGAGAGAGAGAGAGAGAGAGAGACATTAATTTTTATCTTCAACTTGCGTCAAACTTTTAGAGCTTTCCTTTTTTATGTAGTGTCTCCTCCTCCTCCTCCTCCTCCTCCTCCTCCTCCTCCTCCTCCTCCTCCTCCTCCTCCTCCTCCTCCCTTCCATTTACTCTTCCTTGACGCCTTTTTTCACTCCATTCGTTCCTCTCATCCTTTATCTCCAATTGATTTCGTTTCTTTTCCTTCCTTCTCTTCATCACTCATCGTCTCCTTCCTAATCGATGCCATCAATTTTCCTTCCTTCCTTCCTTCCTTTCTTCTTTTCTTTTTCTTTTTTTTTCTTTTATTTTCTTCCCTTATCTTTCGTTCTTTCTTTCTCCTTCCTTCCCTTCCCCTTCCCTTTTCTTTCTTTCTTTCTATATATCTTTCTCTTTTCTTTTTTTCCTTTCTGCCCTCCTTCCTTCCTTTTTTTTTTTTTTTTTCTTTTTTTCTTCCTTCCTCCTCCTCCTCTCTCCCTCCCTCCTCCCTTGCTAACTTTTCAACATTTTCCGCACTTTTATTGTTGTTGTTGTTGTTAAAATTGTCCAGCTATTGTGTGTGTGTGTGTGTGTGTGTGTGTGTGTGTGTGTGTGTGTGTGTGTGTGTGTGTGTGTGTTTACGTTTATTTAATCTCCAGTGCATTTTGTTAGCTTTTTTTGTATTTATTTCTTAATAGACGTTTACTTTGTCCAAAAATGTATTACTGAGAGAGAGAGAGAGAGAGAGAAGAATGAAAAAACACAATAAACTTAATAAAACACTCTCTCTCTCTCTCTCTCTCTCTCTCTCTCTCTCTCTCTCTCTCTCTCTCTCTCTCTCTCTCTCTCTCTCGTTTCTCGCCTGTTCCTACCCGTGTGTCAAAATCCTTACCTTGAGCCACCGTTTCTCGCCGTGTTCCAGGTACCCGTGTGTCAAAATCTTTACTTCTGCATCAGGTCGAAAGCTTGTCTTCCTCACGGCTCGAACGTTGAAGATTGGAAGTCTCTGGGGAAGAATAATAAATGCATGAATGAAAATTAGGTGTTAGTGAATAGAAGGATGAGTTTGGGAAGAGCAAGTTGAAGGGCCATGTTGATATATTAGCTAGAATGAGAAGAGCTGGTGACCGTGAAGGGGGACGTGTATTTCTATTGGAAAGTGGGTTTGATGAAAGGGTTAAGGAGTATTTATTAAGTTTTTTTTTTTTTTAAGATGTAGTGTGTTTTTTTTTTTTTTTTTTTGGCGTGTTTTATTTTAGTCATTGATTTAATTTTTTTTTATTTATTATTCATTTTATTCATTTTATTCATTTATTTTATTTATTTTTGTTTTTTTTTTCGTGTGTGTGTGTGTGTGTCTATACCTTTTATAGATCTTCTCTCTCTCTCTCTCTCTCTCTCTCTCTCTCTCTCTCTCTCTCTCTCTCTCTCTCTCTCTCTCTCTCTCTCTCTCTCTCTCTCTCTCTCTCTCTCTCTCTCTCTCTCCACTACTGCTTACCTTCCATCACTCACTCAGCCTCACCGTGTCTCCGTGTTTACCTGACAGTGTGCCGGAGTGTCCCTGGTGTAGAGGCAAAGGGTTGGCTCTAACTCGTGTGGCTGCAGCGGGAAGGCGTTGATCGGGCGCGCCATAGAGAAGAACGGAGGGCCAAGACTGAAGCACCCGTAGACCCCGTAACAGCGTGTTGTGAGTGCTGTGGAAGGGATATGTACTTAAAAAAGGTAAATATGTGAAGCTTTTTTTTTTTTTTTTTTATTCTTTTCTACTGTTTTCTCTTTTTAGAATTGAGTTTTTTGTATCAAACTTTTATATCTTGCAGCTGTAGTGACAGATTAACATGATTCTTTGTTCTGTTAAAAGAAGAATCAGTTTTGAGAATTCGGCTAATCGTTTGTCTCCTTCGGAAATAATCGTAGTGAGAAAGCAGTGTGCCTGAATACGGACAGCACAATTGTAAACTCTGGAACTCCTTACCTGCTTCTGTATCTCCAACCTCTCATGACTTTATTTCACTTAAGAGGGAGATTTCAAGATGTGTCCCTTAATTTTGGCTAACTCTCTCGGACCTGCAAGGGGACTAGCAACTAGTGGATCTTTTCTTTTCTTTTCCTTTCGTTTTTTGTTGCCCTTTACCAGTTTTCCTCTCTTACATAAAAAAAAGCCACCTTGTAGACTCACAGTTCGTTAAGTTGGAATCTTGAAGAGCAGTAGGTAGGCGCTGTGCTCCCGCCACCTCCTCACTTAATCTACGCTCAGCCAGCAGCTCAGAAGGCATCAGGAGTCTTGGCACCAGTGTGAGGAGGCTGTGCAGCGTGGTGGTGAGTGCCAGGGAGCTCATCGCGGGTGTCACTTTCTGGAAAATGATAGGACAGTTATTGGCACGTGTTATTTTCAAGCCACCTAGTTAAACCTAGTCACTAGAGAACCACGTGGAGGAAGAAGAGAAAGAAGGTTAATGAAAGGAGGAAGCAAGAGAGAGAGAGAGAGAGTCTTCATTCACTAACACGAAGAGATGATTGTTGTATATGATGAAAGGGCGCTTGAAATGACTGATGTGTTTGTAATGGTTTATTGAGACTCCTCCTCCTCCTCCTCCTCCTCCTCCTCCTCCTTTCTTAGACTATATATCAAGGCTTTGTGTGTTTAACTATTCATGTATACTAAGGAAACAAGAAATGTAGAAAACAAAGGCAAGGGAAAAGAAAGGAAGGGATTAATATGAAAATAGAGATGAAACTGAGAAGATTTAGGACAGTGGAAAGAAGGAAGGGAGAAGAGAATATGAAAATAGAAATAAGGTGAGAAGATTTAAGACAATGGAAAGAAGGAAGGAAGAAAAGAATAAAAAAAGCATTATTAGTTTGTTTAAGTGTACCTTTTTAATTTGTGTCGGCGAGAATGAAAGAAAATGGAAGCGAGTGTTTTTAATGGTGACTAAAGTAATTACTTCACCAATATTGATGTATTGTTTATTTACTCTCCAAATTGTGTTTTGTGAGGGATGAAGTACCAAAGTAGTAACGTGTCCGTCCCCAACAGCGTCACAATGAGGCTTCCAACAGCGTCAATCTTAAGACTCAACAGCGTCACAATGAGGCTTCCAACAGCGTCACAATCTTAAGACAACAGCGTCACAATGAGGCTTCCAACAGCGTCACAATCTTAAGACAACAGCGTCACAATGAGGCTTCCAACAGCGTCACAATCTTAAGACAACAGCGTCACAATGAGGCTTCCAACAGCGTCACAATCTTAAGACTCCCAACAGCGTCACAATCTTAAGACTCCCAACAGCGTCACAATTTTAAGACTCCCATCAGCGTCACAATCTTAAGACTCCCATCAGCGTCACAATCTTAAGACTCCCATCAGCGTCACAATCTTAAGACTCCCATCAGCGTCACAATCTTAAGACTCCCAACAGCGTCACAATCTTAAAAGCCCTTCAATACCGAGGCGCATTTTTACTTTGATTTTTGGGGAGTATGATAAGACGATTTTATTTGCATTAAGAAGGGTCTATGGAGGTTAGAAGATTAGTGGCCACAGTCTTCACTATTCAATTCCCACATAAGTTCTGAAGCTATAACGAAAATCACAAAATAGTAAACAGAATGAATATGAAAACGCGTCTTGGTACTGAAGAGGTTAATTCCAACAGCGTCACAACACTCTGGGCTTCCAACAAAAGCTTCACGTCATTCTTTTTTTTTTTTTCCGCCATTACTTCGCATCTTCAGAGCGAGTGAACCGAATCAGGTGACACCATTGTGATGAGAGGTGCTTCTCCTCCTTTACTCTCCGTCACGTGGAAAAGCTAAAGTCACGGTCAGCGGTTCACATAAAGCTCTCTACATTACAGTGCCACCATATAGAAATCAAGGGGAGGGAGTTTTTTTTTTTTTTTATGGGAAGGGGAGGGGAAGCTGGTCAAGGGCAACAAAAATATAACAAAAAAAAAAAAAGGCCCACTTGATTGCCAGTTCCCTAAAAGTAGAGTTAACCAAAGGTCAGTTGGTATCACTGCTAAGGTAACAAACAGTGTAACAGTTGCCAGATGTAAACACTTCATCATTCCTGCCCGGCCTTCCCTTGTCTGATCTGCCGGGACTGAGGTAAAGTGTGATAAAAGTGGTCACCAGTCATACAACAAATCTCAATAATGACACGTTAACTCCTTCAGTACTGGCACGCATTTTTACGATGAGAGTTGTGTACGATTAGACGATTTTATTGACATTAGGAAGGGTCTATGGAGGTCAGAAAATGAATGGCCACAGTCTTCACTATTGTAATCCCTTCAATACTGGGACACATTTTTTACCTTGAGAGTCGTGTACGATTAGACTATTTTATTGACATTAGGAAGAGTCTATGGAGAGCTGAAAATTAATGGCCAGTCTTCACTATTCTAATC
>NC_059293.1:16756294-16776294 GCF_017591435.1 Portunus trituberculatus
TAGGTGAACAGGGGCCACACATTAAGAGGCTTGCCCATTTGCCTCGCCGCGCCGGGATTCGAAACCGGCCCTCTCGATTGTGAGTCGAGCGTGCTAACCACTACACTATGCGGTGTGTGTGTGTGTGTGTGTGTGTGTGTGTGTGTGTGTGTGTGTGTGTGTGTGATCAAGAGAAAGAGTCAGTCAGATCGGACACTTTCACCTTCTATAACCTCGGGGCGAAAGCGAAGCAGAGAGAGAGAGAGAGAGAGAGAGTGAGTGTCTTACAGCCTCTCTCTCTCTCTCTCTCTCTCTCTCTCTCTCTCTCTCTCTCTCTCTCTCTCTCTCTCTCTCTCTCTCTCTCAAACTTGTCGGCCTACATCGTATAGGTCATGAGTGTGAGTGAGATCACCGATTATTTAGGCTAATTCATGTGTGTGTGTGTGTGTGTGTGTGTGTGTGTGTGTGTGTGTGTGTGTGTGTGTGTGTGTGTGTGTGTGTGTGTGTGTTATAATCCCTAGCATCATCACGAGTATTCATAACTATTCGTTCTCAACATCACCACCACCACCGCCACCACCACCACCACCACCACCACCACCACCACCCAACAACAACAACAACAACAACAACAACAATAGCATTCCTCTCCCTTTTTACATTAGCAACCTGTTTGAGAGAGAGAGAGAGAGAGAGAGAGAGAGAGAGAGAGAGAGAGAGCATGTAACACCCGGAAAACAAACACCTCATGGGCACGTCTCCCCCTTAGTTAATTTTCCCCCGGGGCTGCTCGCAAATTAGAGGTTATCGTTTTCTTTACCATTCTCACCCCCCCTTCCTCGCCTCCCCCGTGGGACTCATTCGCGCCACTCCATTCCCTCTCCACTCTGTATATCAACGAGGTGTGAGTGCGTGAGTGCGTTTGCGAGTTCGTGGAGGTGTGAGTGTGTGAGTGCGTTTATGAGTTCATGGAGGTGTGAGTTCGTGAAGATGTGAGTTTGTGTGTTCGTTCGTTAGCTATTGTGTTCGTGTGAATTAAATTTAATGTGAAAAGGAAGAAAAGAAATGAATGTGACTATAGGAAGGGAAGGAGTGAATGGAGGTAGAGATTGGGTTAGGTTAGATTGGGTTGGGTTGGGTTAGGTTAGGTTGGGTTGGGTTAGAGAAGTGTGGGGTTAGGATAGATGAGGTGTGGTCAGGTGAGGTAAAGTCAAGTCAGTGTGAGGGTTGGTTGCATATTGCTTTTTTTTTTTATTATTTTATTAGCAAGAATGAAAATTAATGTTTCAAATGTTTTAAATGTTGCACAAAAGATTTTAGGGTGTTTTAAGACAGTTTGGTAAGTTTTTAGGGTGTTTTAAGACAGTTTAAGGTGTTTTAAGGCAATTTGGTAAGTTTATGGTATTTTAAGACAGTTGGATAAGTTTTTAGGGTGTTTTAAGACAGTTTGATAAGTTTTTGGGGTGGTTTAAGACAGTTTGGTAAGTGTTGAGGGTGTTTTAAGACAGTTTGGTAAGTTTTGAGGGTGTTTTAAGACAGTTTGGTAAGTTTTGAGGGTGTTTTAAGACAGTTTAGGGTGTTTTAAGACCTTTTGATAAGTTTTTAGGGTGTTTTAAGACAGCTTGGTAAGTTTTGAGGGTGTTTTAAGACAGTTTAGGGTGTTTTAAGACCTTTTGATAAGTTTTTAGTGTGTTTTAAGACAGTTGGGTAAGTTTTGAGGGTGTTTTAAGACAGTTTAGGGTGTTTTAAGAGTTTGGTAAGTTTTTAGTGTGTTTTAAGACAGTTTAGGGTGTTTTAAGACAGTTTGGTAAGTTTCCATTTACTCTTTTGTTATATTGATGATGATAATGAAAACAATGGTGATAGAGAAAAATGGTGATGCTAATGATTATGATAGTACTGAAAATAGCGTTACTTAATTATAACTATGATGATGATAATGGCGTTGATGGGAATAATAAAGCACACGACCAATAACTCTGGTGATAATGAATGTAATGACGTTATAGTGATGTTAGTGATGGTGACGATAATGAAACTGGTGGTAGAAGTAGTAGTGACAATGATGATAACGATGATGGTAGTGGTGGTTGTGATGGTGGTAGTGGTAGTGATAATAATAATAATAATAATAATAATAATAATGATGATGATAATGATGATGATGATGATGATGATTATGGTAGTGGTGGTGACGGCAGCCATTATACAGAACAATAAGACGCCACACACGTCACTTTCCGTCACCTTCACCGGGGAATCACCTTGAAAATGATAAAAAAAAAGTGGAATTTAATTATATGTAATGTCCTGTTCTTTATAATGATGTAATCTGGAGCCATTAGCGTTATTACTATGTTAAGTGCCTTGCTAGTTACCGTAGTAGTAGTAGTAGTAGTAGTAGTAGTTGGTGTAGTAGTAGTAGTAGTTGTTGTTGTTGTTGTTGTTGTTGTTAAGTACTAGTCGTAGTAGTAGTAGTAGTAGTAGTAGTAGTAGTAGCGGCAGTAGTAGTTGTACATAGTAGTAGTAGTAGTAGTAGTAGATGAAACTGCACTGATGGATGCTATGATAGTATATTCTCTCTCTCTCTCTCTCTCTCTCTCTCTCTCTCTCTCTCTCTCTCTCTCTCTCTCTCTCTCTCTCTCTCTCTCTCTCTCTCCTCTCTCTCTCTCTCTCTCCTCCTCCTCCTCTCCTCCTCCTCCTCCTCCTCCTCCTCCTCCTCCTCCTCCTCCTCCTCCTCCTCCTCCTCCATTATTAATAGCAGTAGTTCCTCGCCCTTGTTTGAAATATATGCTTCCTTGTTCTTTGTTTCTATTGACGTATATTTTTTTCCTTAATTGTTGTTAGTGTTGAAGTTATTGTTGTTGTTTCCTTCATTGAGTGTTTTTTTTTTTTTTTTTTTTTTTGTGTGTGTTATAGTTATATATCCTCCGCTCTTCTTCCTCTTCCTCCTCGGTGATAGTAATAGTAGTAGTATGGAAAGGAAATATAGATAGTAAAAGAGAAGAAATAGTTTTAATATAAGTATGTATGTAGTATTAGTATTATTCTTTCAGTAAGTAACCCTTCAGTACTATATTCATTCTACCTACTGTTTGGTGATTTTTTTTACAGCTTCACAAACTCATGTGGGGGTTAAACTAGTGAAGACTGTGTCCATTCATCTTCTTACCTCCATAAACCCTTTCTAATGTCAATAAAATGCTCTAATCATACACAAAACTCAATGTAAAAATGTGCCCTAGTATTGAAAGGGTTAATATCAGTTGCATTAGTATTATTCGTTCAGTAACCCCTAATATACACGCCTTGTCATGTATGTGTGCGACTGAGGCACCACGATAACACCAGGATAGGCATAATCGTTTAATCTGGCGTGAGGGAGGAGAGGAGAGAGGGTGGAGGAGAGGAACAGCAGGAGGGAGATGAGGGACGGGTGAAGTGAACCAGTCGGAACCACTCTCGCGCTCACTCACTGGCTGGCTCACTGCTCAGTACTCGCCCGAACATCGTGGTGGGAGGGTGTACGTCTCGCTGCTCTCCTTTCACTCTCACTTGCTCTCTTCTGTGCGAGTTACCCGGAATCAGTGGTGGATATCTCGGGGCTCCACTGACTCAGCAGGGCGGGGAGAGCTGCGCACCAGGTGGCTTCCCCAAGGGGCTGCTCAAGGGCCCAGTGTGTTCCTACAGTGCCATGAGAACTGGGGGTGAAGGGGAGAGGAGTGAGGGGTTTCTGCTGCCACCACCACCACCACAACGCTAAATTTCGAAACCTCAGTAACGCACGACCCCCTTCCCCCCTCTTCCCCCTTCCTCTCCTCCGTGAACAGACAACACAGGGGGAGTTTGTGTTCCTCGTGGTAACAAGTACAGAGTTGTTCATAAGCTCTGGCTGAAGAGAAAAAAATGATAAGTGCTTTGGTGTGTTTCTATTTTTGTTACGTTTTTTATTTTTCTATTTGTTTGACTCATATAATTGAAACCGAGTGAAATTTCTGAGTGATACTGTTGCTTCTGAACCGCTAATGAAAGAAAAAAAAATAAAAAAGTTTCCCTCATTCAGCTGTTCATTTTTTCTCTCTCATTTTTTTTATAGTGAATCGTCTTAATTAAGTAATGGAAAGAATATAAATGGAGGAAGACTTCACACGCTTACACCTCGTCAACGTTGCTCAAGTGTTAAGTGTTAAGAGGAAAAGTAAAGTCGAGTACGTGTATCTTGTCTGTCTGTCTGTCTGTCTGTCACGCATGGCTGATGACAAGCACCGACTTTTATTTTCTTTCTCCTTTTTCTTCTTGCCTGTATTTCCAGTATATTTGCTGAAGTATATGAACTTGGTTAGTGGGGCAAGTCAATGAGCGGGAAGGAAAAAAGAACAATAAGCAAAGAAAGAGGCGAGCGACCGCTGAGTGGGGAGAAAGCGAAAGTGGGCACGAGGAGAGAGAGAGAGAGAGAGGGAGAGGGAGAGGGGGAGGGGGGAGGTTATTAATGCCCCCTCACAACCACCACTACCACCACAAAAGTAATCGTGCTTATTAAAGACACGATATTTACAGTTTTACATGAAATTTATGGGAAAAAGAATTGTAGGCATGTTTTTTTTTTTTCTCTTACGGATTTGTGAAGGAAAATGTTTACCTTACTTTTTCATGTGTGTAGAGAGAGAGAGAGAGAGAGAGAGGGGTAGGAGGTAATAATATGGTACTGGATCATCTTACGTGTATTTTTAGACAATGAAATAATCTTAGCTATTTTTGTATTCCTCGTTTAACAGGTTGACCTAAACGAAAGTAAGCAGAAGTGACAGGAAGTTGATGAAACGAACAAAGAACGAGTGCGTACGAACGAAAGAACGAAAAAAATACCAAAAAAAAAATAGTGATACAATTTGAAAACGGCAAAAGTGGCAAGGAAAAAAAAAAGTGTATATTGAAAAAAAAAAAAGAAAATGTGTCAGTTAGTAAAGGAAATAGATGAAAATAGAAAACACTTGAGAAATTTCCCTTCGCGATGCCACACAAACTAGAGCAAGAAAAGAGAAAACGAGATTAGAGAACGGTACAGAAAAAAACGAAATTAAAGAAAACGGTACAGGAGAAAACAAAAGAAAAAAGAAAAAAAAAAGATATCCAAACAGAAAACGAAGTGCGCTCTGCAGTGAAAACAAAAAAAGAAAAAAGAAAACGTAGTGTTACATTATTATTATTATTATTATTATTATTATTATTATTATTATTATTATACCACCACCACCACACTACACCACTACACTACTACTACTACTACTACTACTACTACTACTACTACTACTACCACCAAAATGACTGTAACTACAAGAAACCCACACCACTACAACTACTACTACTACTACAACTACTACAACTGTGGCTCTTGCGGTAGTACTTGACCTAACCTAACCTAACCACACACCGCTGCAATATCCAATGAGGTAAGAAAGTGCATGTTGTTTCAGGAGGAGGAGGAGGAGGAGGAGGAGGAGGAGGAGGAGGAGGAGTCTGTCTTTTTGTCTTCCTGTTTCTCATATTGTCGTACTTAAGAGAGCAGTTATTATCTCCCATTCTTCCTCCCTAACTTTCTTTTTTAGTGTATGTAGGTTATGTATAGTCTCTCTCTCTCTCTCTCTCTCTCTCTCTCTCTCTCTCTCTCTCTCTCTCTCTCTCTCATGACCTTTCTGGAACTTGATTTTATCTGGATTCTTTCTCCTTTCCTCTTTTCTTTTTTTCTTTTACTTCTCTCACCACCTACTTCTATTTCTCTCTCTCTCTCTCTCTCTCTCTCTCTCTCTCTCTCTCTCTCTCTCTCTCTCTCTCTCTCTCTCTCTCTCTCTCTCTCTCTCTCCATTGTTGTCGTCGTGTCTCTTTGGTTTTTCCGGGCAAGTGTCGTGGCGTGGAATTAATGGCACGTTTGTTTTCTGTGACGTTGCTTCCTTTTAGAGAGAGAGAGAGAGAGAGAGAGAGAGTTAATGGATACTTGACTTATACTCTTTTGGTTATTTACATGTAATTATTAGATAACGTACATTTTCACTGCGCGTCCGTAGGTTAGGTTAGGTTAGAATAGGTTTGGTTAAGTTAGGTTAGAATAGGTTAGGTTAGGTTAGAATAGGTTTGGTTAGGTGAGGTTAGAATAGGTTTGGTTAGGTTAGGTTAGAATAGGTTTAGTTAAGGGAGGTTAGAATAGGTTTGGTTAGGTTAGGTTAGAATAGGTTTGGTTAGGTTAGGTTAGGTTAGGTTAGAATAGGTTTGGTTAGGTGAGGTTAGGTTTGGTTAAGTGAGGTTAGAATAGGTTTAGATTAAATTAGGTTTGGTTAGGTAAGGTTAGGTTAGGGCCACCTGTCTCATTAAGGTGTTAAGGGAGGTGAATGCAACACGCACGCCGTGGAGAACAAGAAAGGGAAGGATTTAAAGCACCATGATTTGTTCTGTAATACTTCACCTCCTCCTCCTCCTCCTCCTCCTCCTCCTCCTCCTCCTCTTCCTCTTCCTCTTCCTCCTCCTCCTGACTTTTGTTCCTTTGCTCCACTTATATTCTCATCGTAAGCCGTATTGGAATGAAGCTTTTGTTACGGATATTACCAGGACACCATTATTATTACCAGCTGATGATGTCACGTGACTTAACACCCGCACCATCACACTGGCGGGCTTGTCACATTATTACACGCACCCATCACGCAATTCACGTAACTTTGGAACACCTTAATTGTCAGACAGCGAGCGATTCACACCAATGAATTTCACGGTGTGTGTGTGTGTGTGTGTGTGTGTGTGTGTGTGTGTGTCTGTCTGTCTGTCTGTCTGTCTGTCTGTCTGTCTGTCTGTCTGTCTGTCTGTCTGTCTGTGTGTAACGTAAAACAGTAGTGTACAGTACTGAGACGCATTTTTACCTTGAGATTTGTGTACGATTAGACCATTTTATTTGCTTCAGGAAGGGTTTATGGGGTCAAAAGGTTAATGGCCACAGTCTTCACTATTTTAATCCCCCCACATAAGTTTCTCAAGCTGTACAGAATCACCAAATAGTAAGCAGAATGAATATGGAAGCGCGTCATGATACTGAAGGGGTTAAGACGTATAGTAACAGTATTGAATAACAGCTAAAGAGACATATAGAATAGAAAAGACACAATAGAGAAGGTAAATTAGTAAATACGTAAGCCAAAATATAAAACAGCCACAGTAAAAGACACATAACTTGACACAGTACTTATGAAACACTTTTTTTTTTTGTTAACTAATGTACTTCAAACTTAAAAGAAAAAATTATGATAGAAATTAATAAAAAAAATCATGAGGCATAGCGTACGATAAGTCACTAACGTAAACCTTCATAACTCAACCAACGCTGTACTAAGGTCCTTATTTACGAACGCTTTGCTCTTTTACCACGAGTATTTACAAGCCCAGAGATGATTAGCGGGATTTTTCAATAGTGCTTCTGAAGTTAATAATGTAGTAATCTCGTCACTGCCTCTAGAACAGTAAAAAAAAAACATCTTAAAAACCATGTAAATTTAAATAAAGCCCTTTAAAATAGTAAAGGTAAAGCACAGAACTATTTTCAAAACATTTCCTAGTCACAGAGATGACTAGTCGGCCTTTAAAAGTGCATCTCTAGTTAAGAATGTAGAAATCTTGTCACTTTGCCTCTAGAACCGTAAAAAACACCTTAAAAGAATCGTGTAAATTTAAGTAATGCCTTTGAATTAGTGAAGCTCGGAACTATATTCAAACCATTTCCCAAGGCCACAGAGATGATTAACGGGACTTTTAATTGTGTTTCTGCAGTTAATATAGAAATCTCGTCACTCTGCCTTTAGAACCGTAAAAACACCTTAAAAAAAAGTTTAAATTTAACAAAACCTGTGAAATAGTGAGGGTGAAGCACGGAAGTATTTGAGAATACGAGCTGAACTCCTGCATTACCTAACGCTGCAGCTGAGGCGGACAGTGAGCGGAGCGTGAACCGTGAACTAATTGCCGGTAATGCTTCGAGGATTCACGAGACTTCAGTACAGATACCCGTATTCAAAAACCTCTTCCCCTCTCACTACGACAATTTTCCAAGGCCACAGAGACAACTAGCGAGTTTTTAAGACAGTTTCGCCTTATAATAAACTAGAAATCTTGCCAATGTATCACCAGAACCAAAAAAAAAATACTCTTAAAAGCACGAGTATGTTCATCTGGAGCCTTTGGAAAGCAGTGATGGTGAGAGAGCAAGGATATGGGCCAATCTCTCTTGCCTCGCTTGCACCAGTGTTGTGCTAAAATTTGTTGGAGTAGGTACGCGCACGCCTCTGCCTCTGTGCCTGGACTGGTGACTGTGACTCGTGATTCATTGTCTTGAAGTGCATCCGGCCATGGTGAGATAATAATGCTACAGTTGCTTTTCGTTCATTTGTTTTTATTTGTGTTTTCTGCTTATTTGTTTATTTAGTCTGTTGTTAGTAAGAAGGTGGTTTTGTCCATTTTCCTCAGGGTACTGTCTCCTCTTGTCAGATTTCCTCTCCTCTCCTCTCCTCTCTTATTCTTTCCTCTTCTCTCCTCTCCTCTTTCCTCTTCTCTTCGCTTTGCTTTCTTCTCCACTTCTCTTTCCTCTTCGATTCTCTTTCTTCTAAGTTCTTCGTGTTTCCCACCCGAAACCCCGCATTCCCATCTGTCCCTAAGCTGGTTGTGGGGGGGTAGGGGAGAGTATGGGCATAAGATTTAATTAATTCCCTTTTGTATTTCGTCCCTCTTGTATCATAATTTATGTATACACAGTACGAATGTATAAATGTTACAGTAAGTTTATATTGGGTCACATATTAAACATACAGTACTGTAGAGTTATGTGTAGTGTGTGTGTGTGTGTGTGTGTGTGTGTGTGTGTGTGTGTGTGTGTGTTTGTGTAAGTTAAGGTGTACACGTTTGAATGACTCCAGCAAATGACTACAACTTTTCTCTCTCTCTCTCTCTCTCTCTCTCTCTCTCTCTCTCTCTCTCTCTCTCTCTCTCTCTCTCTCTCTCTCTCTCTCTCTCTCTCTCTCTCTCTCTCTCTCTCGCAAGTCACGCAGTCGTTCTCTCGTTCACTCATTTTCGCCCTCAGTCAAGAGTTAGAGAGAGAGAGAGAGAGAGACCTTGATAGAGGATTGTGTTTATTCCCAAATGTCTTTTGTAATAATGTGTCTTCTCTCTCTCTCTCTCTCTCTCTCTCTCTCTCTCTCTCTCTCTCTCTCTCTCTCTCTCTCTCTCTCTCTCTCTCTCTCTCTCTCTCTCTCTGTGTGTGTGTGTTCATTCTCCATCCTTCGTTCCCTTCTCTCCCTCCTCCCCTCTCTCATCCTCCCCTTCCCCTCCCTCTCCCTACCTCCCTCCCTCCCCTCCCCCCTCTCAGTACACGCACATTCTTCAACTTTCACACGGCAAAGTTATCTTTCTTTCATTGCTTATTCTTCTTTTCTTCGCTGTTGTATTGTTTTCCTTTTTTTTCTTTTCTTTTCTTTTCTTTTCTCTCAATTTTAAGACTAAAGGTGTGATTTATTTTTATTATTTTTTTATTATTATTATTCTGTTTATTTCTAGTTTTGTTTGTGTTTATTTGTTCATGTGGATGAGTTTGTGTTGTTTATTTATTTGACTTTGATCTCATTGGGTATTTAATCTATTTTCTTTTTTTTTTTTTTTTTTTTTTTTCGGTGTTAAGTGTGTTGTTGTTTTGTATCACCTTTCGTTATCACTCTTTCATACATATTTCCACCTTGTTTTCATGTTTTTCCTCCATTAACACGAGAGTTTCACATTGTTTAGATCATGGGATGGATTCTAATGTTTAGCTTCTCATTATTCTTCGTTGGACACAAAACCACTTTTTTTTTTCTTATATTCATCTTTTATCATGTTTTCTCTATCATACATCTTGTTTTCATGTTTTTCCTCCATTAACACGAGAGTTTCACATGTTTAGATCATGGGGTGGATTCTAATGTTTAGCTTTTCATCATCCTTCGCTAAACACACAAAATCATCTATTTCTTTTATTATATACATCTTTCACAGTTTCACAGTGTTTAGATCATGGGGTGGATTATAACGTTTAAATTCTCATCATTCTCCCTTGGACACTTAAGATTATCACCTTTTTTTTATTATATACATCTTTTAGTCTATTTTCTCCTTCATTTCGACGATAGGTAGACAGTTAGGCAACGTGTGAACTGTACTATTTAACATCACAACTAACAGACAGCATTATTATATTTTTCAATACTTCTTTAACTTCTTCAGTACTGGAACACATTTTTACCTTGAGATTTGTGTACGATTAGACCATTTTATTGACATTAGGAAGGATTCATGGAGGCCAGAAGATTAAGGGCCAGAGTTTTCACTAGTTTAATCCTCCACATGAGTTTCTGAAGCTGTATAACACTAAAAAGTAAGCAAAATCAATATGGACACGTGTCATGGTACTCAAGGGATTAATTTATTATCATTGTTGCTTATTAGGCCGATAGACTCACAGTAATTAGATTGTGAGTGAATTTTGATGTTTACCATAATTAGCTAAAGGAAATAAAACTGCTGTTACTGTCACTGTGCTTTTAACCCCTTTAGTACCATGACGCGTTTCAATATTTGTTCTGCTTACTATTTGGTGATTTTATACAGCTTCAGAAACTCATGTGGGGGGATTAGAATAGTGAACACTGTGGCCATTAATCTACTGACTTCAATAGACCCTTCCTAATGTCAATAAAATGTTCTCATTCTGCTTACAGCTTCAGAAACTCATGAGGGGACGGGATTAAAATAGTGGAGACTGTGGCCATTAATCTACTGACCTCCATTGACCATTCCAAATGTGAATGAAATGGTCTAATCGTACACAAATCTCAAGGTGAAACTGTGTCCCAGTACTGAAGGAATTAGAATAGTGAGGACTGTGGCCATTAATCTTCTGACCTTTACATATATACCCTTCGTAATGTGAATAAAATGGTCTAATCGTACACAAATCTCAAAGTAAAAATGTGTCTCAGTATTGAAGGGGATAATACAGGTTGTGTAATACTGGTTAGGTTGATTAACGGAGAGACACGTGTTGCTGCCTTGGGTTATGTTTGTGTGAGTGACTTGGCCCTCAGAAAGACTTTACTTTATCTCACTGTGTTAGTACAAGCAATGTTAGTCTTAAGAGAGGAAAGGTAATGGTGAGTGTAATCGTGACCTTACAAAATATTTGTGATAAGATGAGGGTATTTGCTTTTATCCTGTGTTGTTGTTGTTGTTGTTGTTGTTGTTGTTGTTGTTGTTGTTGTTGTTACCATTATCGTTATCTCTTTTTTTATTTTATTTTTATTTTTCTTTGTTGTTATTGTTATCGTTATTTTTGTCCTTTTTTCTTTTACATTTCTCTTCGTTTTCTGTATTTTCTTCTTCTTCTTATTCTTATTCTTATTCTTATTCTTATTCTTCTTCTTCTTTCTTCTTCTCTTGCTCCTTCTTCTCTTGCTCCTTCTTCTTCTTCTTCTTCTTCTTCTTCTTCTTCTTCTTCTTCTTCTTCTTCTTCTTCTTCTTCTTCTTCTTCTTCTTCTTCTTCTTCTTCTTCTTCTTCTTCTTCTTCTTCTTCTTCTTCTTCTTCTTCTTCTTCTTCTTCTTCTTCTTCTTCTTCTTCTTCTTCTTCTTCTTCTTCTTCTTCTTCTTCTTCTTCTTCTTCTTCTTCTTCTTCTTCTTCTTCTTCTTCTTCTTCTTCTTCTTCTTCTTCTTCTTCTTCTTCTTCTTCTTCTTCTTCTTCTTCTTCTTCTTCTTCTTCTTCTTCTTCTTCTTCTTCTTCTTCTTCTTCTTCTTCTTCTTCTTCTTCTTCTTCTTCTTCTTCTTCTTCTTCTTCTTCTTCTTCTTCTTCTTCTTCTTCTTCTTCTTCTTCTTCTTCTTCTTCTTCTTCTTCTTCTTCTTCTTCTTCTTCTTCTTCTTCTTCTTCTTCTTCTTCTTCTTCTTCTTCTTCTTCTTCTTCTTCTTCTTCTTCTTCTTCTTCTTCTTCTCTTCTTCTTCTCTCGCTCCTTCTTCTTCTTCTTCTCTTGCTCCTTCTTCTTCTTCTTCTTCTTCTTCTTCTTCTTCCTCTTCTTTACCCTCCCAAGTGAGGAAGACCATCAGGGAGTGTTGTGGTGATGGACCTTAGCCCTCACCAGGTTGTTTGTGGCGAGTTATCTAATCTGAGGTGAGACACGGAGGGTAGTAGTGAAGAAGGCTCCTCCCCATCTACCGTTAGTGTTATCATGTTTACCTGTGTTACCTGAGGAGATTGATAGGTGATGGGCTGACTGGTGGTTGTTGTTGTTGTTGTTGTTGTTGTTGTTGTTGTTGTTGTTGTTGTTGTTGTTGTTACTACTACTACTACTACTACTACTACTACTACTACTACTACTACTACTGCCGCTACTGCTACTACTACTACTACTACTACTACTACTACTACTACTACTACTACTACTACTACTACTACTGCCGATACTGCTGATGCTGCTGCTGCTGCTGCTGGTGATAATAATAATAATGATGTCTTGAATAGAAAATGAATAAGATTAGCACTCTCTCTCTCTCTCTCTCTCTCTCTCTCTCTCTCTCTCTCTCTCTCTCTCTCCTAGTAAAGCGGACCAAGTATTAGTTTCCTCTGGGTAAAGGATAAGTAACCTCCTCCTCCTCCTCCTCCTCCTCCTCCTCCTCCTCCTCCTCCTCCTCCTCCTCCTCCTCCTCCTCCCAAAACAAGCTGTACCAGAACCTTTACTCAGTGCTACCTACCTGTCCTCCTCCTCCTCCTCCTCCTCCTCCTCCTCCTCCTCCTCCTCCTCCTCCTCCTCCTCCTCCTCCTCGTAGTCCTTCATTACTCGTGTCATCTTCCTTTTCTCCTCTTCCTCTTCCTCCCTTCCTTCCGTCACCTTTTTTTTCTTCTTGGCTTCCTCCTATCTTTTTATTAATTTATCTTCTATCTCTATTTATTATCCTCCTCCTCCTCCCCCTCCTCCTCCTCCTCCTCTTCATGGAGTACCTTCTTCCCTCCTTACATACCATCCTCTCCCTCCCTCCTTCCCTCCTTCCTTCCTCTCGTCCTCCCTCCCTCTCATCCTCCTCCTCCCAAGGATAACAACTTTCCCTTCCTTCTGAGATCCAACCACCTCTCTCTCTCTCTCTCTCTCTCTCTCTCTCTCTCTCTCTCTCTCTCTCTCTCTCTCTCTCTCTCTCTCTCTCTCTCTCTCTCTCTCTCTCTCTCTCGTGTGTGTGTGATTCACCTCGGTCGTCTGCTGGTCACCCAGCCCCATTACGGAGCGAGCTCAGAGCTCATAGACCGATCTTCGGGTAGGACTGAGACCACATAACACACTCCACACACCGGAACAGCGAGGCCACAACCCCTCGAGTTACATCCCATACCTAGTTACTGCTAGGTGAACACACCCCACACATTAAGAGACTTCCCATCTGCCTCGCCGCTTACCGGGATTCGAATCCGGCCCTCTCGATTGTGAGTCGAGCGTGCTAACCACTACACTACGCGGTGTGTGTGTGTGTGTGTGTGTGTGTGTGTGTGTGTGTGTGTGTGTGTGTGTGTGTGTGTGTGTGTGTGTACACACACACACACACACACACACACACACACACACACACACACTGACAGCCGTGGGAAGAAAAACTGGATTTGCCATTTCTAATTGGACAGAAAGAGAGAGAGAGAGAGAGAGAGAGAGAGAGAGAGAGAGAGAGAGAGAGAGAGAGAGAGAGGAAAAAGTCGTTGTCTCATTTCCATACATTTAGTATTTTCCTAGTGTTTTTTTTCTTCCATCTTTAACTTTCCTGGACTTGTATTTGTTTATTCATTATTTACTCATTTATTTTATCTATTTATTTTTTCTTTTGTTTCGTATGTTCCTTTATTTTTAATCTCTCATTAGGCTTTGCTGGTGAACTCGTACGAACAATTATGAAACAGTGTGAGTGAAAGGAACTGAAAAGAAATAATGAAAGTGAGAGGAGAAAGAGGAGGAAGAGAAAGATGAATAGAAGGAGGAAGAGAAATACTAGGAATATAATTATTGAGAGAAAGAGAAGGAGGAATAGAAAGAGAGAATAGGAGAAATAGAAAGAGGAGAAGTAGCAGGAGGAAGAAAAAGATTGGAATAGAAGGAGGAAGAGAAAGAAGGGAAATATAAAGAGGAAGAGAAAGAGGGGAGTAGGACGAGGAAGAGAAAGAGGAGGAATAGGAAGAGAATAGAAGGAGGAAAAGAAAGAGGGAGAATAGAAGGAGAAAGAGGAAGAAGAGGAACAGGAGGAGGAGGAGGAGGAGAGAAGAGAGTGAAAGCTTGGTTGTGTGGGAATCCCTGGTCTCTGTATCATGCCCCGAGGGGAGAGAGAGAGAGAGAGAGAGAGAGAGAGAGAGAGAGAGAGAGAGAGAGAGAGAGAGAGAGTAACAGCTAACTTCCGACATGGGGTTTTAATAACTAGTTGGAAGTAAAAACAAGGAAGTTAGCTACTCTCTCTCTCTCTCTCTCTCTCTCTCTCTCTCTCTCTCTCTCTCTCTCTCTCTCTCTCTCTCTCTCTCTCTCTGCGTGGAAGAACTGATTGCAAGGTGTTTTGAATTGTCACTCAGATCGTTATGATATTACGTAACAAATTGAAAAATAGGAAGATAGACAAACAGACAGACAGATAGATAGATAAGTAGGTAGGTATATAGATAGATACATACAGACAGACAGACAGACAGACATACACTACAACCTAAAATCTAAATATATTGTGACAGTTTACAGATCAAGGTTATGTAATCCCTAAATATGAATACAGTTAGACATTTTTCCGTGTGTTTCTTGGTTGAAGGTACGAAAGAATGTCCTCAAGTATGTGTAAGAGGAAGTGTAGAGTGTAGGGATAGCTCAAGTCTGTGGTGGTGTCCAGTCTGGTATAGTCTGTGTACTCTAAAATGGCTCCTGGATTTAAAACATATTATTGACAACGTAACTGATTTGATGTGAATAATACTTGTTTTCTCTTGATCAACGCACTTTATTACAAGGACAGCTCACGGTTTGCCTCAAGATCTGACAACCACGCATTCCCTGGGACAACATTAAGACAGATACAGGAGCCACTTTAGAGTAGACAGATTATTATAGTAGGAATAGGTTTGAATGCTTTCCTACCGGCCCACTTTATATGTGTATTTTGTCTTCTTATTTGTTGTCTATTCTTGATGTGTGTGGAAATATGTTTGTAAATATGGGTGGATATAATTATGTGTTCTTCTATATATAAAATGTACTGCTCGTGTTGTGTGCGTGATTTCAACGAGTCTTAGATAGTAATCCTGACATCTTTGCACTAGACATTAGCAGGGATGATAAGGGTATATAGGGATGTATAGGTTAAATAAGCGAATGAGTAATACTGTTTTATTGATAGTAGTAGTAGTAGTAGTAGTAGTAGTAGTAGTAGAAGCGATAGTAACAGCAGCTCTAATACTTAATGTGATTTCAACGCATTACAAGTTCTGATCTAGGAGTTAGAGAAATTAAAGAAAGTTTTTTTTTTTAAATGTAATAGGTATTTGAAATTCTTGTTCCGTTTTTCTTTTTATTGTTTTTTCTTTGTCATCATCATCATAAAAAGTTGTCTGAGATATTCCGTTTGTGTTCGCGTATTTAGAGGGGAAGGGGGAAGCCAGTTAGGGACAATATATGTTAAGGAATTGGATTAAGGTTATACTGCGAACAGATTGTGGTCGTGTTTCTTTGGTGGACTGCTACAGTGTGGGCAGCGAGCGTGTGGATAACTGATGGCGTGTGTTCGGGCCGTGTAGGTTGCTCGGTGTAATCAGTAAATGAATGCATATCTTGGAGTAATGAGTTAATTAATGAATTGGATATGATTAGCTGAGTAATAGTTAGCTTTCGTTGCTTATCGTAATTTTCCTTCAAGACTCCATCATGTGATCTTTGTTATTTGACATTGTTTGACTAAAACTTGAATGAGATTTACGTGGAATCACTCTCTTTAAAATTGTTTCGTGTCAGAGCACACGTTGTTATCTTCTTATGGAAGTAAAAGGAACCAGATACTCAGATCTTAAGGGCCACGAGTCACGTGATCCTTAGCAACATTGACCAGAGACCATAAAGACCACACCATGTTCTGGCCACGGCTCACTTGTACTGAGTCTCCCGAATGTCTCAAGGCTCAGTCTTCTTGACACACCTTAGTTGAGGAAGCACGTGACTACACACTCATACAGACAGTCCATCCAGCCTGCCACCCGCTCACCCAGAGCGTCCAGGAAGACGTCACCACAGGTGACGACCAACTTGACATGGATCAGGCAAACCTGTAAAGAGTGTATTCTCTTCACCTTGCCCCACAACACACTGAAAGAACTGCTTTACGCCTCTTGGTGCACCATGCGGAGCCGCAGGCAAGAAGCGTCTTGCAGGGAGGCAGCGCGAGCCACAAGTGATAAGACATTTTGTTTCTTGCTCAAAACTTGCTGAACATGAAACTGAACCGCACCAAAGATGAAGCCACTTAGTGTTCACGAAAGTGGCTGTTTGGGTCTGAAAGTCAGCCCAAACTCACGCCAACAAGGGAATCAATCCACTTCCTGCCTCCAGCATGTCGCCTTCTCTCCGATTCTCAGACTTTCTAACAGAAAGCAACAACAGATTGGATATTACGCATCGTATTCCAGCAAATCTTACCATATTGCCTGTGTGTGTGGGTGTGTTTGTGTGTTGTAGATGGAGATAGTGTGTTTTCAATTTAGCAGTTAAAGTAATATTGTTGCACTTGGTGTTAATTTGCACATGGGGGCTCGTGTGAGAGAACGTGAGGACACAGGTGAACGTCCAAAGAAAGTGAAGCTAACAGCCAGTGATGCGAGAAAATCTGAAACTGCGTATAAAAAGAAGCACGAATGAAGCACATCTCAGGAACGGAGACACGGGATGGCTCTCGGTATGTAAAGAAAGTGAAGAAGACAATGCACATTAAAAAAAAAAAAGTAAAATTAGAAGGAAAATAATACATATGACAGGAGCTACAAGGCAGACCTACCTTACGGAATGTTAGAGCGCAGAAAGAAGAAAACATACGAAAACCAAACGGACTTGACAAAAAATTCAAGCCAAACCATGAAAAGGATAAATGTGGATGCAAATAGTGGACAAAAACACAAAAAATAACTATATAAAACCCGACCACAACCAAAATTAGTCAAACAATAACATAAAATAGACGAAAAGCATAAAAAAAGGAAGAACATTCCTGACCAAATACAGGTAATATGGAAATCAAAGACTGTGGGGAAGGCAAACTTTCACTTGGCTAACTCCGTGTGTAACTCTGGCTGACTGGAAACACAATAGCGGTGAATCAATGTATAGGGACAGTGGACACAATGCATAGTGGACACAGGTGATGACTTTGCCCCGCCTATCAATCAGAGTTATTGTGTTTTGGCTGTCACCCATCTATGAGCCCCGTTGGACCATAATGGGTAGGTGTGTAAGGATCTGACATCTCACCAAGTTTCGACTCTTGTGACATTGCGCTAGCTGGCAACGCTCCATCAGGGTGACATGACCAGAGGCAGGACAGGACGCAGCAGGGCGGGGGGAGGATTTACATGGGGGAAAATGGAGAATCAGATGCGATAAAGAGACAGACATGGGTTATTAGGAAGTGGATCTGTAGTTGTGGTAGTTTTCCTTGCTTTACTCTCTCTCTCTCTCTCTCTCTCTCTCTCTCTCTCTCTCTCTCTCTCTCTCTCTCTCTCTCTCTCTCTCTCTCTCTCTCTCTCTCTCATGGCATTGCAAACCTGAATAAGAGTGAAGAATAGGAGGAGGAGGAGGAAGAAGAGGAAGAAGAAGACCAGCCTACACTTTACAGCACCTGACTTTCACCCTCCTCCTCCTCCTCCTCCTCCTCCTCCTCCTCCTCCTCCTCCTCCTCCTCCTCCTCCTCCTCCTCCTCCTCCTCCTCCTCCTCCTCCTCCTCCTCCTCCTCCTCCATTTGTACTCTTGAAACCTGTTTGTTGCACCAGTACACTCTCTCTCTCTCTCTCTCTCTCTCTCTCTCTCTCTCTCTCTCTCTCTCTCTCTCTCTCTCTCTCTCTCTCTCTCCTATGTTCTGTTTTTTCCTCCTTGCATCCATTCTTTCAACATTTCTTTATTTATACCTTTATCACATTCACCAGAGAGAGAGAGAGAGAGAGAGAGAGAGAGAGAGAGAGAGAGAAGGTATTTTTTTGAGTGCGTTTTATATTTTCTAATTTTTCGAAAGTTTTGAGTAAAAATATGAAGTTCAGTTTAACATGTGCGAAAAATTATTATTATTATTATTATTATTATTATTATTATTATTATTATTATTATTATTGCTACTGCTACTGCTACTGCTACTACTACTACTACTACTACTACTACTACTACTACTACTACTACTATTTTGAACTGAGAAGAAGTTTATCAATTGTGGTAGTAGTAATAGTAGTAGTAGTAGTAGAAGTAGTAGTAGTGGTCGTTTTGTTCCAGTTCTTGTTGTAATAGCAGTAATGGAATGAATCATTATTATTATTATTATTATTATTATTATTATTATTATTATTATTATTATTATTATTATTGAGTACCATGACGTGTTACATACATTCCACTTGATATTTGGCGATTTTAAACACCTTCAAACACGTAAGTAGGCATTGAAATAGTGAACACTCAGACAAGAGAAAGACAAAATTACATACAGAGAAACGCAAAGAGAGAAAAATAAACGAAATTGAGGAAAGTAGATAGGAAGAAAGGGAAATTGATAAGCAAATAGGAGACCATTAATCTTCTGACCTCCATAGACCCTTCCTGATGTCAATAAAATCGTCTAATCACACCTGAAACTCATGGTAAGGAATGCGTCCCAGTATTTAAGGGGTTCAGGAGCACCAGTAGATAACATTCCTTCATACGTAACAGGTTTAAAAATATCAATTATAGTAACAGCAGTAGTTATCGTCATCATTGTTTTTGTTGTTGTTGTCGTCGTCGTCGTTGTTGTTGTTGTTGATGTAGAGTCAGTACTAGAAGCAGGAGTGACAGCCACAACCTTCACCTCCTCTTGCTTAGGTCACGAAAACCAGTGAAGGGGAAGAGAGAGAGAGAGAGAGAGAGAGAGAGAGAGAGAGAGAGAGAGAGAGTCCAGTCCAGTCCAGTCCATAGAGGTGAGGGGAAGGTAGACAAGTTAAAAGGGAGGGGAAGGTAAAGGTAGTCAGGTTATTAGAAGAATGGAAAGGGGAAGGAGGAATAGAGGGACAAGGTGGGGGGAGGAGGAGGAGGAGGAGGAGGAGGAGGAGTGAGGAGTGAGGGGAGGGTAGGTCACGAGAGGCTATGACCCTCAGAAGACACCCGGATTGAGGGCCTGGGAACTACTCACTCTCCCTCTCCCCTCTCTCCCCTCTCCTCTCCCCCTCTCCATCTCTCCCACCAAACCAGTAATGTTTAAAGAAGGTAAAAGTAGCCACAGTACACAGGTTATGTCCAAGGTAGGGAGGAGGAGGAGGAGGTGAAGGAGGAGGAGGAGGTGAAGGAGGAGGAGGAGGAGGAGGTGAAGGAGGACGAGAGGAAGTAAGAAAGAAATATTGAATGGAGTTTTTAATGGCCACACACACACACACACACACACACACACACACACACACACACACACACACACACACACACACACACACACACACACACACACACACACACACACACACACACACAGAGAGAGAGAGAGAGAGAGAGAGAGAGAGAAAGGTGATGAAAAAATGAGGAAGGAAAATAGGAAGTGAGAAATAGTGAAAGGAAGAGTGAAGGTCGTGAAAGAAGGGAGGAGGAAGGAATGGAAGGGGAGGAGGAAAAAGAAAAAAGTGGAAGACGAGGAGAGAGAGAGGAAAGGCAGAGTTCTGGGGTGGGGGGGGAAGAGGGAGAGGAGGGGACATTTTC
>NC_059293.1:16786294-16788794 GCF_017591435.1 Portunus trituberculatus
GGGCGTGAAGTTTTCTTGTCTGTAGAGAGAGGAAATGTGCCGTAAACAAAACAAAGAAAGAAGTGTGACGGATTGAACATTGTCGCAGGAAGAATGGAGGAAAAAGTGGAGGAAATGATATATGTCTGAAGAGTGATGTGCATTTATAGTTTAGCATCTTCTTGTTTTTAGCGCGTGAAATGTTCCCTGTTCAAGTGTGCAGGAAGAAAGGAGGAAGTGCTATACGTCTTGAGAATGATGTGCCTTTAGTTAAGAATCCTCTTGAATTTAACGCGTGAAATGTTTCCTGCTTAATTGCGAACAGATAAGAAAGCTGGAAGATGTAAATAGTGTGTGAGTGTGTGTGTAGGAAAGGATTAAAGAACTAGAGTGGTGTTGAAATTCGCTGTGTAATGTTCAGATATCTCGCTCCATTGCTTTATATATATTGATACTCGTTTTAATCCCTTCAATGGTGAGACGCACTTTTACCATGATTTTTGGCTATGATTAGATGATTTTATTTGCATTAAGGGTCTATGGGCTTCAAAAGATCAATGGCCATGGTTTGTAATAAAATCACTACATAGTATAACCAGAATGAATGTGAAAACGCTGCATGGTACTGAAAGGGTTAAAGAAATATATACCTTATATAATTTAGGACCATATTTTGGCAACGCACATGTCCGCACTTCGACTATTTAAAGCTCTCGTTGAAGCTACAGGGTGTTTTTACCGTTCCAGTAACAGATAAACGACATTTTTTTTCATCTTTTACATTACTAACATGATGAATGGACTTAAAAATGTGTTTAATCATATAGGCGGTCCTTGAAAACAGTCATTGTAAGAGAGCAACCGTTTCATAGTACAAGCCTAAAGAAAGTACTGATTATAATCCTTACTATTTGTTGATTTTATACAGCTTCAGAAACTTACGTGGGGATTAAAGTAGTCAAAACTCTGGCCATTAATCTTCTGACCTCCATACACCATTCCTAATGTAATAAATAAAATCATCTAATCACTCAACAATTCATGATGAAAATGCGTTCCAGCACTGAAGAGGTTAAAAAGTTCAGTTCTTGGTGCAGAAAATAACAATGAAGTCTCCCTCCGGTTTGCAAATCTAGTTCGGTGGTGGTGGTGGTGGTGGTGGTGGTGGGAAGATGAGGCACTGAAGGGGTGAAAGGAAGGGACAGCACAAGGAGGATCCCTCTTCAAGGCGAGCCACTGCTATAGAGAGAGGGAAGGGAAGCCTGTTCTGTTAATTAGTAGGAGCATTACTAGAGAGAGGGGGGGAGGGGATCCTGTTCTGTTAACTACTATCACCACTGCGAGAGAGAGAGAGAGAGAGATACTATAATAATACCTTCCCTCTCCCCCTCCCTCCCTAAACCCCCTTCATACTAATCCTTCATCTTGCATTACCACTACCGCATACCTTCCTCCGCCTCCCCCCATTCTCCCCCTTCCTATATATTCTTGTCATGTAAAAAAAAGCGAAGGAGGGAGGGAGGAGGGGAGAGAGAGAGAGAGAGGGAGGAAGGAGGGGAAGAGGAAGAGGGGAGAGAGGGAGGGAGGGAGTGAGGAAGGAAGGATGAGATGGAATGAAAGTGAAAATGGTTATTAAGAGTCTGTGTGTGTGTGTGTGTGTGTGTGTTCCATGAGATCCTTATAATGACCGTTTTCACTTTCATTCCATCTCATCCTTCCTTCCCTCCCTCCCCTCCCTCTCCACTCCTCTCCACTCCCTTCTTTACGTGACAGGAATCTACACACATATGGAAGGGAGGAGGAGGAGGAGGAGGAGGAAGGAGGAGGAGGAGGAGGAGGAGGAGGAGGAGGAGGAGGAGGAGGAGGAAGGGAGGAGGAGGAGGAGGAGGAGGAAGGGAGGAGGAGGAGGAGGAGGAGGAAGGAGGAGGAGGAGGAGGAGGAAGGGAGGAGGAGGAGGAGGAGGAGGAGGAGGAGGAAGGGAGGAGGAGGAGGAGGAGGAGGAAGGAGGAGGAGGAGGAGGAGGAGGAAGGGAGGAGGAGGAGGAGGAGGAGGAGGAGGAGGAAGGAGGAGGAGGAGGAGGAGGAGGAGGAGGAGAGGAGGAGGAGGAGGAGGAGGAGGAGGAGGAGGAGGAGGAAGGGAGGAGGAGGAGGAGGAGGAGGAGGAGGAGGAGGAGGAGGAAGGGAGGAGGAGGAGGAGGAGGAAGGAGGAGGAGGAAGGAGGAGGAGGAAAGGAGGAGGAGGAGGAGGAGGAGGAGGAGGAGGAGGGAGGAGGAGGAGGAGGAGGAGGAGGAGGAGGAAGGGAGAGGAGGAGGAGGAGGAGGAGGAGGAGGAGGAGGAGGAGGAGGAGGAGGAGGAGGAGGAGGAAGAAGGGAGGAGGAGGAGGAGGGAGGAGGAGGAGGAGGAGGAGGAGGAAGGGAGGAGGGAGGAGGAGGAGGAGGAAGGGAGGAGGAGGAGGAGGAGGAGGGAGGAGGAGGAGGAAGAGGAGGAGGAGGAGGAGGAGGAGGAGGAGGAGGAGGAGGAGG
>NC_059293.1:16791294-16823794 GCF_017591435.1 Portunus trituberculatus
GATCTAATTTGAGCTTTATACAGCAGCTCTAGTCCCTCGCTGTCCAGGAGCCACGATATCCTCCTCAGAGAGGCCAGCTTCCCCGATGCCTCTGTGGCAAGCCGCTCTGTGAAAAAAGTAAAATTGCTGCGTTTGTTTGTAAGCATGTGTGTGTGTGTGTGTGTGTGTGTGTGTGTGTGTGTGTGTGTGTGTGTGTGTAACAAGCAGCAACATCACCAGCAGCAGCAGCAGCAGCAGTTGTTTTGATAGTGCTTATAAGAATCAATTAGTCTGCCTCTGCTGTTATATGTACTGTTCCTTCTTTGTACACATGATAATAACCACTACTCTCTCTATCTCTATCTCTCTCTCTCTCAAAATAGTAGCGTAAAGTGTGTGTGTGTGTGTGTGTGTGTGTGTGTGTGTGTGTGTGTGTGTGTGTGTGTGTGTGTGTGTGTGTGTGTTTATTAATTTTTCGAGGAATTTTGTTTCTTTTATTTTTAATACAAGAGAGAGAGAGAGAACCACCATCACCTACTCTGGATGATGCTGTGTTTTGCAATCCACCTTTCCTCCCCCCCTTCTCTCTCTCTCTCTCTCTCTCTCTCTCTCTCTCTCTCTCTCTCTCTCTCTCTCTCTCTCTCTCTCTCTCTCTCTCTCTCTCTCTCTCTCTCTCTCTCTCTCTCTCTCTCTCTCTCTCTCTCTCTCTCTCTCTCTCTCTCTCTCATGACCGCCCCGTGACCTCAGCCGCCCTAGGTCACGCGCAGGACACAAGGGCTGACCCACTTAACAGACAAAGAAAAAGTATGCAAGTTTTTCGTGACCTTAGTAAGTTAAGATGGACAGGTGAGGGTGGTGCTAATTAACCTGGTAGTAGTAGTAGTAGTAGTAGTAGTAGTAGTGGTTATTATCATGTGTACAAAGAAGAAGGTACAGTACATATAACAGCAGAGGCAGACTAATTGATTCTTATAAGCACTATCAAAACAACTGCTGCTGCTGCTGCTGCTGCTGCTGATGGTGATGTTGCTGCTGCTCTCTCTCACACACACACACACACACACACACACACACACAGCGTAGTGTAATGGTTAGCACGCTCGGCTCACAACCGAGAGGGTCCGGATTCGAATCCCGGAAAGCGGCGAAGCAAATGAGCAAGCCTCTTAATGTGTAGCCCCTGTTCACCTAGCAGTAAATAGGTACGGGATGTAACTCGAGGGGTTGTGGCCTCGCTTTCCCGGTGTGGAGTGTGTTGATGTGTGGTCTAAGTCCTACCCGAAGATCGGTATATGAGCTCTGAGCTCGCTCCGTAATGAGAGAGAGAGAGAGAGAGAGAGAGAGGAGGGAGGGGAGAGGGAAGAGGCCTTGGAAGGATTGGGGGAGAGGGAAGAGGCCTTGGAAGGATTGAAGGGCCGTGTCTCATTCATTCATGTGCAAATAATTATATGTTCCAAGTTCCATGGAAATCCTACGCGCGTTCACACACACACACACACACACACACACACACACACACACACACACACACACACACCTCTTACATACTTTCACCTTTCCCTCTCCTTTCCCTTTCCCTCCTCCTCCTCCTCCTCCTCCTCCTCCTCCTCCTCCTCCTCCTCCTCCTCCTCCTCCTCCGTGACAGAAAACGAGGTCAGACTCCCTACACACAGAAAACGGAATGTAGTGTAGGCGGGGTACTACGCTAAACATACATGGTGGGCGGGAGAGAGGGAGGAGAAATATTTGAGAGAGAGAGAGAGAGAGATTTATGACTCTTGGTTTAGAATGTATAGCCGATCTCTCTCTCTCTCTCTCTCTCTCTCTCTCTCTCTCTCTCTCTCTCTCTCTCTCTCTCTCTCTCTCTCTCTCTCTCTCTCTCTCTCTCTCTCTCTCTCTCTCTCTCTCTCTCTCTCTCTCTCTCTCTCTCTCTCTCTCTCTCTCTCTCTCTCTCTCTCTCAAATATTTAAAGTCACATGTATTCTTTCATCTTGTTTGCTTAATGCGGAGAAGAGAAAGGGAAGAGGAAGAGGAGGATGCTGGAGGGAGGAAGATGAGAAGACAGGGAGGCATAGAATGAGGAGGAGGAGGAGGAGGAGGAGGGCTGGGTGGGATAGGAAGAGGTGGAGGAAGGAAGGTGATGAAATGAGTGAGGAAGAAGAGGAGGAGGAGGGGAAGAGTTTGCTAATGATTCTGTGACTTGTGCAAACTAACCACGTTCATTTTCTCTTCATTATCATCTCTTCTTGTTTAGTATTCATCTGTCTAACACGATACGGTTCAGTGCTAAAGCGAAAGAAATAACAGGAACGTCAGTAGTAGTAGTAGTAGTAGTAGTAGTAGTAGTAGTGTTAGTAGAAGTTAGTTAGTTTAGTTGTGGTGGTGGTTGTGGTGGTTGGGAAACGTTCAATAACAACTAGATTAAACTAACTAACTAACACTACTAACAATAATAATAATAATAATACCACTACTACTACTACTACTACTACTACTACTACTACTACTGACGTTGCTGTTATTTCTTTCCCTCTAGCAGTGAACCGTATCGTGTTAGACATTTGTGCCCCACCTATAGATAAAATTACACGTGTTTTTGAAGTTTGTTTTTTACGGTTCTAGTGACACATTAACACGGCATCTACATAGCTCAAAAGGATGACGTTATTGAGAACTAGGCTTATCATCTGTGGCGTTTGTAAACAGTCGTGGTGAAAGAGCTAAGCGTTTCTGAATCTACGTCTTTGTCTTTGAATCCCTCTCATTCTTTGTCTCTCACTACTTTCGCCCGTATTCAGAAACGCCTTGCTCTCTCAACACAACAGTTTTCCAAGGCCACATAGACGACTATCTGAGTTTCTAAGACTATTTCTCCTTTTAATTTACTTGCCAATCTATCACCAGAGCCAAAAAACACGAGGATCTTAAACTGGAGCCTTTGGAAAACAGTGATGGTGAGAGGGCTAAGCATTACAGAATACTTCCCTTTGTGTGTCGATGTATCGTTTCTTTCCTGACACACATTCCCCTTCCCTCTCATCTTGCATCGTGTAGCAGCATCATGCAAATACCCTTTCACTCCCTGACTCCGTTCTCTCTTATGCCCACAGATCCGGGACTTCCGTTTTCTCTGTCCAAACAACACGGTGTTCGACCAACAAAACTTCATCTGCACGAACTGGTGGGACATTGACTGCCGCCGCTCCACCAGGTACTACAACAAGAATGACCTCTTCCGCGTCGAGCAGGAACTACAGCAGCAGCAGCAGCAGCAGCAGCAGCAGCAGCAGCAGCAGCAGCAGTCCGCCACAGAGCAGCAGGACTACAACTACCACTACCAGGGGGAAGGGGAGCGCCAGGGCTACTACGACTATGGGTATGATTACGAGGACCCCCAAGGCAGGGAGTCTTCTGGTGGTAGGCAGGGCAAGTCCCAGCCCACCACTACTGCTGCTACTACCACTACTACACCTACTACCACGACCACCACCACCACCACTACTACTACTACTACAACTACTACGACCACCCCGCGGCCAACCACCATCGCCACCACCGCAGCGCCGCGCATCACCACCCTCCGCGCCTCACCGCCTCCCTTCAGCGTTTCGTCGTTCCGCGTGGGTCGTCCTGTCGTCAGTGTCAGCACCTCCGTCAGCAGAGGTCCCACGTCATCCTCGTCGCGGAGTTCCTCGGAGCGGGGAAGGACGGGCGGGCAGACGGCGTGGCGCAGGACTGGGCCGCGCAACACCCGGCAGGAGGAGGCCCTGGGGGAGGGGGAGGTGGATGAGTTGTACAGAGACATAGAGGACCCCTTCGCTAACTACGACTGGCGGAGGGACTCGTCTTTCTCCTCTTCGTCAGGCAGCGGCGTCACCGCCTCCACCAAGACCAGGTACGAGCAGCGGTTCGGTACGGCGCCTCGCTCACGTGCCGCCGACGCGCCGCTCCCGCCCACAGGCCTCAGTCCCCACACCGGTCCTCCCACTACCACGCCCGCGCCCGCGCCCGCCCCATCCACCACCGCCTCTCCCCCAACAGCATGGCGGGGCAGGCGGCGGCGCGTGCGTGGGCGGGGGCGGGGGCGGGGCTCCAGGGAAGGCCTGGCGCGGGCACGCCAGGCTGAACCAGATCCAGCCCTTGAAGAGTTCGCTAATTTCCGATACTACAAGACTGCCTTCGGGGGCACCACCGCGGGGCCGCCCACCCTGCACCCCACCGACTCGCTCCAAGAAAGTTCCCGTCCAGGCCTCAGAGCGACGCGGGTCCGGCCCGTGGGTTATATCTCAGCGCGCTCCGCCTCGCGCAACACACGCTACGCGGTGTACGGCTGAGGACGGGGCCAGCCGGAAGTGGCACCGACTGGAGGAACCGCTTGAGACGGAAGGCATGAGCAGTGGTGGTGGTGTTGGGATGGTGTCGGGGGAAGCAGCAGCCGGGTTGTGTCTGTGTTGCAGCCTGCCTGGCGCTGTGCTGCACTGTTGTGCTGCGAGGAGAACGCCACACGAACAATAATCCTACTCCATTCACCAGAACAGTGCGAGGAGACACGACAGAGAAGCGGAGTGGTGACGGTCAGTGGTGAGGACCAGAGAGAACATCAGGACATGAAATAACAAAGGAACCTTAAGAAAAGTATTAGATAAAAGAAATAAAGGAAGATTGGAAAAAAAGCAACATGTATTTTCTTTCCTTTCACCATAAAGGAAAAAGAAAACGACGTGGCAATACGTGAGTGAAACAGGAAAAGGTTATACTATTCTTTGAACCGTAGATACGTAAAGGAGCAATTACCAATGCACCAGTGAAGCAAGTTGCGTTAATTAAACATATCATAAATACGTCCAGACCATGAATATGTTGAAAAGAAATAAGTAAAGAAAGGTGATGGGGGTGGGGGGGGTGAAAGCAAAACCGGTCCAGCATGGAGGTACTGTGAGGTGCGTGGTGGGTGGGTGTGGCGAGGGGCGGCTGTGTGCTGGAGTGGTGAATAGCAATCTGAAAATGTGATGATTATTACAGCTACGTATAAGGAAAGTGCTCATTTATGGACGCAAACTACAGATTCCAATCAAAACATGAACATTCAAATTTATTTGAATTTTGTTAATGATAATTATTTGAGTTTTGTTAATGAAAGAATATCGAAAACTAAATAATAAAAAAAAGTACATATTATATAATCACAATATTTCGCTCACATAAAAAGAATCAATAATATTTCGCTTTAAAAATTTAAAGTGGAAAAAAATGCACGATTGAAGCAACTACTACGCTGTTCACCGTTACTGTATCCTTGTGTGTGGCTGCACCTGTAGGCGTTAACGGAGCTCACGGTACCTGCATGAACGCTACACCAATTCACTACCAAAGACTAGCGCCACGTGGAAGACTGGCAGGTTACCGCTGAAAACGCTCCATGATCTTTTTCTCCGATTGTGTCAGAAAACGTAAACAAGACACCGGGGACTCAAGTAATGTTTTAGTGCTATCCACTGAACACCTAATCAAAGTGACATCATTGTACTGGTTGTGTACGTCTGTGTGTGTGTTTATTGTTGTGCCTATGGATAACAGCAATAGAGGAATAATTATCCGTCCAATGAAGGAAGCAAGGAACAAATCTCAATGTGTTAATTAGTGTTTACAAACTTACAAAATAAAGTTTACTTACGGATAGATGGTTTGATTTCACACACACACACACACACACACACACACACACACACACACACACTGAAACTTAAATACTTCTAACAACTATGAATCACTGAGATCACCAAGAACTAACAGTGCCAATAATTCACGAAGAGGCGGTGGTGTTGGAATGATTAGGAAAGCGATCTACAGCCGAAAATAGTGACTGTAGACAACACAAAACCATGAGAGATGACTAAGATGATTAAAAACCGCAGCATATTTTCGGTACAGAAAGGGGAAAAGCGCCAATAATTCTTGAAGAGGTGGTGCTGAAATGGTTAGAAAAGCGATCTTCAGCCAAGAATAATGACTAGACAACACAAAACCATTAGAGATGACAAGGATTATTCAAAACATCAATAGACTTACAAAGAGGCTCGAAAAAAGAGACATCCTTTAATGTTTTAGATGCAGAAGATTACAAATTTACATGTGTCGATAATAGGAATAGTTTTAGTGAAGAATTTAAACCCCTTCGGTAACATGACGTATCTATAGTCATTCTGCTTAATATTTCATTTCATACAGCTTCAGAAACTTAAGTGGAGGATTAAAATACTGAATAGATCTTTCTTAATGTCAGTAAAATGGTCTAATCGCACGCAAATTTCAAGGTGTCCTAGTACTGAAGGGGTTAATAGGAACAATTTTGAAGACTTTAACCCCTTCAGTACTCCAGGAATGCATTTTTACCACTCGTTTTGTGTATCATTAGACCATTTTATTGAGATTAGGAAGGGTCTATAGAGGTCACAAGATTAATGGCTACAGACCACTATTTTAATCTCTACGTATAAGTTTCTGATACTGTATAAAATCACCAAATAGTAAGCAGAATGAATATGAAAACACGTCACAGTACTGAAGGGGTTAAGTGCGAAATGTAAAATACTAACAATTTGGGGCTTCGAAAAAAATAAATAACTACCAGGCTTTTCAAAACAAGGAAGCAATATCAGCAGGCGTTACTTGAAGCCCCTCTCTAGTAACGCCACGTGGCTGAGATTATTGTGCATGTGGTGGGCGGGGCGGGGGAGGCAAGAGAAGAGAGGGTGGTTGGTGCTTCAGAAAATGTTTGGTTATAGTTTTAATATTCTGTGAGGAAAACAAATGCAACCTCACCATGAACCGTGCAAAGTCGTGCATTCTGTCCCTGCTGACTCAAGGCGCTGCGTCACCCCTATTACAGATCATCACTAGGCACGAGACAGGAAATACCCCCTTCACCCCCTTCCCCTTCCCCTTCCCCTTCCACCGCTCCCCTCATCCTTCCCCTTCCACCGCTCCCCTCATCCTCTTTCCCCTTCTCTTCCAACTCTTCCATCATTTCCCTTCCTTCCTCCTTTTCCCATTTCCCTTCCATCCCATCCTCCTCCCCTTCAACCTCTCTTCCCCTTCCCTTCCACTTCTTTCCCCCTTCTCTTCTACCCACTTTCACCCCTTTCTTCTCTTTCCCCTTCCTTTCCACCTTTTCCTCTTTCCTTCCACCCCGTTCCATTTTCCCTTCCATCCCTTCTCCCTTCCATTCTACGCCTTTCCCCTTCCCTTCCATCCATCTCTTACATCCCTTCTCCCATCCTTTCCACCTCTCCCTCGCTTCCATACCATCCACCTTGACTCCCTCCACCGCAATCTGGATAAACGCAAATTTTTTTTTTTCAATCCACCTTCCCCTCGTGAGCTTTCCCCAACCACCTACTTCAATCCACCACCCCACTACCTTGAACTGCCTCACCACCCACACCATCCCGCCACGCCACGCCACGCCATCCCAGCCACACTACCACTACGGGAATATTCAAATGTGGTAGTAAAACAAAGTCATTTTTCCGTCTCATGGTGTGTTGGGTTCGTGAGGCTGTGAGAATAGTGTTTTATTTTCCTTTTCTATTTTTTTTTTTTCGTTTTTTTGTTTTTTGTTTTTTGGGGTTTCGTGTTTTTCTTATTATTTTATTTTTTTTTCTCTCTTGTTCCTTGTTTTTCTTGTGTTTCTTGCTCTTGTTTCTGTTATTATCATCTTTTTTGTTCTCCCTTTACCTTCTCCTCCTCCTCGTCCTCGTTCTCCTCCTCTTCTCCTCCTCTTCTCCTCTTCTCCTCCTCGTCGTCGTCCTCGTCCTCGTCCTCCTCCTCCTCCTCCTCCTCCTCCTCCTCCTCCTCTTCTTCTCCTCTCCTCCTCCTCCTCCTCCTCCTCCTCCTCTCCTCCTCCTCGTCGTCTCCTCTCCTCCTCCTCCTCCTCCTCCTCCTCCTCATCTTCCTCATCGTCTCCTCCTCCTCATCTTCCTCTCTTCCTCATCTCCCCTCATCTTCCTCATCTTCTCCTCCCCTCATCTCCTCCTCATCTCCTCCTCCTCCTCCTCCTCTTCTCCTCCTCCTCCTCCTCCTCTCCTCCTCCTCATCCTCCTCATCTCATCATCCTCCTCCTCATCTCATCCTCCTCCTCCTCTCCTCATCTTCCTCCTCCTCTTCTCATCCTCCTCCTCCTCTTCTCATCCTCCTCCTCCTCTTCTCATCCTCCTCCTCCTCCTCTCTTCCTCCTCTTCTCTTCTCATCCTTCTCCTCCTCTTCTCATCCTTCTCCTCCTCTTCTCCTCCCCCTCATCTCCTCCTCCTCCCCCTCATCTCCTCCTCCTCTCCTCTCCTCTTTTCATCTCCTCTCCTCTTCCTCGTTCTCCTTGTCCTTGTCCTTGTCCTTGTCCTTGTCCTCGTCCTCCTCGTCCTCCTCATCCTCCTCATCCATCATCCTTTACTTCCATGAGTCTGTAATAGTTGTGTTTTCTTCTCTGTCCATTTTTTTTTTTTTTCGTTATTTTTATTGTTGTTGTTGTTGTTGTTGTTGTTTTAGTTCTTCGTTTTTTTTTTCTTTTTCTCCTGTTTTTCTTGCTTTTGTTTACTATTTTCTTGTTCTTTTCCTTGTTTTTTCTTACTCTTGTTTTTTTTGTTATTTTTATTGTTGTTATCTTCCTTGTTCTTCACTTCCTCCATCTCCATCTCCTCCTCTTCCTCTTCCATCTTCTTTATTTTCTTCCTCCATCTCCTTCTCCTCCTCTTCCTCTTCCATCTTCTTTATTTTCTTACTCTTTTCTTCTCCATTTCTCTTTCTTCTGCACTTTTCTTCAGCTCCTCCTCCTCCTCATCATTATTATTCTCATCCTTATTCTCCTCATTTCTTCTTTTCTTTCCTCTACTTTTTTTTCCTTAATTTCCTCCTTCTTCCTCTTCCTTCTTATTTTCTTTCATTTTTCTCTACTTCTTTCATTTCTTGACTTAATTTCCTTCTTACTTCTTTATTTCTTTCAGTTTTCCTTATTTTTTTTCCTTCATTTTCATTTTTCCTTACTAATTTTCTTTACTTCTTTCATTTTCTCTACTTCTTTCATTTCTCGACTTAATTTCCTTCATTTATTTCAGTTTTCCTTACTTTTTTTTCTTTACTTTAATCATCCTTTACTTCCTTAATTTTTCTTTACTTTCCTCTTTTTCCTTTTTCTTTTTTCTTTCTCTATTTTTTCATTTTCCTTCAGTTCTTTATTTTTTTTCTTTACTTAATTTTCTCTACTTTTCATTTTTCTTGACTTTAATTACTTCTCTTTTCTTACTTTTCCTTTTTTTCCACTTTCTTTACTTTCCAATTTTTTTTTTTTTACTTTTCATTTTAAAAGAAAATAATAGAAACACCGAACACGCTAAAGAAAATACAGCACACACTAAAACAAATGGAAAAAAAAAAAAGATAAGAAGGAAAACAGTGACGGAAAATAAACCATATAACAGGAAATAAAAATGAAATAAAGATAAATAACAAAACTAAACAAATATTACGTTGGCCAAATTATTATTATTATTATTATTTCTTTTTTTCTATCATCATCACCATCAAGCATCAATGACCACACACACACACACACACACACACACACACACACACACACACACACACACACATCATGAAGTGAGAGCAAAAATTAACGTTCCAAAGAGAGAGAGAGAGAGAGAGAGAGAGAGAGAGAGAGAGAGCAATATGATTAATTCAAGGCCGTTGTTTCTCTCGGTTTTCCTTTTAGTAGGTGTGGTGGTTAGAACCTTGGGTGTGTCAGTGAGACCTTCCCCCCCCCTCTCTCTCTCTCTCTCTCTCTCTTTCCATTCATTCATTCATTCCTCTTCTTTCTTTCCTCTCTTCTCTCCATGCTGTCTCTCTCTCTCTCTCTCTCTCTCTCTCTCTCTCTCTCTCTCTCTCTCTCTCTCTCTCTCTCTCTCTCTCTCTCTCTCTCTCTCTCTCTCTCTCTCTCTCTCTCTCTCTCTCTCTCTCTCTCTCTCTCTCACAATCACACACACACACACACACACACACACACACACACACATAGCCCGAAGCAACACTGCAGGCCGTCACAGGAGCCCCGAGGCGCTGCTGTGATGTATGGACGAGGTGAGGGAGGAGGAGAAACCAACACCAGCACAAATGACGTCCTCTCCTTGGCGCCGCGCGAATACCTACACTTGTCCTTGTCACATTATTCTGAAACACATCTACGCCGCATCTCCGCTACATGCAATGGCTCCAGTTGAAGTTATACGATTTTTTTTAAGCCCTTCAATACTGGGACAGATTATTACCTTTAGTTTTGTGTGCGATCAGACTATTTTATTGACATTAGGAAGGTTCTTTGAAGGTGAGATGATTAATGGCCACAGTCTTCTAATCCCAACATATGTTTCTGATGCTGTATAAAATCACCAAATTGTAAGTAGAATGAATATGGAAACGCGTCCTGGTACTGAAGGGGTTAAAGGTGTTTTTATTACCCTAGTGGCAGATTAATGAGTTTTCTACGTTATTAACACGAGAGGCACTTTTAAGAACCTGGTTATTCATTTCTGTGGACTTTGGAAATACTCTTAAACACTTTATTATATTTGTCTTATGTACATGGATTAACAAAAAAATAATGGTTTACCACGACAAATAGCCCTTTGTAAGCTATAGATAACTTTATGGGCAATATTATGAATTCACAGATACACAAAAAAACTATTCTGCATGAAAAGAGAAAAAAGGTCCACATATGTTTAACACATTGGGTAATTACATATGTACATACACTTATTTTGTCATATATAAAAGTAAACTCCTATCCAAAATATTTATTGCGGCTCTTCAGATACAGACGTTGTAATATAACTGTTTTTAAGGGTGTTTTTATTATCCCAGAGACAAACTAACGAGATTTCTATATTATTAACAGGAGACACCCCTTTAAGAACACGCTATTCATTACTATGGACCTTGGAAATACTCATTGCTTTTAAGGGTACTTTTATAATCCCAGTGACAGATTTACAATGTCTCCACATAATAACAGGAGAAACACTTTTGGAATCCGGCCATTTATTTATTTATTTATTTATTTTCTGTGGCCTTTAGAAATAGTGCTTCAGATTACGAGCCCTTGTCTTTCTCTATATTAACTTTCTGCAGATTTCACCGAGTCGTCAGCACAACACGCGTTACTGTTCTCCCATGTCCTCGTGTGTGTGTGTGTGTGTGTGTGTACCACCAGCGAAACTCAGTGAAGGTGGACAGCCGTGATAATTTTGGCCTTCATAACTAATAGGTGCGGGAAGATCGTATAGTAGTGGTGGTGGTACTGGTGGTGGCAGATAAACACTATTTTCTTCATCATTTACGTTACCGAGGTACGTATGAAGCTTCTCGAAATCTTTGGTGTCCTCGCCGCACCCACAGAACACACTGCAAAGTTATATTACACCGTCTGTATCTGAAGAGCCGCAATAAAGCGTTCATGCTAAACAAAACATCTTTTTCTAGGATATCAGTCTTAGCCTCTTCAGTACCAGGACGCGTTTTCATATTCATTCTGCTTACTATTTGATGATTTTACAGAGCTTCAGAAACTCACCTTAGGGATTAAAATAATGAAGACTGTGGCCATTAATCGTCTGTCCTCCATAGACCCTTCCTAATGTCAATGAAATGGTCTAATCTCACACAAATCTCAAGGTCAAAATGTGTCCAGTATTGAATGGGTTAAGATGATCAGCATGACGAGATGACACAGGCGCAAGTTCCCTTCACAAGATACGCAGCTGATTCTGGTTCACTCAGTATAAAGATCTTTTTTTTCTTTTCAGGGATTTTGCAACTCCAGGTAATGCAACTAAAAAAAAAAAAAAATAGAAAAAAGTGAAGGACTTGCCAGGGAGGAACAAGGATCTGTAGCTGCCACTTCGCGGCAACAGACAAAAGTAAAAACATTAGTTTCTGAAGTGCTCGTAGTGTTTGTGCTGTGACGGAGAGTATGCATAGTAACAGACGCGCTCTTGGACACAGGTAAACCATCTGAGGCACGTTAGAGAAGACACTGCCTAAAAGCGAAGATATTCCCCTCAAGAGCCTGATCAGCTTTGCGAGTGGTAACTGTTCCGCCATGGGGAAAAGCAAACAAGGTTCAGGTGTGTTACTAATGGCAGTGCATGGCGTGCCTTTGACAGGAGCGCTAGTCCTCCCGGTGTCTGTTTGCTGCGAGGCGTCATGGTTTGAATCCTTTATGAAGAATATTTGTTGGGGTTTTGCAAGCAGCAGCAAGCGTCACCATGACTCTCAGTTGCTGCAGGAAGTTGTACGAAATCTAGGCATAAAATAGTGAAATTGTCTCAAACTCACCGACAGTTACAAATGAAGGTCATCACTACAGTTTTCCAGCAATAGAGAGGATTTAAAGGCCAAGTAGTACGGATTACCCATAGAAGTAAAAATATACAATAGTTTACAACTAATAAAGCTTGAAAGAAAACGATTAAATGACAGAGAACAATGCTACTTTTTAGGGATACTTAAAAATAAATTCTTGTATTGGCCATAATTATCGTGTTGTAGAGAAAGAAATCGAGGGAACAAAACACACGAAATGCGGAATACTATAATGCGCAGAAAAAACAATAACGTAAAAAAAAATAAATAAATAAATAAATCCAAGAGTAGAAAGAAGAGGAAATAGAAAGAAGGAGAGAAAGAGAAGGGAGAGAGAAATAAAGAATAAAGAGACGGAAATGCAGGGGAATGAAAGAGATTTATTTAAGTCTATTTCTGACAACCCCTTATGGCACGCCCTCTGGCATCGAAAAGGTGAGGAACGCAGAGCAGGAGGAGGAGGAGGAGGAGGAGGAGGAGGAGGAGGAGGAAGGGGGATGGTTAGGAGGAGGAGGAGGAGCGGTACGAGGTCAGGTCAAATTAGAACAAAGAAGGTCATGATGACGAAGTTCTGAAGAATAGGAGATTAATTTGTTACACACACGAGAGAGAGAGAGAGAGAGAGAGAGAGAGAGAGAGAGAGAGAGAGAGAGAGAGAGAGAGAGAGAGAGAGAGAGAGAGAGAGAGAGAGAGAGAGAGAGAGAGAGAGAGAGAGAGAGAGAGAGTGTGTGTGTGTGTGTGTGTGTGTGTGTGTGTGTGTGTGTGTGTGTGTGTGTGTGTGTGTGGTAAGGTGTGTGTGTGTGTGAACGATTGGTGTGTGTGTGGGAATGTGTGTGTGTGTGTGTGTGTGTGTGTGTGTGTGTGTGTGTGTGTGTTGCCAGCCAGTGACATTGCCAAGCACACACACATAGAGAGAGAGAGAGAGAGAGAGAGAGAGAGAGAGAGAGAGAGAGCGCCTCGTGGTGTGTCCGCGTATAAAGATGGCATGATGAGCGGCAGCTTCTCAGTGCACTCCTGACAGTGGCGGGGTAAGGTACGCGTCACCAGTCGTTCTCTCACCGCCGCCTCCTTCCTTCCTTTCTTCCTTCCCTCCCTCCCTCCCTCTCCTGCCGCAGCGCTCCATATAACCTCAAGAATAACCCCAAAAACAAAAACAAAAAATTCACTTTTACAGAATTTTTTTTTTTTTTTTTTTTTTTTTAAATTCGAGTCTCTTTTAAAGCAAATTGAATTACGTGCAAAAATTTGTGTTGTTTTGTGTCGATTTCTTTTTTAAAATGTTTGAAATATTTTGAAATGCACAGTGAAGGTAAATTGAAGCTGCAACGATGAAGGATAAAGAAAACAATAACCTAAACTTCGTAATGACCTGTGTTTATGCTCGTCAATTCTCTCTCTCTCTCTCTCTCTCTCTCTCTCTCTCTCTCTCCATTAACCCTTTCTCTCGCTCACCTGTTTGCTTACCGGTCTGTTTACACCTGCCTTTCGTGGAGTAAACCATTCGCGTGTGGATTTCTTTGGTGCTAACTTTAAAACAACAACAACAACAACAATAACAATAATAATAATAATAATAAACCAACTTCCCTTTCTCTATTTCTAGGAACACAGTCGAACTTTTAAGGAGAGAAAAGAACGGAAGAGAAAGAGACAGAGGGAGGGAGAAAGACAAGTCAGTGAGAGAAGAAAGCGCAACGAGATAGAGGAAAGCCCTCCAGCATCACCACCCCTCCCTTCACTCCACCCCACTGACACGACACACACACACACACAGAGAGAGAGAGAGAGAGAGAGAGAGAGAGAGAGAGAGAGAGAGAGAAAGAGAGACAGACAGACAGACAAACATGGGGAACGCCAAGCTGGTCGAGGCTGTTCAAAGCAAACTGAAGCTTCGGAACACAATGGCCAGAGAATTTTTGGCCGAATTTCTTGGAACCTTCGTCTTAATAGTGAGTACTGATCTCTATGTGCGTTTTTTGTTTGTTTTTTAACACACACACACACACACACACACACGGTAGCTCAGTGGTTAGAGCGCTGACTTCACAAGCCAGAGGACCGGGGTTCGATTCCCCGGCCGGATGGAGATATTTGGGTGTGTCTCCTTTCACGTGTACCGCCTTGTTCACCTAGCAGTGAGTAGGTACGGGATGTAAATCGAGGAGTTGTGACCTTGTTGTCCCGGTGTGTGGTGTGTGCCTGGTCTCAAGCCTATCCAAAGATCGGAAATAATGAGCTCTGAGCTCGTTCCGTAGGATAACGTCTGGTTGTCTCGTCAGAGACTGCAGCAGATCAAACAGAGAACACACACACACACACACCGCGTAGTGTAGTGGTTAGCACGCTCGACTCACAATCGAGAGGGCCGGGTTCGAGTCCCGGTAAGCGGCGAGGCAAATGGGCAAGCCTCTTAATGTGTGGCCCCTGTTCACCTAGCAGTAAATAGGTACGGGATGTAATTCCCGGTGTGTTGATGATGTGGTCTCAGTCCTACCCGAAGATCGGTCTATGAGCTCTGAGCTCGCTCCGTAATGGCTGGGTGGCCAGCAGGCTACCGAGGTTAATTACACATACTATCTTTTTTTTTTCATTCATTCATTCATTACGTTTCCAACACTGTAGCTTTGTTCACATGTAAACATTTTCGTTCCTCTTTCGTATCGTCTTGTTTTCCTCCTTGGCTCGCTGGTAATACCCTTGCTTGTCACGTAGCAGGCCGAGGTTCGCATCGAGGTTCATGTTACTGCAGGCTTTCACTAATGAGCCAGTCGTTACTATTCTCCTTGAGCGAAAGAGTTGAGCTGTGTGTCATATTTCTTCGCCTCGTATCCTTAAACATCGGCTCGCAAAGGTGGTTTTCCAAGACCGCAGTAATGATTGGAGTGGCTTTGATTGAAGTGTTTCCCTTTAATGACGCAGAATGTTAGAGTGAGGCTGGGTTAGGTTAAGTTAAACAAAAGTTTTTCTGGTGCTAGTGACTGATTAACAACATTTCTACACTCAAAAGGTTCTGCTTGAAGTTATGTTTTTTTTTTTTAAAGGTGTAGGATTCCTTGTTAAACTCTTTTAGCGATCATCAAAAAGATTTCTCCTCTTTCTTCTTTTGTTGCTCTTTTTTTTCTTCTGTTTTAATTCCATTTCGCAGTCGCTGTTTTTAATCTCTTCAGTACCATGACGCGTTTCCATATTCATTCATACTATTTAGTTATTTTATGCATCTTCAGAAACTCGTGTGGGGATTTAAAATAGTGAAGACTGTGATCATTAATCTTCTGACCTCCATAGACCTTTACTAATGTCAATAGAATAGTCTAATAGTATATAAACCTCTAAGTAAACACGTGTCCCAGTAATGAAGGGGTTAATTAGCATTTTTCTAAGTATCTTTATTCATCCTTTCGCTTATGTCTTTCTTTCTCTCGACTTCTTTACTTTTCACTTTTTCCTCTTTACTTTTCACCTTTCCCCAAGTCTTCCTCCTCGGCGCGTTTCTTGTTAATGACTCGTAATAATACTTCCTTTAAAACTCTCACTGCTGAGGAGAGACGCTGCACCGTAACGCTTTACCAGTGGAAAGGTTAATGCAGACTTTCCACCTCTCGGAAGACTCTTGAAATCCGCAGACCACTTCAATCATTCCCACTAAAGACTGAAACGTTCACCAGCCTACCGCAACAAGATAGAAAATATGTGAATAAAAATATGAAAAAAAAGCTCCTTAAAAGTGCTAGTTTCCTAAGTCAGAATCGTAGAAAAGTTGAGGATTAGTGTACACATTCATTCATTGTTCTGGTTAACTCTTGGATTATCTGCCTGTCTCTTGTGTTTCCTCCTTCCTATGACTTGAACTCCTTCATTAGGGAGTTTTCAAGACACTAATCCTCGAGTTCAAGTCATAGGAAGGAGGAAACACACAGAGACAGGCAGACAATCCAAGTGTTGACCAGAACAGGGAATGAATGTGTACCCGTGAAGACCCTGAATGCAGTCCGTCCATCTTTTGAAGCACTCTTGAATCCCACAAATAATTACCACCGGAGACGGAAAAAGTACTCGAGAGGAGACGCAGTGACGCTTGAAAATCTGGACTTTTTAATCCTCCGCCATAAATCTGGCTGTTTGAACAAAGAACGTCACTCATAAAGGTGAACTGACGAGCCACGGTTCCTCCACGTGATCGCCAGCACCGTGGTGGCTCAACGTAAACAATGACACACACACACACACACACACACACACACACACACACTCTCATACTTCACACAAGCCACCTTAAAATGTTATCTATCTTATCAGCAGTGTTTCTTAGATTTCAGTTGAGAGAGAGAGAGAGAGAGAGAGAGAGAGAGAGAGAGAGAGAGAAACTTACATATCAAAGCAAAGTACAAGAAAACAAGAACGACATAGTACAAGAAAAGGAAGAAAGTTAACATGAAAATAGAAAAAAAGAAACTGACGAGGAAAAACAAAACTACAAGTGAAAACAATCTCGAACGAAAAAAAGAAAGAAAAAGAAAAATTATACAGTCCAAAGCAACACTTCACTACTTGAATAATCACGCCAACCGGAAGGAAAGTGAAGAAAGGCGAAATAACCGAGACACCCATTTTCTTTTACCTTGAGGTGCTACTTCTTGGAACGGGGGTCTTAAATAATTTGAGGTTTGGTGCTTGACCCTTGCCAGCCTTGTACCTCTTACCGCCTCCTATCATGTATGTACGTCAAGGAGATCCACAATGGGCTCAGAGGAAAAGGAAAGAAATATGAAAGATGGCAACGGTTAAGAGAATAGAAGGAAGGAAAAGAAAGAAGGATGTGGGAGAATGAAAGTGAGAGGAAAAGAAGAAAAGCGTAAAGTTAGGAGAAGTACAAAGGAATACAATGGAAAGAGCAGATAGCAACAGCCGTACTGGGTCAAACAAGGCTGTCTGTGTGACTGCAGGTGTATCTCAGAAAATCAAATGTTAAAAGAAAAGTTTGTTAGGAAAAACATGAAAAATGGTTCCGCTTTTCCTTATCTAAAAATCATGATAAGTTCAAAAATATTGCCAGAAATTTTATAAGGCCGAAATGAAAAAAAGGAGGAACTTGTAGTGGAAAGCAAGGAAAACTAGATACAGGAGAGAGGAGGAGGAGGAGGAGGAGGAGGAGGAGAGGAAACAATGAAGAAAAGAAGCAAGAAGAATAAAGAGAAGGGGAAGGAGGAGGAAGACACGAGTTAAAACAGGAAGAGGAGGAGGAGGAGGAGGAGGAGGAGGAGGATCATTTCATTCATAACCTCACGCCCTTCTTACTCCTTCCCACCTGACACTTCTTCCTGCATTCCTCCTTACCTCATTCACTTTCCCTTCACACACACACACACACACACTACACTAACAAACACACAGAAACACACAAACACCAGAACTGGCCCTTATGATACAACTTTTGATGAGGCAACGTAAGAGTAATAGATAGTAAAGGTGAAGGCTCCTCCCCACCACACCACCCACACCACACACCGCTCCATCCTTTCAATCAGTTCACGCAGCCGTTACTCAATAAAGGGAAGATAACTACGTGAAAGTCTCTGCGGCTCGGTTAACAAGGCTGGCGGCACTAACTGACGGGCTGACTAACTGGACGACTGGTTGGCTGGCTGGCTCGCGGTGTACAGTCATCCTTTGCCATTCACTCGATGATACAAACAGCTGATTTCACTCATTTCCGCCTCTAATGATTCTTCCTTCTCCTCTCAAAAATTTATTAGATGAAGCAAAGTGAATGGATAGGTAAAATAATGAATAAAATGGAATTAAATGAAATGGACAATGAAGGAAAATAAAAGTATTCAGTCTCTCTCCTCTCAAAAATTAATAAAACAAGATAAGAATTAATGAACACAAATATGAATAAAATGGAATGAAATAAAATTAAAATGAAGAAAAATGAAAGCACTTTATCTCTCTCCTCTCGAAAAATTAACAGGACAAGATAAAATTAATGAATAACTAAAAAAAAATGAATAAAATGGAATGAAATGAAATGAAAATGAAGAAAATGCAAGCACTTCATTCCCTGAAAAATTGATAAGGTAAGACAAAAGAATGTATAAATAAAAAATACATAATGGAATGAAACTGAAAATAGAGAAAAAACATTGCATTCACAAATCGGCAAATAAACAAGATTCGATGTTTTGGGAGGAAAAAAATATATACAAAAATTCAAGCAGTAGGAAAAACAAATATATGCAAAATAAATAAAAAATTGAACTTTTAACCATAAAAAAAAGAAAGCAAGTTTTTTTTCTCTCCAAATGCTAAAATTATCAAATACATTAATTAAAAAAAATGAAAACTAAATACCACGAAATCAGAAACAGACAATTTAATCTTTTCTCTGCAACTTGGTACACCTTTCCTTAAATTAATCACTAATCACTCCAAGACACCACCATTTGTTCCACAGCCACATCCAATCTTTGAACTGGGAAGAATCTAAACACAGTACTCTTTTGAACTGGGAAGAATTAACACCCGGTACTCTTTTGAACTGGGAAGAATCTACACACAGTACTCTTTTGAAACTGGGAAGAATCTACACACAGTACTCTTTTGAAACTGGGAAGAATCTACACACCGTACTCTTTTGAAACTGGGAAGAACCTAAACACAGTACTCTTTTGAAACTGGGAAGAATCTAGAAACGGTACTCTTTTGAACTGGGAAGAATCTACACACAGTACTCTTTTGAACTGGGAAGAATCTAGAAACGATACTCTTTTGAAACTGGGAAGAACCTAAACACAGTACTCTTTTGAAACTGGGAAGAATCTAGAAACGGTACTCTTTTGAACTGGGAAGAATTAACACAGTACTCTTTTGAACTGGGAAGAATCTAGAAACGATACTCTTTTGAAACTGGGAAGAACCTAAACACAGTACTCTTTTGAAACTGGGAAGAATCTACACACAGTACTCTTTTGAACTGGGAAGAACCTAAACACAGTACTCTTTTGAAACTGGGAAGAATCTAGAAACGGTACTCTTTTGAAACTGGGAAGAATTAACACACGGTACTCTTTTGAAACTGGGAAGAATCTAGAAACGGTACTCTTTTGAACTGGGAAGAATCTAGAAACGATACTCTTTTGAAACTGGGAAGAATCTAAACACAGTACTCTTTTGAAACTGGGAAGAATCTAGAAACGGTACTCTTTTGAAACTGGGAAGAATCTAGAAACGGTACTCTTTTGAAACTGGGAAGAATCTAAACACAGTACTCTTTTGAAACTGGGAAGAATCTAGAAACGATACTCTTTTGAAACTGGGAAGAATCTACACACAGTACTCTTTTGAAACTGGGAAGAATCTAGAAACAGTACTCTTTTGAACTGGGAAGAATTAACACAGTACTCTTTTGAACTGGGAAGAATAACACAGTACTCTTTTGAAACTGGGAAGAACCTAAACACACGGTACTCTTTTGAACTGGGAGGAATCTACACACAGTACTCTTTTGAAACTGGGAAGAATCTAGAAACGATACTCTTTTGAAACTGGGAAGAATCTAGAAACGATACTCTTTTGAAACTGGGAAGAATCTAGAAACGGTACTCTTTTGAAACTGGGAAGAACCTAAACACAGTACTCTTTTGAACTGGGAAGAATTAACACAGTACTCTTTTGAACTGGGAAGAATTAACACAGTACTCTTTTGAACTGGGAAGAATTAACACAGTACTCTTTTGAACTGGGAAGAATTAACACAGTACTCTTTTGAACTGGGAAGAATTAACACAGTACTCTTTTGAACTGGGAGGAATCAACACACAAGTACTCTTATTCATTACTAACTTTCTCGTACACGCTCGTAAAAACTTCCCACATTGCTTCGGGCGTTGGTAACTGTGCCGCGCCGTAGTGAAACAGTTGAAAAAAGAGGAATCGTTGTGTGTTGGTGGGGAGGAGCCTTCGTCTTTACTACCCAACGTCTTACTCTACACAAACAACTCCGTGAGGTCCAACAAGTCTGCTGCTGCGTGTTCTTCCTTTGTGTTCCTTTGTGTTCCGTCAATATAATGGGGCCATAATAATGTTTTCCTTCAGTTACTTCCTTCTTTTATTATTGATCAAAGGTGTGTGTGTGTGTGTGTGTGTGTGTGTGAGAGAGAGAGAGAGAGAGAGAGAGAGAGAGAGAGAGAGAGAGAGAGAGAGAGAGAGAGAGAGAGAGAGAGAGAGAGAGAGAGAGAGAGAGAGAGAGAGAGAGAATAAACAGAGATAAGGAGGAATGGAGGAAGAATTATGCGAGACGAGTAAAGGGAACGTAACATTATAAATGAAAATAAATCCTCCTCCTCCTCCTCCTCCTCCTCCTCCTCCTCCTCCTCCTCCTCCTCCTCCTCCTCCTCCTCCTCCTCCTCCTCCTCCTCCTCCTCCTCCTCCTCCTCCTCCTCGTCGTTGTCGTCCTCGGCTTCGTCCTCGTCCTCGTCCTCCTCCTGCTGCTGCTACTACTACTACTTTTCCTCCTCCTCCTCCTCCTCCTCCTCCTCCTCCTCCTCCTCCTCCTCCTCCTCCTCCCCCTATTCAACTAGTGTCTTGCTCTTCTCCTCCTCTTTCTCCTCCTCCTTATCCACAAAAAAATCAATAAAATAAAAACAACCTTAGACACTAGAATACACACACACACACACACACACACACACACACACACACAAAGTTGCCATTCATTCACAAGGCTACAATATCCCTGCCGCTTGACCTGTCCGTGTGTGTGTGTGTGTGTGTGTGTGTGTGTGTGTGTGTGTGTGTGTGTGTGTGTGTGTGTGTGTGTGTGTGTGTGTGTGTGTGTGTGGCGCAATTAACACATTCTTCCCAGCAACACATGAACTACATCTTGCCCAAAGAGAGTATTTGATAGGACTGCCCTGCTTTCCTGCCCTCATATATAACACTGTCTGTCTCTGTCTCTCTCTCTCTCTCTCTCTCTCTCTCGTTGCTGTAGTAGTAGAAGTAGTAGTAGTAGTGGTAGTAGTGGTAGTGGTAGTAGTGGTAGTGGTAGTAGTGGTAATAGTGGTAGTGGTAATAGTGGTAGTGGTAATAGTGGTAGTCGTAGTAGTAGTAGTAATGGTGGTGGTGGTAATGCTAGTAGTGGTGGTTATGGTAGTAGTGGTGGTTAGTAGTAGTAGTAGTAGTAGTAGTAGTAGTAGTAGTAGTAGCAGCATCATCATTAATCCTCATCATTTCATCGTTTGTCATTACCGGTCTATATTTTGTGTTCCTTTCACGCTCCTTTACTTATTAACGTCTGAAATGAAACTCTAATGAAGAAGAGCGAATGAACCGTTCTGATACCTAACCCACACTCCTTCCCAGAGAGAGAGAGAGAGAGAGAGAGAGAATAACAAATGTACAAATTCATTAATATCACAAGGCGTGGAACAATAATATTTCCTCCACACCCTCCAACAGTATTTACTCTATTACTGATTAAAGATACTACTTACACAATCAAGTACAGGAACACCTCAAGCTCTCCTCCTCCTCCTCCCCTTCCCCCACTACCTGCCCCTCTTCTTCCCCACAACTAGTCCAGCCTTCCACTCCTTTCCCCACTAGCTATCTCTCTTCTCCTTGCCCTACTCAATCCTTCTCTCCTTCGCCAAATAAACCAACTCTTTTCTTTCCCCACTGATCAACCCCTTCTTCTTCCACCACTAACCTGCTCCTCTTCTCCCCCTAACTCCTCCACCCTTCCTCTTTCCCAACTAGTTCACCCTTCTTCCTCCTCTTCTTCCCTCACTAACCTACGCTTCTTCTTCCCTCACTAGCCTACCCTCCTTCTTTCCTAACTAGTGGATCTCTCCTCTTCTTTACCCACTAGTCACCCCTTCTCTCTCCCCAAATAAAACCACCTTTTTCATTTCCCATTAACCCAACACCTCTTCTCCTTCCCTCACTAGCCTACACCTCCTCATCCCCCAACTAATTCAACCCCTCCCCTTCTCCTCCTGGATTTCAAACACATTGCAGCTTATTGATAACGTAATTGATGTGATGTGAAGAATGCTTGTTTTCTGTTGATCAACGCACTTATTACAAGGACAGTTCACGGTTTGCCTCAAGATCTGACAACCACGCATTCCCTTGGACACCGTTCAGACTGAGGCACTGGAGCCACTTCAGAGGAGACACAGTATAGAGCCCATCCGTTTTCTTCTTTACCTACCAGTTACCTCTCTTCTCCTTCCCCTACAGGCCTACAAGCTACCCCTCCTCTCCTTCCACTACTTCCCCGCGCTATGGTCCTCGCCCGTTCTCTCTCTCTCTGTCTCTCTGTGCAAGGTAACTGACGCGTGTTATGAGTTCCTGTACATATTTCACACCACGTAATGATTGACGCGCTACTTCGATGCTTAAGTGACACTGTTTATTGGTCGGTTACTTGGTGGTTAGTTCGATGCATCACTGGAACATGATCGTAAGGCAAAGTGATAAGAATGATGTGATGAATGAGGAGGAGGAGGAGGAGGAGGAGGAGGAGGAGGAGGAGGAGGAGGAGGAGGGTAAATGTGTAAGTGTGTGTGTGTGTGTGTGTGTGTGTGTGTGTGTGTGTGTGTGTGTGTGTGTGTGTGTGTGTGTGTGTGTGATACAGGGAAAGAGAGAGAGAGAGAGAGAGAGAGAGAGAGAGAGAGAGAGAGAGAGAAATAAAGTGAAAGGAAAGACAAGAATGAGCTTAATAAAACAGCACGTCTCTCTCTCTCTCTCTCTCTCTCTCTCTCTCTCTCTCTCTCTCTCTCTCTCTCTCTCTCTCTCTCTAGACAGCTGCACACAAATAGGGATAGATTGCGACGTAGGAAGGAGAGAGAGAGAGAGAGAGAGAGAGAGAGTGGCAAATCTAATTCTCGAGTCATCTTTATTATCACAGGAAATACAGGAACTTCTCTCTCTCTCTGCCTGAAAAGATTTGCTTAAAATATGCTAGGTAGTTTGCACAATGCATATTATAACATGTACATTATATATTTCTAAAAGAACTAGTGATGAATAAATGTTTCAAATGTCTCTCTCTCTCTCTCTCTCTCTCTCTCTCTCTCTCTCTCTCAAGTCTTCAAACAATCTGAGAATTTCACGCATGCAATTTCCTTTCACACTAATGCTGTTTTTCCTCCTCCTCCTCCTCCTCTTCCTCCTCCTCTTCCTCCTCCTCCTCCTCTTCTTCCTCCTCCTCTTCCTCCTCCTCCTCCTCTTCTTCTTCCTCCTCCTCCTCCTCTTCTTTTTCCTCCTCCTCCTCCTCCTCTTCCTCTTCCTCTTCCTTATTGACTATTATGGTTACAATTGTCTGATGCTGTAACGATACGAAATGAATGAGAGAGAGAGAGAGAGAGAGAGAGAGAGAGAGAGAGAGAGAGAGAGAGAGAGAGAGAGAGCATTCTTAAAACAATTTCACAACACTTCCTATTAACTTACATTTTTTTTCTTCTTTTACATCTCTCTCTCTCTCTCTCTCTCTCCTGGAATTAAAAATTATGCATTCTCTAATAAACTTCATTTCTTTTTCCGAGTATTTTTTTTCCCTTTTCACTGTTGGAATTGTGTGAATATATCTTAATTCACACACACACACACACACACACACACACACACACACACACACACACACACACACACACACACACACACACAATGAAAAAATCGTAAGAAGAAAAGGCAAAATCATCAGTCATTATTTTCACGTTATCTATCTCTCTCTCTCTCTCTCTCTCTCTCTGTGTGTGTGTGTGTGTGTCTCTCTCTCTCTCTCTCTCTCTCTCTCTCTCTATTCTGCAATGTTTATGTCGTTTTAAACACGCGAAATCCCCATTGTGTGTGTGTGTGTGTGTGTGTGTGTGTGTGTGTGTGTGTGTGTGTGTGTGTATTTAATCATGTGATGCTACACAACTATTCTGCAATGTTTATGTCGTTTTAAGAGAGAGAGAGAATCCCCATTGAGAGAGAGAGAGAGAGAGAGAGAGAGAGAGAGAGAGAGAGAGAGAGAGAGTTACATAATCACTATATAACAACGTAAAATCTTCTACGTCATAAATAAAAAAAAAAAAATTCCTTTACTTCTCCTCCTTCCATTTCTCTTTACTACTTATCTTATCTTGATCACCATTCATAACAACAACAACAACAACAACAACAACAACAACAACAACAACAACAACAATTACCCTTCTATAAACTCCCACACATGTAAAGTAGTAGTCCTCCTCCTCCTCCTCCTCCTCCTCCTCCTCCTCCTCCTCCTCCTCCTCCTCCTCCTCCTCCTGACGATCGGTAGTTCATATCACTGGATTCTAATCACTAGCATTTCATTGGTGCAAGGAAGATTGGTGATTGGAGTACGGGAGGGGGGGGGTGATTGTTTAGGTCACGTGAGAACAGGCAAGGGTCGGGTCAGGTCAGGTCAGATTAGGTCAATAATGTTACGTTTCTTCCTCCTCCTCCTCCTCCTCCTCCTCCTCCTCCTCCTCCTCCTCTTCCTTCCTCTCTTTCTTGTGTCAGAGTTGAAAGTGAGAAAATGTGGTGTGTTCATCCTATTCTCTCTCTCTCTCTCTCTCTCTCTCTCTCTCTCGACCTTCCATTCAATCTCTCTCTCTCTCTCTCTCTCTCTCTCTCTCTCTCTCTCTCTCTCTCTCTCTCTCTCTCTCTCTCTCTCTCTCTCTCTCTCTGTATGCGTCCTCATTCCTGTCATTCTAATCTTTCCTAATTTGCTGGTAAGTTGTAGTAGTAGTAGTAGTAGTAGTAGTAGTAGAGAAGGAGGAGTAGTAGTAGTAGTAGTAGTAGAGGAGGAGGAGGAGGAGGAGGAGGAGGAGGAGGAGGAGGAGGAGGAGGAGGAGGAGGAGGGAGATTGTTGTTGAGATAGCATATAAAGTTGTTATGGTTCTTCGTCGTTATTGTTACTTTTATTTGTAGTAGTAGTAGTAGTAGTAGTAGTAGTAGTAGTAGTAGTAGTAGTAGTAGTAGTAGTAGTAGTAGTAGTGATATTACTGTTCTTGTTGCTAGTGGTGGTGGTGGTGGTCTCTCTTATCTCAGTGAATCTTCCGCTATTTTACACACCACTGACACAATTTTTCACACACACACACACACACACACACACACACAGCCTTCATAGGGGGCCGGAGTCTTGGATAATCGCTATAATTACATGTATTTTTAGAACCATGCTGAGTTAGAAGGGGAGCGAGACCTGAGGGGAGACGAGGGGAAAGAGGAAGGCATACAGAAAGGGACGGAAGGAAGGAAGCGAGTAGAGAGAGAGAGAGAGAGAGAGAGAGACTGTTTATTACTTGTTATAATGAGGATATTATCATCTCATTACTTCCACATCCTTAAGTCTGTCGGTCTATCTGTCTGTCTGTCTGTCTATCTGCCTACCAGTGTATATATGCATGTTTGTTTGTATATATTGTACTAGTATGCAGGTGTCTCTCTCTCTCTCTCTCTCTCTCTCTCTCTCTCTCTCTCTCTCTCTCTCTCTCAGTAAATGTCAGTAAGTTAGTGACGTTTATACTTTCTTGTTAATTCTTTTCACTGGGAACGAAATGCTTTGTTGACCATCATAAAGGCAATAACAACGAAGCGAAGGACATATTATCATTATTGTTGTTGTTGTTGTTGTTGTTGTTGATGCTGCTGCTTTCAGTGCAATCCCCGACAGTGAAAGAGCTGGTCTCATAACATTAACAAAAAAAAGATAAAGGAAAATCAGAGGGAGTGTTCCCATAACGGTGAGGCAGCGTGCAATAAAACAGACTTTCTATTGGTCGTCATGGTAGAAGTACAGTTTTGAGAGAGAGAGAGAGAGAGAGAGAGAGAGAGAGAGAGAGAGAGAGAGAGAGAGAGAGAGAGAGAGAGAGAGAAATTTTAACTATCTTCTAAAATAATATCGCACTACTCAAAAATAAAGTAGATAAACAAAATAGATTAATAGATAAATAATAATAAAAACAATAAAATGATAGTGTTAATAACAATAATAATAATAATAATAATAATAATAATAATAATAATAACTGATAAATTCCAGGAAACACACAAAAGAAAACGGAAGAAAAAGAGTGCGAAACTATGTAAACAAACCCACGTGTTCTTACTTATCAGAGAAAGTGAGAGAAAGCGAGGAGGAGGAGGAGGAGGAGGAGGAGGAGGTGGTGGTGGATGACGACGAAGAAGAGGAGGAAAAAGTGAAGGAAAATAACTGTGGTGCGTGTTGGCATAGGAAGATAAAAAGAGAGAAAACGGGATGCTGAAAGAAAGTAAAGGTTGAAGAGGAAAAGAGAGACTGTTGGTAAAAGAGAAGAGGAAGAAATAGGAAGGAAAAAAAGAGGAATAAGAGGATAGATTAAGAATGAATTGAAGAAACTTGTAGATTAGGAAAAAGTGAAAAGAAATGTTAATGCTAAGGAAAGGAAACTATATGAACACACACACACACACACACACACATATCCAAGTCTATCTCTAATTACGAAAAACCGCAGAGAGAGAGAGAGAGAGAGAGAGAGAGAGAATATTCTTGTCTTCTATCTTCTACACTCTTTATTATCTGCTTGCTTCTACTTCCCGTCTTTTATTCGCTTTCTCTTATATCGGTGGTCAAGTCAAGGCGTGTTCTTATTATTGACAGTGTAAAGCCTTCGTTAACATTTAACTGGTCATCGCCACACTTAGAGAAAATCGTGCAATTCATTAAAACCATACTACGTGTTTCATCTCGATCGCAGGACTGTTCTTCAAAGGTTAGAGCGATGATTAGCCAAGTTCTTTTTATTATTATTATTATTCATACCATGTGGGCTTTTCATGGGAATTTTTTGGGCTAAAGGGGATATTTTTTGTGGTACCTCCTATCTCAAAGCCCACCCGGTAGAAAACAATTGTCCCGAGTGAGGAAGCCCAACCTACAATCGGACCGTGGACAGGATTCGAACCCGTGTGCTTGGAGACCCCTCGGACCCCAAAGCACGCATGGTTACTATTGTTCCACTGTATTCTTTCTATTGACAGTGTAAAATCGTCAATCTTTCACTATAGAAACACTAAAGAAAACCTTGCAATTCGCCTCCTTTCATCTCGATCTCAGGACTGTTCTTTAGAGGCTAGAGTAATGATTAGCCAAGTTAACGAGAGTTCTTTCTATTATCAGTGTAAAATCTTCGTTAACCTTTTTTCTGAAGTCATAGAAACACTTGAAGAAAACCTGTAATTCGCCTCCTTTCATCTCGATCGCTGGACTGTTCTTTAAAGGTTAGATTAATGATTAGCCAAGTTAACGAGAGTTCTTTCTATTATCAGTGTAAAATCTTCGTTAATCTTTCTCTAGAATCACAAAAACACTAGAGAAAGATTAACGAAGATTCTCCTCCTTTATCTCGATCTCAGGACTGTTCTTTATAGGTTAGATTAAGGATTAGCCAAGTCAAGGAGTCTTCTTCCTATTATCAGTGTAAAATCTTCGTTAATCTTTCTGCAGAGTCACAAACACTTGAAGAAAACCTGTAATTCACCTTTTATCTCGATATCAGGACTGTTCTTTAGAGGTTAGATTAAGGATTTGCCAAGTCAGGGAGTCTTCTTCCTATTATCAGTGTAAAATCTTCGTTAATCTTTCACTAGTCATGGAAACACTTGAAGAACACACTACACCTACCACTGGAATTCAAATGTGGTCAGGATAATATGAAACGTTGAAGAATGCGATATTGCGAATCTTTCCTACCCGTGATGTGATTGGCTGGAGTTCTAAGCCAATGACCGCGCTTCTTGCACACTTTCCTGAGGCTGCGTGTGTGAAAAAAAAGATAATAACGCTACGATCTCTCTTTCTCTCTCTATCTCTCTCATTTCTTTCTTTCATTTATCTATTTCTTTCCTTCTCCCACGTTCATCTCCCCCCTTCTCCTTCTCTAACACGGTGTGACAAGATTAAGATCAAGAGTGAGTGGCTGTTTCTCCCCTCAAGGGCAGTTCGGTGACTCCTGCGGGAGGGGTGAAGGTGGGACGAAAAGAGTGATTGTAACCGGAGGGAAGGAAACACCAAGGAGTGACGGAGTGAGCGAAGGAGGTGCCGGATGTAGCAGAGAGAGAGAGAGAGAGAGAGAGAGAGAGAGAGAGAGAGAGAGAGAGGGTCACTATAGTCAGTGATCAGTGTCAATCCTACGGTTTTACTATTACTACCGTCATTACTACCACCACTACTACTACTATTACTACTATTATTACTATTACTACTTACTATTACTACTTACTATTACTACTTACTACTACCACTACTACAACTACATCCACTCCTCCTCCTCCTCCTCCTCCTCCTCCCACTACTACTACTACTACTATTACTACCACAACTACTACGACTGATACTGCTACTACTATCACCACTACCACCACCACCACCAACGCTACTACTGTTACTACTACTACTACTACTACTACTACTACTATCACTACTACCACCACCACCACCAACGCTACTACTGTTACTACTACTACTACTACTACTACTACTACTACTACTACCACCACCACCACCACCACCACCACCACCACCACCACCACCACTACTACTACTACTAGCACCACCACCACCACCACCACCACCACCACCACTACCCCCGATACTCGAACCCGGGGCCCCCTCACAATCGAGTGGGCCCGGGTCCGTGTCCCCGGGGGCGGTGAGGCAAATGGGCAAGCCTCTTAATGTGTAGCCCCTGTTCACCTAGCAGTAAATAGGTACGGGATGTAACTCGAGGGGTTGTGGCCTCGCTTTCCCGGTATGTGGAGTGTGTTGTGGTCTCAGTCCTACCCGAAGATCGGTCTATGAGCTCTGAGCTCGCTCCGTAATGGGGAAGACTGGCTGGGTGACCAGCAGACGACCGAGGTGAAATTACTACTACTATCACAACCACCATTACTACTGTTGATGCTTTAGTCTCGTAGATTATTTGACCGACTATGAAAAAGAAAAAAGTATTGCCAGTACAGAAGTGAACAACCACACGTTAAAAATGAAGGCGGTAAAGAAAAAACAAAAAACTAATCAGTAATTTTCTACCGGGAAATATATATATATATATATATATATATATATATATATATATATATATATATATATATATATATATATATATATATATATATATATATATATATATATATCAAGTCAAGAACACATCTCCCGTGCCATGAGTGGGTTCGCTAATCTTGACACGCCCATTTTTTTCTCTCTCTCTCTCTCTCTCTCTCTCTCTCTCTCTCTCTCTCTCTAGTAACAAAAAATAAATAAGTAAATAAATAAATCTATTTTTTCTGCCTTCTTTGGATGCAGAAAATGGTCTTCACAATTTGTTTTTCTTTCGACCGCAACACAAAAGTAACTTCAGCAGAATATTTCGCAATAGAGAGAGAGAGAGAGAGAGAGAGAAAAAAAAATTTTTTTGTTAGTGGTCTTACTTGGAAAAAAGTTGGAGGAGGAGGAGGGGAGGAGGAGGAGGAGGAGGAGGAGGGGGAGGGGGAGGAGGACGTAATAAATATATGTCCTTTTCCTCCCTCCTTCCCTCCCTTCCCCTTCTTTCCTCCCTGTGTACTCAAAAACGTCTCACGCGATTGTCATTCACACGGAAATTGTTATTATTATTGTTGCTGTTGTTGTTGTTAAGTCACACAAAAGAGACAGTATAATTTGGTGATTGAGGTACTGTGTGCGTGCGTGCGTGCGTGCGTGCGTGCGTGTGTGTGTGCGTGTGTTATTCACCACAGTCGTCTTATTATCACCCAGCCAGCATTTCTCCTACGGAAAGACCTCTGAGCTCATACTGACCGATCTTCGGGTAGGACTGAGACCACATCACACACCACATAGACCAGGAAAGCGAGGCCACAACCCCTCGAGTTACATCCCGTAATTATTTACTGCTAGGCTACACATTAAGAGGCTTGCCCATTTGCCTCGTTGCTCCCGGGGACTCGAACCCGGACTCTCTTGGTTGTGAGCCAAGCGTGCTAACCACTACACTACGTGTGTGTGTGTGTGTGTGTGTGTGTGTGTGTGTGTGTGTGTGTGTGTGTGTGTGTGTGTGTGTGTGTGTGCATAATGAGCGAGAAAAAGAAGTTAAAAATAAATAAGTAAATAAATAAAAAATAACTATATATAAAAAACACTAAAACAATACTCCAACAACCTTAATTCAATCTTATCACCGAGTGTGTCTATCCAAACCACAATCATACAACAGCGACGTGACGGACCAGTCAGGTAGCAGCATTCCTCGACCAGGACCAATGAACCCCTAACCTCTCCAGTACCATGTCGCGTTTTCGTACTCATTCTGGTTACTATTTGGCGCTTTTATACACCTTCAGAAACTTACGTGGGGATTAGAATAGTAAAGACTGGCCATTATTCAACCTCCATAGACCCTTCCAAATGCAAATAAAATCGTGAAATCACACCAAAAACTCGTAACAAAAATGCGTCCCAGTACTTAATGGCTTAACTTCAGTACCAAGACACGTTTTCATAATCATTCTGGTTATTATTTGGTGATTTTATACAACTTCAGAAACTTATAAGGGGGGATTAGAATAGTGAAGACTCTGGCCATTAATCTTTCAATCTCCATAGACCCTTTCGATCTCCATAGACCTTTCCTAACGCAAATAAAATCGTCTAATCATACCCCAAAAATAATGATAAAAATGTATCTTAATAGTGAAGGTGTTAAGTACGGGCCAAGTATTTCCCAGAGCAGACCCACGAGACAGTTTACACACAAAAGACACATTAAGTTAAGATAAGCTAAAGATATAATTGCAGATGATTTTACGACTATTGGGTTAACAGCAATAGAGAGAGAGAGAGAGAGAGAGAGAGAGAGAGAGAGAGAGAGAGAGAGAGATGGAGATGGAGAATGCATTTACTCTTCCTATTTGCTCTGTCCGTCTGTCTGCCAATCTGCCTGTCATGCTCTCTCTCTCTCTCTCTCTCTCTCTCTCTCTCTCTCTCTCAAGTACATTACATAGTACATTGGGGAGGGGAGGGGGAAAAGAGGGGAGGAGGGAGAGGAGGAGGAGGAGGAGGATGGGAGAGGGGAGAAGAGGGAGGGAGAGTGAAATTGTGAAGGGCATAGCATTTATTCATTCCTCGAGGGGCCTGACCGCTACAGGGTCACGTACGGGGGGAGGGGGAGGGAGAGGGAAGGGGGAGAGGGGGAGGAAGGGGGAGGGGAGGAAAGGAGACGAGGAAAGACAAATGCAGCCGCAGGGTGTGAGAGTTCGAGGAGTTGGAGGATTGGTAGAGAGAGAGAGAGAGAGAGAGAGAGAGAGAGAGAGAGAGGCAGATGCAACATAGACCTGCTTTGAAATAAGAGTTGCAGTAGTTTTCTTTTCTCTCTCTCTCTCTCTCTCTATCTCTATCTGTGTGTGTGTGTGTGTGAGATTTTCCAGATGGCAATTTTGATTTTTTTCTATTCCTTGGTTTTTTTTTCCTTTGTGGCCTTGAAACTGGAATAATCTGGAATATACTGCCGGACTTTCCTGCATTCCCAAATTAACACTCTCTCTCTCTCTCTCTCTCTCTCTCTCTCTCTCTCTCTCTCTCTCTCTCTCTCTCTCTCTGCATATTCTTCTATCTTTAGTCACGTAACACACACACACACACACACACACACACACACACACACACACACACACACACACACACACACACAGATAGATAGATACAGAGAGAGAGAGAGAGAGAGAGAGAGAGAGAGAGAGAGAGAGAGAGAGAGAGAGAGAGAGAAATTCATCTTCACACGTCTCTTTATGTCATTCATTGGTAGTTACCGGCTCCTCTTCCTCTTCCTCTTCCTCCTCCTCCTCCTCCTCCTCCTCCTCCTCCTCCTCCTCCTCCTCCTCCTCTTCCTCCTCTTCCTCCTCTTCCTCCTCCTCCTCCTCCTCTCTCCTCCAATCTCCTACACCTTTCTTTCTTCCTTCTGCTTATTCAAATTTGCATTCAATATTTCATGTTGTTGCTAAGAAAAGAACAATTAACTTTTAGAAAAATATTCATACTATTTCATAACTTACTGAAAAG
>NC_059293.1:16833794-16981294 GCF_017591435.1 Portunus trituberculatus
CGTTTTGCGTATGTGTCCACTCACCCTCGCCCTTCCTGTGTGTGTGTGTGTGTGTGTGTGTGTGTGTGTGTGTGTGTGTGTGTGTGTGTGCTATAGAATGCCCTACTTTTTTTCTATCATTATTTTTTTTCACACATTCCCCCCCCCGGTCTGTCTCTCTCTCTCTCTCTCTCTCTCTCTCTCTCTCTCTCTCTCTCTCTCTCTCTCTCTCAATATCATGTGTCCTTTTATTATTCTTCCACTCCCTCCTCCTCCTCCTCCTCCTCCTCCTCCTCCTCCTCCTCCCATTCTGTAAGTCTTTCAATTTAGATAGTGTAGTATATCACTGACAACCTCACAAGGGCCAACAGATCTGATGCTGCGTGTCCTTGAGTTAAATTATGTTATGCTCTCGTCTTCTTATTCTCTCGTGTCACCTTCCCTCTATTCATTTTATTCATTTTTATTATTTTCTTTAATTTTTCCTGTTTCTATTTCTTATTCTGATAGTTTCTTTCTTCTTTTTTTTCCTTTTTCCCATTCATTTATTTTACATTCTTTCCTCGTATTCTTTCTTATCTTCTTTCTTAGTTTTTTTTTCCACAATCTTTCTTTTCACACTTCATCTTTATACTCTCTCTCTCTCTCTCTCTCTCTCTCTCTAGTAAGTCACCTTGAACCCACAACATTATGGGCACAACACCCGTTTTCTTCCGCCTAACAAACTAGTTCCCCCCCCCCCTTTGAGTTACGCAATGACTAACAACGAGACAGCACAACGGAACGCCAAATGAGACTGGGACTGAAAAAAAATAACACTGAAACAAGGGAGGGAAAAAAATAAGGTTGAGGTGTGGCTTACCCGCTTAATGTCGCAGTTTGTTGAATTTGATGTTTTTTTTTTTTTTCTTATTTAGGGTGTATTTAATTCATTATTTTGCTTTTTGTACGGTGGATAGATTGTTGTTATGATTAAGTGCTTCATTTTAGCCTCGTGTTTTTTTTTTTTTTTTCTCTGTCTGTCTTGTCTGTTTTGTCTTTCTGTCTGTCTGTCTGTCTATCTATCTATCTATCTGTCTATCTGTCTGTCTGTTTATCAACCTATCTGTTTGTCTTTCTGTCTGTCTTATCTATTTGTCTGTCTCTTTGTCTATCTGTCTATCTATCTATCTATCTGTTTCTCTGTTTATCTGTATGTCTGTCTGTCTATCTATCTATCTCTGTCTGTATGTTTATCTGTCTATCTATCTATCTATCTATCTATCTATCTATCTATCCATGTCTGTATGTATGTATTTCTCTTATGTATTTCTCTCTCTCTCTCTCTCTCTCTCTCTCTCTCTCTCTCTCTCTCTCTCTCTCTCTCTCTCTCTCTCTCTCTCTCTCTCTCTCTCAGTACCACCACCACTATCACCACCACTACCACTATCATCAACACACAAGCCATTCATTTCCACCACACATCCGGACCCGTACTTAAAACTGCCACTTCCTCCTACAAGCTTGAGGACACTTGATACCTACAGTTAATTATGCAGCAACATGTGTGACGGGAGGAGAGCCATGCCAATGTGTTAGCTGTGTTTGAGAAAGGCATGTCTTCTGAAACGCTCTCTCTCTCTCTCTCTCTCTCTCTCTCTCTCTGTGTGTCTCTCACCACGGATATTTTTAAAGATTCTAATGGCAGATTAACAAGATTTCTACACTATTGAAAGAAGAAACACTCTTTTCTTAAACGCTTTACTCTTTCACTACTATTTTCAAAAACCACATTTCTATTGGCAGATTAACAAGAGTTCTACACTACTGACAGGAAGAACACTATTTTCTGAAACGCTTCGCTCTCTCACTAGTAGTCCTTACAAATAGTATCAAAGGTTCTAGAGGCAAAGTAACAAGATTTCTACACTGCTGACTGGAGGAACACACTTTTCTGAACCACTTCGCTCTCTCACCACGAGATTAACAAGATTTTTACACTATTGACGGGAACACTTTTCTGAAATCGCTTTGCTCTCTCACCCCGACTATTTTCAAAGACTATAATTCTAGAGGCAGATTAACAAAATTTCTACACTATTGAGGGGAGGCTAATCATCCCCGTGGCCTTTCAATATAGTGGTGAAAGGAAAGCGCTTCTAAATTCGGACCTAACACTAATCAATTCATTCATTTATTCCTATCACACGACCTCAATAAAAAAAAAGGCGATGAATGGCTCTCGTTTTGTTATCGACAGTGAGACAATGATATAAACCCTCTCTCTCTCTCTCTCTCTCTCTCTCTCTCTCTCTCTCTCTGCCACAATAACAGGAAACCCCGCAAGACGAAGGCAGGAAGAAGCATTTTCATAAACAATAAGAGGAAGAAGCAGCGCCGTGCAATGATCAGCAGGATGCACACAGGGAACAATACTCGCAAGAAAAAATAAAAGAAAAAAAAACATGAAAAGAAAGCAAACAAACACGCAGGCGAAGAATATTATCTTTGGACACTGTATTTACCGAGCTAACATCCTTCTTAGGGAGAGGAGGCGAGACAAAGCTGCTGCAAACGTACGTACATGCATACATACGCTAACATAGGCCCGTATTCAGAACACCTTTGGTCTCTCTCTCTCTCTCTCTCTCTCTCTCTCTCTCTCTCTCTCTCTCTCTCTCTCTCGCCACGATTATTTTCAAATGCCAGAGATATAACTGGTCGGGTTCTCAAGACACCTTCTCTTTTGATAGAAGTAGGAATCTTATCAGTTTGTCCCTAGAACTGTCAAAACACCCTTAAAAAACTCATGTAACTTCAACTAAAGTGTTTTGGAAGTAGTAGAAATGCGGCGGAGGGTTTTTATAATATGAGAGAGCAAGAAAGAATGAAAAAAAGGATATTTACCATGTGTATGTGTTGAAGGCGGAGGAGAGTGAGGAGTGGGGAAGGAGTGCATGCGTATGTATAAATGCGTCAACCGCAACACGAATCATTAGTGCAGCTACAGCTTCTAACACGTGTACATCCTCACCTGCCTACGCACTCACGCACCCACGCATCCACGCACCCACGCACCCACGCACACACTCTATCAGCCAAGCAAGTGCGAACATCGTCTAGTGGAGGGGGTTTTCATCCAGCGATTCTCGAACACCCCAAAGGGTCCACAAGATTTCCAGGGGGTACTTAGACGGCTGATCCAATGATATCCTTTACAGTACCTTTACTTATTGAGTTTGTGTCAGTCACTATAGAAACATTCTGCTCGACGTCAGATTACTGGGATTCGGGTAGATCGTTTTATAAGTCAGAGTGTTCTTAACGTAAAAAAAAAGTTGAGAATCCCTGCGTTAGTGCAAGGTTTAGAGGAACTCAGATCCCACACGAACATTTCTGAGCTCTTGTCGTAGGCAGCGCTGTATATCCTGGCAAAATTAACAGGTGGACATGATACAGTCACCACTCATGGGCACCAAGTCACATCACGGACGCGGCATGAACACAACAAGGACGGGACAAACACACCGTTACCTCCTCAGCTCTTGGCGGCAATGTATGTATGCAAAAGGCGAAATAAACGTGACCGGAGGAGCATTAGTATATTAAGAAAAAGCATTTTATCAGTATATTCCCTTGAAGGTCACTAGAAAACAACAACTTGCCTGACCTTGATACCTTAGGATATACTTTAAGAACAACATGAAATTATAAAGAAAAAGAAAAACATCGAGTAAATAAATAAACTCTCTCTCTCTCTCTCTCTCTCTCTCTGTCTCTGTCTTTCTCTCGTAATGCTACCCACACCGCAGGAACACAATACTGAATAAGCAGCAGACGCAATCCTCAGTGTAACAGTAAGCCCGCCACTCACCGCAGGAGGCAACACAAGACGGAGGCATCAATACAAGCGTGATACGGAGATACATGATGCAGATGATACGATGCAGTCAATATCAGTAGAGATGAATCATTACCATTAAATATTTTTTCTTCATTTTTTTCTTGCTATTATTACTATTATTAATCAGTAAAGCGAGGTAATTATAAGTTCTTTCTTTCTTTCTTTTTTTTTTTTTTTTTTTTAGTCGTGTTATTGTGAAGAATGAAGCGTGAGGAAAAAAAAATCGGAAAACCAGCAATACTTTTTCATACGTCTCAAGGAAAGGCAGAGCAGGAAATAATTAAGTATAAATGTATATAACTAAAGACGTAAAGAATAATGAAGCGTCCCTCGTATTTATTACACTGGAGGACAGAGTGAAGTCAAAAGCTTTTAATTCATGTCTTCCGTCCTTCTTGATTCTCTTCGTCACAGTGGCAGCGTTGCATCTCCTACCGTCTGATCTCAGCTGCGGTTACCTACATGCTGTTAAACCTCTTCAGTACCATGACGCGTTTTAATATTTACTCTGCTTACTCTATGGTGATTTCATACAGCTTCAGAAACTTATGTGGGGATTAAAACAGTGAACACTCTGGCCATTAATCTTCTCACCTTCATAGACACTTCCTAAGGTGAATAAAATCGTCTAATAATAACCAAAACTCATGGTAAAAATGCGTCCCGTTACTGAAGGGATTAAAATTTTCTACTATTTATCGCTTTTCGCTCTCTCTATAGTATGTCCGCCTTATTAGATTGCCAGAATTAACCTTTACCTTCACTCTTTCATTCTACTTACTGTAAACTGTATCATTATCTTCCTGCTCCTACATTGCCTCTTCCTTGCGACTTCAGTGGTTTCAAGAGAAGAAAATCAAGACACTTCTGGAAATTAAATGGATCTCTCTCTCTCTCTCTCTCTCTCTCGCTTCTTGTAAGATTTTTAAGACATTGGAGTGTTTTTTCCTTGACTAGTCTTACCTGATACGTTCCACACATCCACCCACCCACACATCCACCCACCCACCCACACACACACACACACACACACACACACACACACACACACACACACACACACACGAGACAAACAAGCAATATAATTAGCATATTTTAGAATAATACACGTGCAAAGACATAATTTTCACCACTGTGTTATCGTTTATATGCTTCCTTTCCTTCTTCTATTGCTATTATTATTACCGCTGCTGCTGCTGTTACTTCTACTACTACTACTACTACTACTACTACTACTACTACTACTATTACACCTTATTTTGCTTTGATAACGATGATGGCGACGATAATGATGGTAGTGATGCATTGAGGTAACTGAGTTTAAGTATATTTGAACCTGTATGTATAACCTCTCTCTCTCTCTCTCTCTCTCTCTCTCTCTCTCTCTCTCTCTCTCTCTCTCTCTTTCCACACCAGCGCGTCTCCAATACGAGTCACTGAAACGCCTCTACCAGTATTAAAAGCGACACTGTTTTCTAATTGAGTGTTTATGTTCGTAGTGACAACAACCAGACTTCTACACGATCACCAGGAGAAACACTCTTGGGAACCCTGCTAACCATCTCTGTGGCCTTTGAAAATAGCCTTAGAGCAAAAATAAAGAGCAAAGTCCTTCTACAACAGCCTTTATAACTTAACTCCCTTCCTCTCTCCCTCTCTAAGGCGTTCGGGACAGCCAGTGTGGCCCAAAGCGTGCTGACCAATAAAGCCAATGGGGACTTCTTCTCAATCAACTGGGGATGGGGCATGGGCGTCACACTGGGGGTCCTGGTGAGCGGCGGGGTGAGCGGGGGACACATCAACCCTGCAGTTACCGTAGCAATGGCGATCTGGGGGAAGCACCCGTGGCAGAAGGTTCCAGTGTATATTGTTGCGCAGTATCTCGGAGCTTTCATCGCCTCAGCATTGGTCTACGGCGTGTATCTGAGTGAGTACTGGTAGTGGTGTGGTGTGGTGTGGTGTGGTGATGTGGTGTGGTGTGGTTGTGTGGTGTGGTGTTGTGTGGTGTGGTGTGGTGTTGTGTGGTGTAGTGTGGTGTGGTGTGGTGTGGTGTGTGGTGTGGTGTGGTGTGGTGTGGTGTGGTGTGGTAGTACGGAACTTGTACATAAATTTCATTCACGAGAGAGAGAGAGAGAGAGAGAGAGAGAGAGAGAGAGAGAGAGAGAGAGAGAGAGAGAGAGAGAGAGAGAGAAGACGCTACTGACACTTTACCTAGACACTAAAAATAAATAAAAAATCCGCAACAGAAAAAAAAAAAAACATCAACATACATTTCTTGCTTCCCTCTCTATCTCCCTCTCCTCCCCTCCTCCCATCTCTCCCATTCACGCCACCATCTCCCATACACCCACCCTACACCGTCCCTCTCTCTCACCCCCTTCCTCTTATCAGACGCCCTTGACGGATTTGAGGCGGAGCGCACCCTGGCCACGGCGGGCATCTGGGCCACCTACCCCGGCGCCATCACGGCAAGGAACGGCACTGTTATTACCGACTACCTCTCCAGCGGGAACGGAATGGGCGACCAGGTGTGTGTGTGTGTGTGTGTGTGGAGGTAACTTGTACTTATATACATTGATGGACACACGCAATTCAACAAAAAACCACCTTTCAATACGTTTTTTTCTATCTTGTGTGTGTGTGTGTGTGTGTGTGTGTGTGTGTGTGTGTGTGTGTGTGGAGGTAACTTGTACTTCCACACATTGATGGACAGGCAATTCAACAAAAAACCATCTTTCAATACGTTTTTTTCTATCTCGTGTGTGTGTGTGTGTGTGTGTGTGTGTGTGTGTGTGTGTGTGTGTGTGTATACCCACTAATCCACGTCAACACAGGTGGTAGGCACGATGCTGCTGCTGCTGTGCGTGTGTGCCATCACTGACACACGCAACATGGAGGTGCCCAAGGGTCTGGTTCCTCTGCTTGTGGGTCTGACTGTCCTCAACATCGGCGTGTGCTTCGGCTTCAACTGCGGCTACGCTATCAACCCAGCACGTGACTTGGCGCCCAGGATCTTCACCCTCATTGCTGGGTGGGGCAGCGACACCTTCAGGTAGGGGTTAGATTAGAGTACGTTAGGTTAGGTTAAGCTAGGTTAGATTAAGTTTATTTAAGTAGGGTTAATTTTTGGGGGGAGTTAGGTTATATTAGGTTTTTTAGGTTAAGTTAGGTTAAGGTTAAGTTTCATTAGGTTAAGGTTAGGTTAGATCAAGTTAGGTTAGGTTAGATTAAGTTACCTAGGTTATTCAAAAGTAAGGACGTTAAGGTGAGGTTTGTACAAGCATAGTTAGTTAATAGTCGAAATATTCCTTTACTACTTTTTTACAATCATCATCTACGCAATTTGAGAACGAATTCCTTCTGATCTCTCTCTTAAACTTGCATTTCTCCAGCCTGATCTCATTATATCATGTTCTATCGTGATTGCTGATCCTGAGAATATTGCTTATCGTCCTCCTTATCATATCCCCAATACTACTTGAATACTTCCATCAGATCCTTTCCTAAACTACGCCTCTCTAAGGAATGTATATTTCAAACCTTCACTCTCATTTCGTAAGGAATATGCCTCATCTCCGGTATCATTTTAGTCAATCTCGCCACTAATACACCACCACCACCACCACCACTACCACCGACACCATCACCACCACCACCACTACTATACCCTAGCTGTCCTCCTTCCCCCAGCGCTGCCACCGTGGAGGGCCTGGCGTGGTGGTGGGTGCCGGTGGTGGGGCCTCACATCGGCGCTATCCTGGGCGTCACTTTGTATGAGGTGTTCGTGGCCCTTCACCACCCGGAGACGCAGGACTTCACCCTTCCGCAAGTCACCCCTCACCAGGAGCCCGGGAGTACGAGTAAGGACTATGAATTCTGAAACATTCCCTATTTGTATCTCATCCACTACTTCCAAAAGGCTCTACTTGAAGTGACACGGGTTTTCAGTTGCTGGTTTTAAGATTCAGAAGGCTCCATGGTGTTGAAGTTAGAGATTTTCTTTTAATTAAGAGTGTTTTTGAGGTCCTGGTGAGAGATTAACACGATTTCTGCATTACTAACAGGATAAACGCTCTTGTTAAGGCTGATAATCACCTAAGTGGGCTTTTCATAAGTAGACGTGGGGGTGAGAAAGCAAAACGTTTCCGAATACAAGCATAAGTGTGAGAGAGGAGGAATGAAAGGTGGTGAACTGAGCAAAATGGAAGAGAGAAGAGGACTGGTATTCTAAAGTATTATGAGGATTGGTACGCAACAAGAAAGCCACATTTAGTAACGGAAGGTGATGGGGGAGAAACGTAGGATTAGGATTAGAATTAGAGGGAGGAGGAGGAGGAGGAGGAGGAGGAGGAGGAGGAGGAGGAAGGAAAGGTTAAAGGTAGATTGGAGTGGAAGGTAAAGGTGGAAAGGAGATTGTGATGGTAAATGGTAATAAAGAGAGAGAGAGAGAGAGAGAGAGAGAGAGAGAGAGAGAGAGAGAGAGAGAGAGAGAGAGAGAGAGAGAGAGTGTGTGTGTGTGTGTGTGTGTGTGTGTGTGTGTGTGTGTGTGTGTGTGTGTAAAAACACCAATAGGATAAATATATATTAAAATAAAGGAAGGGAAGGGAAAAGAACAAAAAAAAGAAAAATAAATAAATAAATAAAGGTTTCACTTAAAAATCTATAAATATTCAACACCTAAATCTCAGTCATCTATTTCCCTCGTCCCTTTTCATCCAGGAAGGCTCAGACATCGTTCCCTGAGCTGTTATTTCACCCTAACAACAGCTGATGCCATGATAACAAATCACTCTTCCCTCTAATTTGCTTCCACTTGTATGTACCTTTTTTTTTTTTCTTACAGCTTAAAAAAATGGTTTTCTGAAGGCATACTCTCACTCTCACTTTATTTCTTTCTCTTTCTCTCTCTCTCTCTCTCTCTCTCTCTCTCTCTCTCTCTCTCTCTCTCTCTCTTACAGCTTTAAAAAAATTGTTTTCTGAAGGCATACTCTCACTCACTCTCTCACTTTGTCTCTCTTTCTCTCTCTCTCCCTCTCTCTATTATTATTATTATTATTATTATTATTATTATTATTATTATTATTATTATTATTATTATTATTATTATTATTATTATTATTATTATTATTATTATTATTATATGAGTGTTCTGTACTTCACTTGTTCTTTTTTCTTGCTCTTTCGAATGTTTGTCTGTCCGTCTGTCTGTTTGTCTACCTCTCTACCTGTCTGTCTATTCTCAAGGGCTTTCACAGGAAGAATATAAAGAAAATAAGACAGAGGTGAGTGAAGGTTTCTCTCTCTCTCTCTCTCTCTCTCTCTCTCTCTCTCTCTCTCTCTCTCTCTCTCTCTCTCTCTAATATCACTCGTAGCTGCTGATTGATGGCCTCAGCAGCCCGCCCACTGTCCTGGCGTGGATAGGTATAGGAGAGGGTGCAGTCATCAGCATAGGCCATGACTCCTGGCAGTAGCTGGAGAAGATCATCCACGTAGATATTCCACAGGAGTGGGCCAAGAATTGAACCCTGTGGCACTGATGCCTCCACAGGCAGGGACTCAGATGTTTGCCCGTTGACAACCACCTTGAGGCTTCTGTCCTGCAGGTAATTTCCCAAGAGTCGTAGCAAGCCACCCTGGATGCCTTTAGCACGAAGCTTTTCTAGTAATCCGTTGTGCCATACTTTATCAAAAGCTCCTGCTATGTCCAAAGCAACCACTATAGTGTCCTTGCCGTCGTCGAGGGCGTCCTGCCAATGCCTGGTGAGAAGCATCATTAGGTCGGAGGTTGACCTTCCAGGTCTGAACCCAAACTGTTGGTCTGAGAGGAGGGCATTGTCCTTGAGATGGCTACACACCACCTCTGCCACGACCCTCTCAAACACTTTACCCACCACTGACAACAGGGATATGGGTCTGTAGTTTTTGGGTCCGTCCTGGAGCTTTTTGTGTACAGGAACTACTCGAGCCTCCTTCCACACTGAAGGCCAGACGTTTTCCCGTACACAAGTTGTGAAGACTTGGGTGAGAGGGGCAGCCAGTTCCTGGGAGCATCGCTTCAGCAGGTGCGGGCTGATGTCATCAGGGCCGGTGGCTTTCTGTGTGTCCAGCCCCCGCAATAATCGCTTCACCTGCTGATGCGTCACCTCCACCATGGTGACAGTCTTCTCACATTGCTGGACCAGCTGAGGCGGTGGCTGCTGTGGATTCCCGACCTTCATTTTTCCAGCAAACAAGGAAGCCAGCAACTGTGCCCTCTCCTTACTGCTGGTGGCGACAGTACCGTCCTGCTTGCTGAGGGAGGGATGGATTCTTGGTGGCCAGTTCCTTGTTTGTCCTTAACAAGAGACCACCAAGTTTTGTTTCCTACGCCAGTGCCACACAGTTTCCGGCGCAGGCTTTCCTCCCACTTTTTTAAGGCCCACTTGCTGGTTACCACCATCCTCCTGCATGCAGCCCTGTGCAGGTCCTTGTTGCGCCGAGTCGGGTTCCTCTTGTAGCGGAGCCAGGCAGCATACTTTGCCTCGGCAGCAACACGGCAACGGTAGCCAAACCATGGCTGATCCGTCGATCTGGTGGTGTATTCCCTGTGTGGGACGTGGCGTCTCTGGAGGGCGAGAAGGTGAGAGGTGAGTGCAAGTGCTTCACTCTCTGCTCCTCCCTGTAGCAGAGTGGCCCATGGGGTGTGGGTCAGGTCGCGGCGCAGGGAAGCCCAGTCTGCTTTGTTCCACAGCCAGATGGTGCGGGTGGTGGCCTCGTCCTGAGCCACGCCCACTTCCAGCTGTGTCAGTACAGCGTGATGGTCAGAGCTGCCCACGAGCCCCAGCTGATGACACTGAAGCTTGTCTTCCTGGTAGTCTGAGATGACACATCATCTCCTCTCTCTCTCTCTCTGGTGCTTTTGTTTAGTGTTGCTTATGTGGTTTTATTAATTACTTAACAAACCACCACCACCACCACCACCACCAGTTGTGGTATAAGTCGTTAGTCCGGAGACAACAACAACAACAATAACAATAACAACAACCACTACTAACACTAACACTAACGCTGTCACCACCACCACACCACCACCACAACCACTACCAAAACCACTTAACAAGCATTACTACTACCACTACTACTACTACTACTACTACTACTACTACTACTACTACTACTACATTTACTACCTGCACCTCTAGCATCTGCACTAATAGCAACTTCGCACCTGCACCACCAGCACCACTACCAGCACCACTAGCACCACCAGTTAGCACCACCACACTCAGTCACGAGCACTTTTGACATATAGATAAAGAACCTATGGAGCTAAAACCGTGAAAAATGCATTGAGGTTATTTTTGTCTACATACGAACAGTGACAAATTCGTTCACATAGAGCAGTATCTAAAAAAAAACATGAAATAGAAATGAATATTGATGAATCACTGACAAACTGCTGTACAAAAGTGATATTGAGCTAGTTGTTTTTTTTTTCTCTTTCTCTTTTTGCGTAGTAAGGTGATTGTCTATTGCTACAAGAGAGAGAGAGAGAGAGAGAGAGAGAGAGAGAGAGAGAGAGAGAGAGAGAGAGAGAGAGAGAGAGAGAGAGAGAGAGAGAGAATAATAATAATAATAATAATAATAATAATAATAATAATAATAATAATAATAATAATAATAACCCTCGTCACATCTTCTCACGCCGCCACACCTCGCTTGAAAGAACAACTTTATAGAACACCACACCTTGCATAACATTAATGAGAGGAAATTAATTACTCTCTCTCTCTCTCTCTCTCTCTCTCTCTCTCTCTCTCTCTCTCTCTCGTGCAATGTTACAAGAGTGATACTAGCGGCGAGGAAAAGAAGGTAAATAGAAACAAAGACTAACAAGCTGGATTTGCGCGGACGAGCAGTAAGAGAGTAAGGAAAGGAGTGTAAAGAAACTGCACTGAAGAAAAGAAAATGATGCACTTGACTCACCACAATAGGAAAAAGTAAAACAAATAAGTAAATAAATAAAACATCTTCAAAACAACAACAACTACTACTACTACTACTACTACTACTACTACTACTTCTACTACTACACGTTGGAACAAACAACTAAACCAAATCCATATAAAGAAAAAAAAAAAAAAAATTAACACTCCTTCATGTCAACCATCTACAAACAAACGAGTAAATAAAACCAAACAATGAAAACCAGGAAGAAAACAAACACACACACACACACACACACACACACACACACACACAAGATTAACAAAAAAAAAAAAACCTGTGAATATGTAAACAAAACTAAATAAATAGAATAGAATTAAAATATAAAGCTCCATGCTAACAAAAAAGAGGTGAAGAATAGAAATACAAGCATAAACATAACAAAAGCAGCACCAGGGGGATGAATTAGCACAGAACACAGGTAGAATTGGCCAGAAGTGATCAATTAATCTTAGGCCTTTGCTCCTTCTCACCTTGTCTATCTGCCAGGTTATCAACTCGTACCTGTCAAAGCCTCTGATTAGGACAGGTAGCGGACCACTCCCAGCCCACGAGCCAGCAGGTAACGTGTGTGTGTGTGTGTGTGTGTGTGTGTGTGTGTGTGTGTGTGTGTGTGTGTGTGTGTTTGTGTTTGTGCATGGTTCCTTTCAATTCAATTGCCTCTGACACTATCAAGGATCACATCCACACACACACACACACACACACACACACACACACACACACACACACACACACACACCTATGGAATTACGTGTCTGTTTGACCTTTCCTCTCTCCTTTCCACTTGAAAATATAGTGTTTTGGAGGACGCTTGGGTGTGGCAGGCATAAACACACACACACACACACACACACACACACACACACACACACACACACACACACACACACACATTAATAACATAGCGTGTGTGTGTGTGTGTGTGTGTGTGTGTGTGTGTGTGTGTGTGTGTGTCTCAGTCCGTTCTCGGAGATCTCTCTTTATCTCCACTATCTATGGGTCAAGTCAACACACACACACACACACACACACACACACACACACACACACACACACACACACACACACACACACACACACACACACGAACCAAACAGAATATGGGAAAAAATATATATTTGTCCGCATATCATGAAGTAAATTGGAACGAATCAATTTGAAAACGAAATAAATACGTTCCAGTTACAAATAAACGAACAAATAAATATGCAACATTAACCCAACGAAATTACAGATACACACATAAACCAATAAACTACCTAATGCATAAGTCAAGTTAGAAAATAAATAAATAAAGACGACAACCACATTCCTGCTATAGAAGAGAAATAGGTATAAATAGTAGTAGTAGTAGTAGTAGTAGTAGTAGTAGTAGTATAGTCTGTGTATTCTAAAGTAGTTCCAGGGTCTCAGTCTGAACGGTGTCCCAGTTCAGCGTGGTTGTCAGATCTTGAGGCAAACCGTGAGCTGTCCTTGTAATAAAATGCAACAGAAAACGAGCATTATTCACATCAAACCAATTACGTTGTCAATAAACTACAATTTGTTTTAAATCCAGGAGCCATTTTACGGTAGACTATAAAAGTAGTAGCAGTAGTAACAACATCAGCAATAACAACACAACACTGAACTTAATTACCAAGAAAAGATTACGAGGAAAAGAGAGAAAGATAGAAAAAAAAAAACAAAGATAAGAAGGAAAGATAACACGGAGATAACAATGCCACTACTCACTCTGTGTCTTGAGGAGGTGGACAGGAAGGAAGGCGCGATGTTAAGATTGATCCCTGAAGTCAAGAGGTTGTCAGCTTGTCCATTCACTCCAAGCCCTTTGCTCCTCACTCACGCCACCATCCCATGCTACATTGACTCCTGTTGCCTGTTGCCTGTTCACTTTCCACCATCGTCTGACTCTCTCACTCTTAAGAATAATTTCCAGACGCCTGCAGTGAAGTAGATAAAGTATTGGATAGAATGAAGTACCTCTGCTTCCTCTAAATAATAACGATAATAATAGTGAAAATAATGATAAAAGCAACAAGAACACAAACTATGGTATATGTATAGAAAATAATGCTGATTTAGTTAACAAATAAGCAAAATACAAACGAATAATGTGTTTGTTAGAATGAAGTATTTCTGCTTCCTCTAAATAATGACGATAACAATAATAATGAAAATAATGATAGCAGCAACAACAAGAAGACAAGCCATGGCAGAGGTAGACAAAATAACACAGATTTAATTAACAAGTAAAAAATACAAATGAAATGGGACAAAAGAGAGTCCAGAACAAAACAAAACAATAAAAAAAAAAAAGTTCAGAAAAGAATCTTCATCTTATGACAGGAAACATTAAACAAACTTAAATGAAAATAAATAAACAAAATAAAGATTAAAAAAAGACAAACAAAAATAAAAACATCTCTTCAACTATATACTGTGTGTGTGTGTGTGTGTGTGTGTGTGTGTGTGTGTGTGTGTGTGTGTGTGTGTACGGTTTGATTTCCACAGCTTTCGTACGCGGGATTTGAATTTTTCCTTTGTTTGTGTGACGTAGAATTTGTTTTTGTATTTCTTGTGTACGCATGTTTGCCTTACTTATTGTTGTTCCAGTTTGCTTAGAGTTGAAGTGCATGCGTGCCTTACTATTACTATTACTATTACCCTTATTATTATCATTATTATCATTATGACATTTATTTTCCTTCCTTTTATCATCACCATCACTCAAGTTTTAGCATCTAATGATTTAAAATTCACTATATCATTGTAGCACGTTTTCCATAACAAGAGAATCGTTTCTAAGATTAAAAAAAAACTCACTAATTCATTATGACAAGGATTTATTTCTCTCTCTCTCTCTCTCTCTCTCTCTCTCTCTCTCTCTCTCTCTCTCTCTCTGATATTTAGATGGAAAGAGACATTCTGTAACAGCTTAATTCTCTCTCTCTCTCTCTCTCTCTCTCTCTCTCTCTCTCTCTCTCTCTCTCTCTCTCTCTCTCTCTCTCTCTCTCTCTCTCTCTCTCTCTCTCTCTCTCTCTCTCTCTCTCTCTCTCTCTCTCTCTCTCTCTCTCTCTCTCTCTCTCTCTCTCTCTCTCTCTCTCCAGTTAGACTAAACAAGATGACTAAACACAGATGACACACACACACACACACACACACACACACACACACACACACACACACACACACACACACACACACACACACACACAAGAGTGCATTTAAGATGACTCACAAAATATTATCCATTTACCTAAAGACACAAATTCTTCCAAGTTTCGAAAAAAAGAATACATTAGTTTTTTTTATGATTTTTTTTCCGCTTCCATTGTTCTTTCCTTTTCTGTCTGGTTACTCTCGTCCGTTATTTCTTTTATCTTGCCATCTACACTAAGGAACACAACAGAAACGCCTCAGTTAACCTCTACAGTACTGGGACGCATTTTTACCTTGACTTTTGTGTGCAATTAGACGATTTTATTTACATTAGGAGAGGTCTAAGGAGGACAGAAAATTAATAGCCACGCTCTTCACTATTTTAATCGCCCACATAAATTTTTGAAGCTGTATAAAAAAAAATCGCTAAATAGTAACCAGAAGGAATATGGAAACGCGTCCTGGTACTGAAGGGGTTAAGCAAATAAGTACACATAGTAAACTCTCGAACCTGCAAAATCATGTTCACATAAAATAAAAACAACGAAAAAAAGAAAAAAAAAAACAGGAAGAGAAAAAGAAAGGTTGATAAAAAGAGGTTAAAAAAAAAAAGTTAATATATAAATGGACTGATTCTGTGCACGTAAAAAGCAAGTTTGTCTCCATAACAGCATGAAGCAAGGAGGAACTGTATTGTAAGGTGCAGTAACGTAAGTATTGGTGACAGCATGAGTGTTGTAGCAGGGAATCAAGCTTTTATTAGGTGTGGAAATTATAGATGAGGATTATAGCTTTCTCTCTCTCTCTCTCTCTCTATTTATCTCGGTATCTGTTTATCTATCTATGTATCTGTCTATCCATCTATCTATAATTATCTCTCTCTCTCTCTCTCTCTCTCTCGTCTGACGGTGATGATGTACAGTGGGGACACACACAGAATCTTCCCCTTTCATTTATTTATTTATATATTCAACGAATCTCTGACGTTCGAATTTAAGTAATAAAAACAAAACACGAAAAAGAACAAGACTGAAAAGAAAATGATTAAAAAAAATAAAAAAAAAATTCCCTTCCATTACAATTTCAGTTTTGCGATTGTTATGTTCAGAGATAAATGTTTAGTTAGAAGAGGGAAAAATACAAAAAAAAAAAAAATTACACGCAGTTTATTTAAAAGGGAAGACAAAAAAAAAATGACAAAAATAAAATGACAGATATTTTTAAAGAGTAAAGGACGAAAACATGGGAAAGCTTCATGTGTGTGTGTGTGTGTGTGTGTGTGTGTGTGTGTGTGTGTGTGTGTGTGTGTGTGTGTGTGTGTGTGTGGAATGAGCTTTGTGGTGATGGAGGTAGTGGTGGTAATAGTAGCGTTAGTGGTGTTGGTAGTAGTGACTGTAGTGGTGGTGTTGGTAGTTGTGGTGGTGCTGGTACTGTTAAGTGTGTGTGTGTGGGGGGGGGGGAGTGTTCTGGCATGTTGTAAGTAGCCATCTCGTGGTAAGTAGGCACAAAAGTAGCTTGGCTTTCTTAATGACAGCATGTACTTAAATTAAACACTAAAAAAAACAAAAAAACAAAAACAACAACACCAACAGTAAGTGATGTCTTATTCCGTTCCTTTGCAAGTCAATTTATAGATAATGATAAAATCTAAACTCATTATCAAATATTATACTTTATTATATTTACATGTCTGTGAATCTACTAGTTCATCTCTCTCTCTCTCTCTCTCTCTCTCTCTCTCTCTCTCTCTCTCTCTCTCTCTCTCTGTGTGTGTGTGTGTGTGTGTGTGTGTGTGTGTGTGTGACCTTAATAACTTTAAAGGCGCACTTCTTGTTCAAGTATATCTATTTAAGTGATAATGAGAGAGAGAGAAAGAGAGAGAGAGAGAGAGAGAGAGAGAGAGAGAGAGAGAGAGAGAGAGAGAGAGAGCGTATTCCTTGTTACTACTCTTTCTCTTTCATTCCTTCCTTTATTCCTTTTCCATTTCCTTCTTTCCCCCCTCTCTCTCTCTCTCTCTCTCTCTCTCTCTCTCTCTCTCTCTGCCTGCATCTCACGCACCTTTTCTCCCTCTCTCCCACAGTCACTCACAAATTCTAAGACAGATGTTTCCTATCGGCGTCCGGACAGCGGCTGAGACTGCTGCTACTACTGCTACTACTACTACTACTACTACTACTACTACTACTACTACTTAGAGATTTAGAAGAGGAGTATTCAAGTTTCTGAAAATAAGCGGCCACCAGGAAAGTAAGCAACAGAATGAAGGAAGCAAGTTTGACATGAAGATGATAACGAAGAGAAAATTGGTAAGAGAACGCACACAAGTCAAAGAAGATGGGAAGCTAAGGAAAACGACTGCCATTATTTAAAACCATGAGAAGAAGAAGAAGAAGAAGAAAGGTCACAAGATGGAGAAAATATACATCAGCTGAGGAAACGAAGAATAATAGGAATGAAAGTGATGATGAGTATAAAGGAAGAGGGAAATCTTTGGGATAGAAAAAAAAAAAAGAGAATGGAACAAGGAAAGGAAAATCAGCATTAAGAAAAAAAAAGCTCCATGAAAAAAAGGAATAGAAATAAAGGAAAATCGACATCAAAATTAAAAAAGAAAATGTTTAAAAATGATGAACAAAAATATTCAACGGAAAAAAAAAAGGCAAAAAATAATCAGCAGTCACAATTATTTACTTAAACAACAAATAGTACTAAATAAACTGGAAAGAAGGAAAAATGAACAAATAAATATCACAAGACAAGTATAGAGATGAAAACTTTCTATGCTAATATTACAGTAAATCGTGTTATTATTATTATTATTATTATTATTATTATTATTATTATTATTATTATTATCATTATTATTATCATTATTATTACTATTACTATTATTATTATTACTATTACTATTATTATTATTATCATCATTACTATTACTATTATCATTGTCTTCAGCATCATTATTACTGTTGTTACTTCTACTACTTCTACTACTATTACTACCTCTACTACTATTACTACTACTACCACTACCACTGCTGCTGCTACTACTACTACTACTACTACTACTACTACTACTACTACTACTACTACTACTACTACTACTACTACTACTACTACTTACTACTAATGAATGTTGAAATGCCCTCATATTCCTTTAAAACAATGACATTTTCAGATATTTTCATACGCATTTTCTTCTCATGCTTACAGCGATATCCATGACCTCTTGTTTCATTTCACACACACACACACACAGAGAGAGAGAGAGAGAGAGAGAGAGAGAGAGAGAGTAATAACAAAGGAAACACAACCATATATTATTTTTAACCACCACCACCGCCAACAACAACAACCAAACAAGTAACTAACTACACAACAACGCATTCATGTTTCCTACTGTTGTGCATAATTTCACGGCAATACATTTTGCGTGTTAATCAATGCAATACAATTAATAACGTTTTATCCACCAACCGCCACAAAAATGAATAGATGAATAATTCTCCGTAACCATAAAATATGTTTATATATATATATATATATATATATATATATATATATATATATATATATATATATATATATATATATATATATATATATATATATATATATATATATATATATATATATATATATATATATATATATATATATATATATATATATATATATATATATATATATATATATATATATATATATATATATATATATATATATACACACACATACACACACACGTCACACACACACACACACACACACACACACACACACACACACAAGGAATCATAATGAATAATTAAGTTTCTCTATCATTCACTATGTATCCCAATGTTTTCTGTCTGTTTTATAGTTTAAGGCTCGTCGTATATCTTATTGTATATGTATTTTCTATGTATTTGTCTTGATTAATCGTATTGCTATGCATGTATTCCAATAAGCACGTATGTATGGATGTATGTATTCTTTTGGTACAAAATAAAGTGTTGCTAATGTAAATTAGTAATTAGTCTCATTGAGGGAGATCTCGAGAGAACATGGGAACTTCAGAAAACAAAGATGCTACAAGACAACAAGCTACCAGGTGGTAATCCTTACATGAAACTCTCCCACGAATTTCCACATATCAACCAACACCTCACATGCATCGCGGTCCAAGTTAATATTGCACCATCTCACCATGTAAAGGACTGTGCCACAACACAGCCACAAGTATGCTAGGCTCCTCTCCACCTCGTTGGTGTATAACAAAACCACACAAATGGGCAAAATTAAGTACTCACTTTTCTTCTCACAGCAGCCAATTGCCCGCACGTAGTTGAGTTAGTGAAACAAGGGGTTCGAACGTACGTACTGATGATTTTAAAGATTTTAGGTTCATACTCTGAAACACATTGGAATTATTACTTTCAAAGGCCACAGTGATTAGTAAAATTTTCATGGATATTTTCTTGTTGGTGAATAATAATATTATTGTTAAATTATTACTGAAATTATGAAAACCTTGACTCTATTTGACCAGTTAAAGTAAACCCAACATAGACCATTAAAATGTTTCACTGTGCAGTCATCGAATCCCAGCTCAAAGTTTTAAGACCATTCTCACAATTTGTCCCCAGCCTCACCGATTCTAAGTAAATTCCATCCATGAGTGAATGATTTAGAATAAGGCGCTGCAAAAGCCAAGGTCATATGGCGCCATCCATGAAGATTTGAAACATTTATTGATGCCCAACCAAGTAGTCAGTGAGGCAGCGGCTGGGCGAGTCAGTCATACCTTCAAAACGTGGAGAGATTGATTGCGGTGCTGAAACTGTCTAAATGGTGTGCCTTATGTTATATAATTATGTTTTATGTATGTATGAATTAGGACCAGCATTTATACATGCACATACTTTTAAAGATGTGTGTGTGTGTGTGTGTGTGTGTGTGATATAAGATTCATCCTCTGCTGCATTATAATTACCGAACAATAGCTCTCAGCAGAATAACAATGTTAGATGAATTCAAGTTCAGCTTCTTCCACAGTGTTAGGTTTACTGTTAGGTTAGGCAATGGTGCTAAATAAAACATGATCTATTTTGGCTTCCTCCATTGGTTTCCAGGGTTCACTTACTTGTTGTTCTTATGAAGGAGGGAAGATTGGGTTGACTGATACATGCTTTTCTCAAACAATGGATCTAGCCAAGCCCAACCTGACAAAGTTCCTTCAAACAGAATAAGAATTCAGACACAGATATAATGGATGAAAAGTAATATGAAAATGACAAAATAAGATTTTTCAAAGACTTGAATGACTTCATGGTTGGTTTTGAAGCCACTTCAATCCTTCACATCTAACTATCTTACTCATGACAAATAAGTATTGAAGGGCAATGTCATGTGACAACATTTTCATAAGTGGGATGATCACAAATCAGTCATGAGAGTGAATGTATGTGACCTGACATGGCAGTTCATGTGTCTGCTTGTAGGAGCACAGTAAAACAAGAGACAAGTGTGGCATGTTTATTTCTCAAGACAAGTTCTAAACGATATGGACTCATTATTATTATTACTCATTAATTACTTATTATTCACATCACAACATTGCAGCAGCCAGAGTATAGCAAGAAATCCGGACTATCACAAGGGCAAACCCAAAACAACAGCAGCAGCAGCACCAGAACGAGCATGAGGGGAAGCCATTGATAAAGATGCTACACATGGGCTGGAGTGTCAGCAGTAGCAGCAGAACCAGTGTCATCAGGCTTGGCTGGGGGCTCATATCAACACTGTTGTAAGCAGGGGCATTTCTACCTAAGTCAACTTTGCCTGCAACTTGTGCAAACTGAGTTCTGCTCTGTTACATTCTGTCTATTGCTTTGTTATAAACACCTAATTTTTCATGGCAGAGATAATTGTACTAGGCTGGAGATATTTAGAGCAATAGGCCTAATGGTGCCTCTGGTCTCCTGTGCAGTCTTCTCCCAGGCACTAGTTGGAGCTAGATGCAGCCACAGCATAGCCAAATATTGCTGAATGAAAGCAATGAATCCCTCCTTGCTGCTGCTGTTGCTGCTAGTGTTGAGGCCTTGTGCTGAGGCACTACTGTTCTCAGGACTGAGGGATTTCAGCTTCAGCTGACCGCAACTGTACACGTGCGTACGTACATACATACATCTATTTTATTGCTTCTAATGGTTGATAACACACATACAATGATTACTTTTAAACTCTCAGGACAACAAGATATAGACTGGCGCAAACACATGAAGAAAAGAAAATTTCACTGTAAGAGTACAGTACGGGAGTGGTTGGGTTTGGGAGAAGAGAAAGAGAGGGAGTAAATCCAGCCAGTGGGGCTAGGAAGGTGGCTACCACACTATAAAATAAATGCAATTCACACTGTCCTTTGCCAAGAGCCAGTACACAACCCTACTGGGAGAAAGGAGAAGGAAGTAGGGAGGGATGGTGCCTAGGCAATATTTTAAGCCTTCCATGGTGAATTCCATTAACTTACTGAGCTAGAAGAGAGAGAGAGAGAGAGAGAGAGAGAGAGAGAGAGAGAGAGAGAGAGAGAGAGAGAGAGAGAGAGAGAGAGAGAGAGAGAGAGAGAGAGAGAGAGAGAGAGAGAGAGAGAGAGAGAGTCTCTAAGCCAATTTTCTTTTAAATATATGACTACTTAAGTTACATAAAGGACAGTGAGTGACTCTAGGGGGAAGGGAGGTTGCCACGCCACTGTGCAGCAGAAAAAATAAAAAAGATCTAAAGCTGTTTGATGCCTTTGAAAGCATAAATAGTAACAGTTAAGCAATTTCCACAGTTCAGAACAGAACACACACAATAACCTCCCCCATAAAGTTATTAAAATGGAGAACTAATTAATTAATGGCAGTGGTGAGAGCAAGTTAATCAAAATATTAGATAACTTATGTTACAAAACTATGATACACCATCAGTGAGTCGCAAGTAAAACCATTTCATCCTGTAGCACCATTGTCAGCTAAATATGAGAGAGAGAGAGAGAGAGAGAGAGAGAGAGAGAGAGAGAGAGAGAGAGAGAGAGAGAGAGAGAGAGAGAGAGAGAGAGAGAGAGAGAGAGAGAGAGAGAGAGAGAGAGAGAGAGAGAGAGAGAGAGAGAGAGAGAGAGAGAGAGAGAGAGAGAGAGAGAGAGAGAGAGAGAGAGAGAGAGAGAGAGAGAGAGAGAGAGAGAGAGAGAGAGAGAGAGAGAGAGAGAGAGAGAGAGAGAGAGAGAGAGAGAGAGAGAGAGAGAGAGAGAGAGAGAGAGAGAGAGAGAGAGAGAGAGAGAGAGAGAGAGAGAGAATTAAATACTAATGGTAATAACAATAATAAGCAAGAATAAGCCAATATGAAGCCTATTAAATAAAATAAACCAAAATGGGTGACAGGCGGCAGCGAGCAAGAAGAAATAAAATAAGAGAACACTTCCGATAAAGCTAAAACAGTGTCGGCAGAGATAAAAATAAAAAAGATGACAACAAAGATAACAAAACTAATAATGCTGATAATGAAATAATAAGAATAATAATGATGATAATAATAATGAACAATCAGCAAAGGCAGCAGCAACACTACTTATGTATCACACACACAGATTCAACACCACTTTAAAAAGGAAACAACAGCAACAACAACACCACACACAAGTTGCTCCATCGAGAGAGAGAGAGAGAGAGAGAGAGAGAGAGAGAGAGAGAGAGAGAGAGAGAGAGAGAGAGAGAGAGAGAGAGAGAGAGAGAGAGAGAGAGAGAGAGAGAGAGAGAGAGAGAGAGAGAGAGAGAGAGAGAGAGAGAGAGAGAGAGATAGTCTACCTACACCAGCAACTATAATAACACACATGAGCCCGAGATTAGTGGTTCATGATATTTCACTTGCACATTTCCTAAAAACCAGAAAAAAAAAAAAAAAAGGCATTTTGACCTAACTTCGTGTCTATATATTTGTCTGGTTTTTCCCTTGATTGATGTGCATTTCTTGCCTCCATCACCTCTTCTTGAGTCTATTCCTGCTGCCCATATATCCGTGAGAGAAGCTGTACTTGTCTGTGTCATATAAACATCTCCCTTTCCTCAACATTTTCTTTTGTTTTCCTAAAATATCCAGACTCACTTTACTGAGAGAGAGAGAGAGAGAGAGAGAGAGAGAGAGAGAGAGAGAGAGAGAGAGAGAGAGAGAGAGAGAGAGAGAGAGAGAGAGAGAGAGAGAGAGAGAGAGAGAGAGAGAGAGAGAGAGAGAGAGAGAGAGAGAGAGAGAGAGAGAGAGAGAGAGTGTTGAGCATTTAAGAAGAAGAGAGAGGATATTTAGTAGTTATGGCTGCCTCACTATACCTTGCCTCTTCTGATCTGCATTATTCTCTCCCTCTCAACCGGACTGGATACCACTGCACCTCACATACACACACACACACACACACACACACACACACACACACACACACACACACACAAAAGAAAAAAATAAGTGATATATAGAATAAAATAAACATAAATGAAAAAAGAATAATAAAAATGTCTGCTGCTGCTTTTGCCTTTTTATAAATATGAAACAAAACACTGTAAGAAGGCAATAGAAGCAATGGAAGAGGAGGAGGAGGAGGAGGAGAAAGAGAAGGAAGAAGAGGAGGAGGAGGTGGAGGTGGGGAAGCCCTTTCAGATAGGAGTGTGTGTGTGTGCATGTGGATGTTATGCCCTCTGCAACAAGGCACATTTTTATCCCTCAGCAAAGACAGCCAGTACTGGATGGGAGTGGAGGGGAGTGGTGGTGGTGGGTGGTGGAGGTGGTGCGAGTGGCAGTGGCAAGGGCCTGTAGAGTACTGTGGATCCATTCTTGAGGCAAGTTGGAAGACTAGTGCTCACGTTGGATGAGTGAGTGGTCCAAATGATGCTCTTCTTAGCCCCTCCGTGGCCCCTTTCTGCGCCCTCCACGTTGGCTGGTGGGAAAAAAAGATACGTACTTGCTTTTTTTGGGGTCATGTGAATGAAGCTTTAAATAAATAACAAAGTGAGAACCTACATCCCTTTTTTTTTTACCACCTTCCTTCTCTATGCTACCTACCTTCCTGAAGAGCTTATCAGTATCCTAATTTCTATATTGTATCTTCTTTCAATAAATAAAGGAACATTGTGGCCCTCTTTTTTTTTCTGCTCCTTTCTTAGGCAAGTGCAAGGCTTAACCAGTATCTTTACATCCTATCCTCTTCATTTATAAAGTAAATAATTAAAAAAGTTCTCTTACTTTTCAGTTCCTGTCTGAATCTCTCCTACCAGTGCAAGAGGTAATCAGGTTCTCTCTCTACTCTGTCCCTTCCACTGATGAATTCTTTAAAAGTAGCTCCTCTTTTTTCTACACATTACTTTTCTCTTAATTTCTTATTTATTTCATCATCTTATTAATGAAAGTAATTGATATCTTCCCTGTCTAATAAATAAAAAAATAAACAAATAAAAAAAAATTTATATTTTCTTACCTAAAATAATATTATATGTGATATTCTCACCATGTTTGTTTAGATGTTTGTCTTCTGCTGTAATACATGGTGTAAGTGCGTGTGTGTGCTTGTGTATGTGCGTGTCTGTGTGCCTATGAGAACTTGAATGATTGAAGGCACACTATTACAAAACAAGCTGAAAAAAAAAAACTTATTGATTCAATTTTAGTACTATTTTAGAACAATCCAACTGACTCACTGAAGAGTTTTGTCACGAATAAAGATGATGAATGCTCAGATCTGCAAATCCTCAAGAGTAAAATGTCTTATATGAATCTTATATGTCAGTTAACAATCATAAACCACAGCTTTGTCCAATACAACACAGATTTTCACAGATGACTAAGACACAAGAGAAAACAAAAATCAATTTTAGCTGTACATATAACTCAATGTTTATTGGCTTTATTTCTCTAATCAATTCATGATTTCTAGTCTACTCAACACTAGAACACTTATGGCCCTTTTCCATCTGCCACTAAATGGAGAACAGCAAATGTAAGTAGATGTATACATAAAAAAAATTATGCAACACAAATACAAGTTTACTGAAAGTAAAACATCTTGTTCTATTTTTTCCTTCCACCACAAATCTAGGCTATGGACCTAAAATGTACATATGTACAAAAGTCCCAAGTAATGATGTCAAAAGTCCAGTGAATTTCTTATCAAATTTAAACAAATATATTGACTAGTGAGTTGCTTTATGGTAAGAGCTCCATAAAGATCAGAAATACCTTGAGCTAAGTGAAGGTACAAAGTTTGCTTTTTTGTCTGAAGCCCTTTGCACAACATGATCATTTTATAAAAGCAACTGTTCACACACTCACACATCAAACCACTCACTTCATATGGCAGAGCAGATACTGGTTTTGCCACTTTTCCAAGTTCCACATTCTCAAAAACTTTTAACTTTCACTACAGTTATTTCAAAGACCATAGAGATAAGTTAGGTTGTGATTTTTTATTAACTTGTAAAGGGGGGTAGCATCTATAATTGAAGCAACATGTCTTTTATGGGCTTAATTTAAAATTTCTGCATTTCTTTTTTTTTTTTTGCCTGTAAACATCCTTCCCTCACAGTGACGTCTCCCTCTGAGCCTCAGTGTCCTGCAAACCATAATAATGGCTACAAGGGGAAAATAATCATTCTTCTTCTCGTGATTGGTGATGGAAAATGACCTATTTTTGCTGAATTGTTAAAACTAGTCTGGTTAGGAGGGATGTCTGTGAGAAATGTCCCTGTCCTTTAGGCATTAATAGTGTAGAATACTTGTTAAACTTTAAGAAAATTTATGGAAACTAAAAAATCCAGAAACTTTTACTTCAAGTCTTTTCCGAAGTAGATGAAGTCAAGCACCATGAAACCTGAGAGTAAGATTCTAAGCTGCATACCTTTTGTATTTTAGCCAGTGGTTTGTTTTTAAACTATAGACACTAACCCATTGAAATGCTCCCACCCTGTGTTTTCTACTTACTGCATGATATGCAACTCAGTACTTTCTAGAAGAAAAATAAATAGTAGAAAATACAAAATGTGAGAGAGAGAGAGAGAGAGAGAGAGAGAGAGAGAGAGAGAGAGAGAGAGAGAGAGAGAGAGAGAGAGAGAGAGAGAGAGAGAGAGAGAGAGAGAGAGAGAGAGAGAGAGAGAGAGAGAGAGAGAGAGAGAGAGAGAGAGAGAGAGAGAGAGAGAGAGAGAGAGAGAGAGAAATTTTGCCTTCCTTTCTTCTTGATCTGTTTTGGAGTTTCAGATACTACTGCAAAGGGTGGATAAGAGTATTAAAAGTAGCAGGTCAGGGTTAGTTTAGTTAGGATTAGTGTTTACCTGGAGAAGAATGTTAGTAGCAGAGATGGTGAAGCATGACCAAGGCAACGAGCACCATCTCACTCTTCTTTGTTAGTGAGGAGGAAGAGGAGAGCTGAGCAGTAGAGTGGTAAACATTTTCTGATACTGGCAACAGTGGTGGAAGTGAGGTGAGAGAGGACTGGGGAAAGTGGCTGTGGTAGTCTGATGGTTTCAAGGTAATGTATGATGATCTGGATGAGGACAAGTGGAATGGTGACAAGGAGGAAGGGAAGTAGGAGAATTGGGAATTGGAGGGAATAGGGACAGTGTGAGTTAAGCCCTGAGCCTCACGACGTCTGCCCTTACTGTACCTGTGAGGATAACCAGATTATATAATTAACTGTGAGTGAATTATGTGAAGTGGATTCTTTTAATTTAAGTAGCTATGTTATCAGTGAGCAAGAACTCTAGTAAGTACTGATGAAAATGTACAAAAATCTGTTATGAGTATATGAATATGGAAGCAAAAAGTAGTATTTCGGGAATGACAATGTGACAAATGTTAGATGTGTTAGGGATGTTGAGTGGTGAAGTGGTTTAGAGTCTTAAGAGAGTGCTAGTAACATGCAGGAGCTTATATGTGTTTAGGCATTCACAACAATGGGGCTAAAAATCAAGTAAAAGCAGGACAGATAAATTACAACTGAATAGGTAATACATGCAACAACAAGTAGTAGTTTAGCTTTCCAAGGACCATCCATATATTCAGGTATCCTTTCCAGCATGCTAGAATGAGGATATGTGTCTGTCTCTAAAATAATAATAACATGGTATGAGCTACAAATATGAGTAATGGCAACCAAAATGGTGAAATGATAGTAGTTTTATTATCATGAGATGGTACTATGATATATATTGTGAATAGTAAGAGGAGAACTATGTAAACACTTATGCAGGATAAAAATGAAAATGAGACTTCCATGTTACCTGTCTCTTAAATAACATCAACACTACATACTATGTTGTAGAAGGGAGGAAAAGAGTTTTCTGCAAATGTGCATGTAGTATATGTCTCTGTTATGTCCTCATGTCATGAATAATTTCAGTGTCATTACCTACCAAGAAAATTGGAACATACTTCATTTGTTTCTCAATAAAAATGTTATAATACTCTGGCAGTGTGAAAGAGTGTTAAATTGGTAGCAGCTTCAGCACCTCCACCCATGCTCTAGGGCCTCTTACCAACATGGGAGCTGCAATCATTTTTTCCATAAGAGTCTGTTAGTGATTGTCTTCCTTCTAGTGATGACGGTGTGGCTGGTTCGGGTGCCTCCTCGGTGTTGGTTATGTGCGTTTTTTCCTCTGCGTGAAGAGGAGGTAATGATGGACAGGGTGAAGGATTAAAGGACAAACTCAAAAGTGGATGGAGCCAGGACTGATGACCAAATTAATGAGAACTTAAGGAAAGCAGTTAAGATTTGTGAGCAAAACCATAAAAACTTCACAAGTGACAAGCAGGGAAAGTTATCATTATTTTTTCAGTGTATCAGACAAAGGATATTATGTATATGTTTAACAGAAACTAATTCAACTTAAAGGATTATGTTTCAGTATGAATGAATGCAGCTATTTATGATGATCAATGTGATGAATGTATTTAATTTAGTGTGCTTATTTATAATGATTAGCAATATATGAAAACAATATAAATACATTTTTAAAGCAAAAATTATAGGATTTAGCTTTTATCTGTAGCTTTTCTTATAAGGAAATAAGATCTTTGAAGTGTGAAAAGTTGCCATATAAGTTAATATACATACATACATATACACTATGTGCACATTTCAACATGGAATATCTGAAATGTATGAATGAAAACAATAACTCTCAAATGATATCTTTATGATTTACTATAAAGTAGAAATGCTCTTGTTTAAAAATACAGACTGGTTTTGACTTTGTGTTGTTCAGATGTTCCATGTTTGGTGGAGATGGCATCAACTATCCAATGTCCACTGTACTTTCTAATTTGAACGTGACATTCCAGCACCACACAAAGACAACGGTGCCACAACATTTATATTCTGGAGAGACTGAAAAGTTTGAGGTATACTCCAGTAATTTAAAATTGATGTTGCTTAGGAATGCAGTTTCAACACCATTCTCTTCAAATCACTGTTCATCTTAAAGCAGAAGCAGTCATTCTAAGAAAATGCAATTCAAAAATTAAACATGAAATACAAAATACAGTCAGCTAATTCAGAGCCAGAGGAGAAAATACTCCAGACTGATTTTTTAGTGAAGTATCATAATCATTCATATTTTGTGCCTCTGTGTGGTGGTGGTGGTGGTATTTAAAACATTTAATTGTATACTATTTAGCACTGTAGTGCTTTGACAACATTCACACTGATTGGAAAATTAATGATTTATGGGGCTGCAATACCGAGGTTATAAAACAGTGACTAGCTTTACTAAAGTGTGCAAACTCTCCCAACAGGAGTTACTGCTGTACTTCACACTTCAGTGCCACAAAATCTATCTCCATTATTATGTTGCTTTTCTTATTTTCATGATATCTACTGGTGATTTTTCATCATTGTTGTACACTGCACACATTTTAACTTGCTGATTTGCTTTGTTTAGTTTGCTATTATTTTCATCTTTTGATTTCTATTTTTTTTTTTTTCATAATGCTGCCTCACTTGCAACAAAGTTATAAAAGAAGAAAATGAACTTGGAGATTCAACACAAATATTCAATGACTTAATTAGCCAACTACTAACTCACATGCTACTTGCAATTTTGATAATGATAATATAAAGGGGACTGATTTCAGTATAAATTATGAAATGATGAAACTGAATCCTTGATAAGGATTTGAACTAATGAGACAGACAAATAGAGACATGAATGAACAGACTTATAAACAGCTGGACAGATAAAATAAGCACAATGCTCTCATTTGAAGCAATATAGAAACAGAAAAAAAATTATCTGAAGATTTGAGAACTTGGCCATAAGGGATTGTTGCAGAGTAATGAACCACTCTCAGGACAATGGATAAATGCAAGTCCCAAATGGATTGTAGTCAGGTTTGATGGTCATTAAAAACAGGAAGAAAAAGCAGCCTCTGAAAAAAGTTGCGGATGCAGTTCACAAGTTGACTTACCGAGGACACGGGATGACATTGACTCCTGTGAGAGGATGGCTAAGGAAGTTGTCAATGACATTGCCTCCAATGGACAGCTTCTGGATACAACCATAAAAGCCACTGGTGTGTGTGCTTCCTGTCATGTAAGGGAAGTCCGGCACTCCACCTACAAGAAAAGTGATATGGTTAAGGGAAAAATGCCACAAATTGATGTCATAATCCATTCATGGTTATAGATACATGAATTATGAAAAAAAAAAAAAAAAAAAAAAAGTAATCACCTATATGGCACTGAATGCTATTAAGTTGCCTACCATACATACATTATACAGCTAAACTTTAAAACACAAAACAGAATGCTGATGCTTCACTGACCAATGTAAATGTGCCCATCTGCATTGAGCATGTGCTGCTCTCCAGGACTCTGCGTCACTTGAGGAGCCTCACGATCCAGGGTGAGGACACCTTGCTGCCCAGTCCGCTCCACCTTCAGACTGTGGAACTGACCATCATCAACTCTGGACCGGGAGCGAATGAAAGCTGGGCCTCCTCCAAGCTCATAACTGAACTCCACATATCCACCTTTGACTGATGAAGGAAAGAACAGGATGCATTTCATTACATATCACAGCACAGAGTAAATACATGGAGGACAGACTACAAGACTGAATGATACAAAAGTAAATGAAAGTCAGAGGTGAGATATGAGACTGATGGAAAGTCTGATAAGAACAGGAGATTGCTTTGGATGTAAGTGAAGGAAGTGTTTTCCTTTTTTTCCTTTCTCTTCTTTCACATGAGAAGGAGACTGGCTAAGGAAAAAAGTGAAAAAAGCCCTTAATTTGCCAGTCCCAAAAGATCAACAAGTAGAGGTTGCAGATTAATGATTGAGGATATTGTAGACAGACATATCTTGAAGAGTTGCTGAATGTAAAAGAGGATAGGGAGGTGAGATTATCTTAATTAAAATGCAACAAGGGACTAGCATTTGAGGAGAACCAATAAAATATTTTTGCCTGAGTGTATTAGATATGCTACTATGTATACTTATTAAAAATATGTATTTACAAACTTCATTATCTTTCATCAAGTATAGAAAAAAGAACAAAATATAAACAATATTGAGGAAAAAGGAGGAAAGAGAAAGACCACCATACTTACTGGCAATGCTGATATAGTCTTGCCCTTGACCCCTGACAGTTAAGTCTTGCCCATACCAGAACAAGAGACTATTAGGACGACGTGTTCTGAATTCCAAGGAAATGATCTGTGGGACGCCGGCCTCTTGGGGGAGCAGGGTGCGGTTCAGCTCCACCCAGGAACTTCCAGAGAAGGCTGCTGACCCTCCAATGTTTTGCACAACTAAGCAAAAAGAAATTTGCAAGTTATTGTCAACTGCTCTTTTTGAGGGATAATAATGTCATAGTTTTATTCTTATTTACACAATTCATTTGTTGAAGTTCTGTTCTATTCAAACATACAAAGAGAAAATTGGAAAACAGCAGTACATCTACTACATAGTAAAAATAAATAGAAAAATAGACTTTAAAGGAGATGATTGTTGTTAAGACAAGCAAAAGATTTACAAGCATAGTCTGAATTTTACTTACCATGTTCACAGTGATTACCGGCATAACCAAGGGGACAAAGGCAGGTGTAGCTGTGTCCCTGGCCAATGCAGGCTCCTCCATTCCTGCAAGGCTGGACCATGCTGCACACACCTGGCTCATGCTCGCAGTTGTCCCCACTAGAAAGATGCAGCATCTTAAGCTTAACTGAGTTGTAGTTGAAGCAAAAAAATTTTCATATACTTCATTATCTTTGAAGGGCTGGCAGTTTCTTTCTATATGATTTGACAAGAGCTTCATTATCTTTGTAGAGCTGGTGTTTTTCTTTTAACATTTGATTAGAAACTGAATGCATTATGCTTTTTTTTGTCTCTTTATCTGCAGGAATCTTTGGCTGCTGGAATATTGTCACACTACATGACAATATACTGAGGTCAGCACATACCTGTATCCATCAAGGCAGTGGCAAGCATAGCCATGGATGGAGCTCGTGTCCTCCACGCAAGCTCCATCATTCTGGCAGGGTGACCGGCTGCAGGGTGAAATTTTTCCCCCACACTGGTTCACATTAGCAGAGTCCACCACTGCCTCACTCAATGGTGCTTCCTGGTCCATCACTCGGATCTAAAGAAGCAGTGTGGAACATGATGTTGTACTTGTCAACAATTTGACAGGAAAGCTTCATTTAATCATGCAATATGATACTCTACAGTCCAGCATAGAACATGGCTTTTAAAATAATGAGGAACATTTTGATTATAGTGAATGTTCATATAATTTTCCCTATATTTTAGCTATAATGCAAAGTTTTTTTGTGAAAGAAATATTCATATTTTTCTCTCAGTCTCTCTGCTTGTGACATTCTCAGATTGAACAAAGTGCCCTACTCTCTCTCTCCTTCATGTTAATTTCTTACCTCTGATACACAACCCTTGAAGCCTGTCTTGACACCAACATCGGAAGACACGTGGATGCGTGAGTTGTCAACACCGCCAATGAAGAGAGGCGTCAGGAGGTTGAGGCCGAGGTTGCTGCCTGGAGAGTTGCCGTTCACCACTGGTCCATCATTCAACTTCAGGGAGCCTAGTTTATCTGTCCTATTCACTCGAACCTGGGTAAGATGAGACAGGTGGGAGAAGTCAAAAACTTGCTTGTTTATCTGCAGTTGTTAATCTATCAAGCTATACATTTTTACACAGGAATGGAATCTGTGTAAGATTAAAAAAAAAACAAATAAAAAATGAAGTGGAAGATGCATTATGATGTTCATGAATTATATTCATAATACATCAGGTAATCATAGTTGTTTCTTCTGCTGAAAAAATTATCAATCCACAGTATGAAATCTATACATACAATTAGAATATTCTAGTTTTATATCAAAGAATAAATGCTGAACTCTGCCTCACTTCCTTTCTCATTCATCAGGCAATCTTTAATTCATCACCATCATGCTCTAAAGACAGGCTCACCTAAACATATCATTTTATCCACAGTCATACACACTTTAATTCAACTCTGTCCTTTGCTCACCCACCTTAATCCACTCGCCCTCATTGATGGGTTCACTCTGTATGTTGGCTGTGCCACTACCAGAGTTGAAGCGGAACTCAAGTCGCTTATTACGGATGGAAAGTGAAGTGAAGTCCCCTGATCCACTCTCCGTTTGGGCACAGTACATCAGCAGACCGTCATCCAGGGACTGCAAGGTGAAGGACAGTGTATTCATTGTTGATATAGGTTGCTCTCTCCCATGTAGATAAAAAAATAGCTAATACATTGTAACTAATAACAATGCATATGCACATATATTTCTAAGATAATGCAAGTCTGTGATCTTACTTTTAAGAGAGAGAGAGAGAGAGAGAGAGAGAGAGAGAGAGAGAGAGAGAGAGAGAGAGAGAGAGAGAGAGAGAGAGAGTACCTCAGGTTTGACATTCATATCAACTGCAAAGGTTTGTCTGGCCAGGGGTGTTGGGAAGGCAATGTAAGACTCATGCCCAAAGGCTGGTTCATAGATGGAAATGTCTTGGCTGCAGCGTTCACCAATCTTGCCGAAGGGACAGTAGCACTCGAAGCCACCAGGTTTGTTGATGCAGCGGCCAGTCCCACAGGCACCTATGGATGAAGAGTAATACTGTCTGTCTCAATGTCCTGTTATATATGTTGATATCTCTTTTGAAGCTTTCATGTTTTAGTGCTTATATTCTGAAACTGGTGAGCATTGTACTTTTCCTTTTATCTTTTTAATCTCTATACGTAGTTGGTATGATCCCAACATCTTAACTGATAATACAAATGATTTGTATTTGAAGTCTTTCTGAAATCTGAAGAGTCTACGATGTGTATCCTTGCCTAATGCTTGAAATTTTTCCCAATAACAGGCAACATAGTCTGTGTAGTTTGTAGGTTTTGCCATTAAACCTGCAAGACAGTATGATCTTTGATATTCTTTGTCTGTGTGTAGATTGTGTAAGTATGATATAAGAGAATATGTTTCCCTATCACTCCATACCTTCATAGCAGGACTCTCCAGCATTCTCACACAATTCTCCAAGATAGCCAGCTGGACAGAAGCACTTATGTCCCCTTTCATTGTAAGCTTCCTGACAGACTCCATTGTTACGGCAGGGATTGGTAGCGCAGGTCTCACACGATGTTACTCCCACCTGTAATACCAAACAAGAAAGTAAATTGACTGAATGACAGAAAAACTATATAAAGACAAAAAGATAGTAAAGTATGTATATTCTCCACCTAATTACAATGCTTCACTATCACAAGCATGAGATTACTTATCCTTGGCACAGTTACCTTTGCATACACACACATACCAAGACTGTTTGCCCAAAAAAGGGAATCATCAAGCCAAGGCAGACAACTTTCACATTCACAATCAATTTCATAACATGCTTTAAAGTATTCGATATGGGACAATCACAATTATCATTAACTCTATCGTATACAATTTACTTACTCGCTTCAGTGCATTCATCACAAAGCCAGAGTTGAGAGTGTTGCCAGTGACAAGGCGACTGATGCAACCTTTGAAGCCTGAGGTCATGCCAGTTTGCCGGTGGACATTCTGGAAGTCTGGAACACCACCCAGGAACAGAGGCTCCACCAGGTCCAGGCCTCGGAAGCGGCCCTCACTCACCCCAACCACAGGATCTCCTCCATTCACCATCATTCTTCCTGCATATGAGAAATACCATGAGTAATAAAGTAAGAGAGAGAGAGAGAGAGAGAGAGAGAGAGAGAGAGAGAGATGAGAGAGAGAGAGAGAGAGAGAGAGAGAGAGAGAGAGAGAGAGAGAGAGAGAGAGAGAGAGAGAGAGAGAGAGAGAGAGAGAGAGAGAGGTGAAATATACAAGGATGAAATGTATGGGTAAGAGCAATTCAATTTGGCCAGTCATCAAATTAACTATGACATCTTAAGACACTTGTAGCAACACTCACCTTCCTTTCTGTTGCGGGACAGCTTGACAGTATGCCACTGATTCATCTCCAAAGGCTGTGTGCCTCTGATGATGGCTGGCCCAGCACCAATATTGAATCTGAACTCTGGATAGCCACCAATTAGACCAAAGGCAACAAAGTCTCCCTCATCAGGTCCTGCTCGCTGGCTGTTGTAAAGGATGAGGCCTGCAAATGGTGCATGTGATAAGGCGAAGCTCCTGTTGTTGCTGCTGCTATTACAACTCTATAACTAGAATCATTGTTTATGCTTTAGCCATTAATACCAACTCTCTATTGTTCATGCCAGCACTGAGTCATCAAGTAAACACAGAAAAAGTTGAAATGAAGGGATGCTACACTGGCCAGGAGAAAATGTCACACAGGACTCTAAATGAATACTCAAGATAAGTGATTAACAAGACCCAAGTAGATTGTGCTTTATCTTATGTCTTCTTTTACTTCAATCACAGCAACAGCAGCAGCAACATACCATCGGAGGACTCAGGCTTGAAGGTGATCTCAATCTCAAACATGGTGTAGGCCCTTGAGAGAGTAGGCAGGGCTAGGTAGGAGCTCTTGTTGAACCTGAGTTGATAGAGGAAGAAAAAAAACAACGATCATTAAAACAACATCCAATAAATCTTTGATAATTTTTGTTTTTAGCATAACTGTTAAAGATCAAGACAGGAGAAACATTTACAGAGAGAGAGAGAGAGAGAGAGAGAGAGAGAGAGAGAGAGAGAGAGAGAGAGAGAGAGAGAGAGAGAGAGAGAATGTTACAGGAATACAGCTAAATGATACCACAAGGATCTGTAATACTTAAGTAGCAACATGTACTAGTTCTTACAATGAATCCAGCATCTTAATAAAGACAAGAACAATGTAAAAATAAATAAGTCACCAAGAAATCTAAGCCAACCATACCTTCTCTTCATCACAATATACTTCTTCACTGATCTACAATTGGTAACTGACATGCAACACTCACAATGACACAAAGTTAGCTCACCTTGGGACGACATCTGTCACAATGAGAAGGGTGGACAGATCAGCACTCTTTTCCAAGTTCCAGCTTGTACAGATGTAATATCCGGCATCTTCAGCCTGCACTTTGGAGATGTCAAGGATGGCCTGTGTGTGAAGGAAAAGAAGAGGTGAGAGACAGTGAAAACGACCTGCAGAATCTTACATTACACAGTTATAGCATTTGTATATTCTTACAGAAATTCTACTTGATTTAACTGAGAGAGAGAGAGAGAGAGAGAGAGAGAGAGAGAGAGAGAGAGAGAGAGAGAGAGAGAGAGAGAGAGAGAGAGAGAGAGAGAGAGAGAGAGAGAGAGAGAGAGAGAGAGAGAGAGAGAGAGAGAGAGAGAGAGAGAGAGAGAGAGAGAGAGAGAGAGAGAATGATAGAGAGAGAGAATGAGAGAGAGAGAGAGAACTGTTCTGATCTGCAACAGAAATTGATTTATGACATGGCATGATAACAGAACTTCATTGCACGCTGAAGGTCCGTTGTACTGAAAGGAAGGAAGGTGACTGCCCAAAACTTACATTTTCAGTACGAGCATTAGCGGGCAATTTTCCATCCCTCTTGGACCACGTGTAGGAGACAGGGCCAGGGAGAGACAAGTGATGACATTCCATGGTGACACTAAGACCAAGGGCCACTGATTGTGACTCTGCATTCCCAGACCGCAGATGGTGAGTCATGCCCTCCACACGATCTTCTGAGAGAGACGGTGAGATTATATATATTTGTTGAGAAAGACATAGCATTAAGAGAAAATCACAACCATCTTTGGGAGTAGAACTAAGATAATTTAAAGTTGCCAGTAACTTGATCATGACACTGAGGTATTTGAAATATGGCTAGCTATTTATGGATATTCAAATTCTAGAAATTATTTTGATTTCCCAACTTCAGATGTGCTATGAGAAATGTTATTCACAATGAAAAGCTTTACAATTCTCTTGAACTCTTCTGTAAAGAATATAAAAAACAAGGAGTTGAATAAGGATTCAGACTCCCTTTAGTGCTATACCTATCATAAGAACAACATTTGTAGGAACTAACCTTGGATAACAAGTCCAAATCTCTCATCAAAGATGCCCTGTCGAGTTGTGGCGCTACACATATAAATTCCACCACCCTGTATGCTGGGTATTCTCAAAATGCTGCCATAAGATTCTGCTCCATATGGTAGATCCCCATCCACTCTCTGCCAGGATATGGCAGCATCTGGCTCATTTTCCACCTCACACAGCAATTCGACATTCTCTCCACGGCGTACAACAGAGGGAATGGAGCGGATCTGGATGTTGGATGTCTGTGGTCCTGTAAAAGTGGAATTAATGACAATGCTAAAGAAAGACATACATGATCAAGAAGAATATAATTCTTATTGCATTAAATCTTATAAGAAAATTTCAGCCTCTTATATTGACAGGAAAATTATTATTGCAATAACCTTTAGCTAAATAATCTCAGTTTTCACAATAAGTGATGACAACAAGTACTAAATAGCTGATAACTTTAGATGTGTAACCAGAAATTATGAAATAAAGTGGGATTACTTAAGTAATGTTAGAATTTGAAGCTTCTTACCTCTGCCACCATACACTGCAACCATTCAGCAACTTATGTCATGCTAAATAATAATGTTTAAAGCAGTTTCTAAAGTATTTTCATGCAGTAAGTAATGTTAGAAAGTACCACAATCAGTTTTGTTTGCATTCAACTGAGTTAAAACCACTTTATTGATCAGCTTTTATTCTCTGTTCTTATTCTAAATATCTTTCATTCTTACATTTTATCTAAAAATAACATTTTTTTCAGTCACTGCAGTAAATGGACATCAGAAAGTAAATACAAACTTCATTAGTAGCTTTATATTTCAGTGTCATTATGTTTATTAACTTGACTGTTCGACCTTTTATGCAACAAAAGAATGTTAATTATGTGTCATTCTTTCAAGCAACCAATTAAAACATTCAATGTGATTGAAGTCTGTGAATGAAGCCAAATACACAGGTCATACTGAGTGACCAAAACAATGGAGCACAAGAGTGCCTTGAACTAGAAACTGATGTTAAATTCTTTCTGATCTTATTTAACCTTAAAGATTATTGAATTTGATGAATTTTATCTGTCAGTTCATTTTACACTTAGTTATCTTGCAGCAAAGGTTCAAGATATTTGTCAGTATTTCATGAAGACATATGAAACAGGCATATGAAATACTTTCAACAAGATTAGATTTTCTCTTGATACAAAGAATAATGTCTAATCTAAATGGCTATCAATTCTTAGTTAAAATTAAGAATCTATTTAAAATTTCAACATCATTAAAAAAAGGAAAAAATGTTCTATCAAAGAAAACACACACACACACACACACACACACACACACACATACACACACACACACACACACACATACATACACACATGCATATGATGCACACACAAAGAAATAAAAGTACAAGTTATATTTCACAACAATAGTGATTCAGCTTCTATCCTGAGAGGTTAACAACAACCCACACCAAAGGCACTAAAAGAGCACCAGTCTGCATGCACACTACTTCAATATCATCATGCATGCATCTGAGAGCTAACGGTAGTGGTGGTGATGATCCATTCCATCCATGGCACAATACAAACCATGCACAAAATTAGGGATCAGTTGGCAGTGTTTGTGGTAGTGCCTCATTATATGCATAGCGCTTGAGGCATCGTTATAGGGATCTGTGTTGGTAGCTGATCACATGCATGCATGACACAGGGTGTGTTTGTTAATTACTGGAAGTAGTGGCAGTGGTTCCTCACTGTTGCATGCATGGCATACTATTCCCTCCCCAACCACTGAGGTTAGGTTCCTCAAGATTACCAGGGTTTTATGAATCCAAATTAAGTGAAGGTAAAACTACTATATGGAGAAATACCAGGATGTATATAGAATAGAAGAGAGAGAGAGAGAGAGAGAGAGAGAGAGAGAGAGAGAGAGAGAGAGAGAGAGAGAGAGAGAGAGAGAGAGAGAGAGAGAGAGAGAGAGAGAGAGAGAGATGATTTTTTGGGTCTACTTTAACTTTTGTTCAGATTGTTTGTATAACTCTTTTCAGTCCAAATTAGAGTAATATCTTCATCATTGACTTCCTTGGACCTTTGAATGACCCCATGTTTGGTGAATTGGAGTATTACGTTTAGGTGAGTGTAGTTACACAAAGTTTGAGGTTGATAGCCTTGTGGTTGGGAAGGCTCAAGTGAAGGCATCATGTTAGTTAGTTGTTACTGGGAGATGTAAAGGTTCTTGGCCTGAACGGCCAGAACTCACGCCTGACGATAAGGGTGACGACATCGTAGAGGCGCGCCCCTGATGGTGTCACCACCTCACACTGATAGTCACCACTATCTTGGATCTCGATCAGAGGCAACCTGAGAAGGAAGAGAGTATCAAGTATAGGATATATGTATGCTATACTCTGATACACACACACACACATACACACACATAATTTGCTAAGGAATATTGGAGTAGCATTTCACTATATGGACAAGGAAATGATGAAGAAATTGATAAGTACTAAAATAAGACCTAGATTGGAATATGCAGGAGTTGTGTGGACTCCCCATAAAAAGAAACACATAAGAAAATTAGAGAGACTACAAAAAATGGCTACAAGAAAGGTTCCAGAATTTAAAGGGATGGCATATGAGGAGAGACTAAAGGCTATGGATCTACCAACTTTGGAGCAGAGAGAGAGAGGGATCTGATACAAGTTTATAAATTGATTAACGGAATGGATGAAGTGGATAATGAGAAACTGATCCTGAGAGAAGAATATGACTTTAGAAGCACAAGATCGCATAGTAAGAAACTAAGGAAGGACGATGTCTGAGAGATGTTAAAAATTTAGTTTCCATAAAGATGTGTTGAGACTTGGAACAGTTTGAGTGAGGAAGTGGTATCAGCAAAGAGTGTACATAGTTTTGAAGAAAAATTGGATAAGTGTAGATATGGAGACGGGACCACACGAGCATAAAGCCCAGGCCCTGTAAAACTACAACTAGGTAAATACAACTAGGTAAATACACACACACGATTGTGCAGAGTTATAAAGCAAAAAGAGGATTGTGAAATACTGCAGGAAGACCTAAATAAAGATCTGGAAATGGAGTAAGAAGTGAGAGATGGAATTCAATGTAGACAAAAGGCATGTGTTGGAAATGAGAAAGAGGGAAAGACAACCAGTGGGAATCTATAAGATGGGAGATGGAGTAGAACTGAAGAAAGTAAAAAAGGAAAAGGACTTGGGAGTGATGATGGAAGAAAACAATCAACCAGTAAGCCATATTGATAGAATTTTCAGAGAGACATAATTTGCTAAGGAATATTGGAATAGCATTTCACTACATGGACAAAGAAATGATGAAGAAATTGATAAATACTATAATAAGACCCAGATTGGAATATGCAGGCGTTCTGTGGACCCCCCATAAAAAGAAACACATAAGAAAGTTGGAGAGACTACAAAAAATGGCTACAAGAATGGTTCCAGAACTTGAAGGGATGACATATGAGGAGAGACTAAAGGCTATGGATCTACCAACCTTGGAACAGAGAAGGGAGAGAGAGGATCTGATACAAGTTTATAAATTGATGAAAGGAATGGATCAAGTGGATAATGAGAAACTGATCCTGAGAGAGGAATATGACATTTGAAGCACAAGATCGTATAATAAAAAATTGAGGAAGGGAAGATGTCTGAGAGATGTTAAAAAATATAGTTTCCCGCAAAGATGTGTCGAGATGTGGAACAGTTTGAGTGAAGAAGTGGTGTCAGCAACAAGTGTGCATAGTTTTAAGGAAAAGTTGGATAAGTGTAGATATGGAGATGGGGCCACATGTGCATAAAGCCCAGGCCCTGTAAAACTACAACTAGGTAAATACAACACACACACACACACACACACACACACACACACACACACACACACACACACACACACAGTTAGGGATAGCAGTGCTGCAAACAGGTAAAATAATCTAAGAAAAAATAAGACACAAAGTAATAATATCCCATGAGACACTTTATCCACACCACCAAAGTTTGCCTAAAATATGAAAATATCTTCAAGATATGAAGTTGATACAAAATATAATTCCCAGGTTTTTTTTTAAATTCTACAAACACACAGGAAAATATTTCACAAGGGACAGAGTAGAGCAAGTACCTGAGTATGTTTCCTCGAGTGACAGCACTTGGAGGCAGCCGGCCATTCACACGGCTCCATCTTACATCATTAGGGTTGATACCAGATGTCTCGCAACGCAGCTCACCTGTCTGGCCCACATACAAGGTCACCTGAGGATCTGTAGCAGTGAGCAGTGGTTCCTCTGAAAGAAAAAACAATAAAGGTAAATAAATAGATTTCAGAAATTAGGCATTTCTATTGTTGCTGAAGCAATAAAATAAAATTCCATCCTGAAAACTAGATAAGTGCCATGTGAGGATAAATTAGAAACACAAATATCCACAGAGAAGATGTTAAAATAAAAGCTTGAAAACACATATACAATGATACTAGTCTTGACATGAGGCTAGTCCTGAACTTTTGCATCACATAAATGTGATGTTATATATATGTATATTGCAAAAATGAATACATGAACTAATTTCAAATTATATTATGTAAAACATGAAAAACAATTAAGATCAAGCATGATGAATACAAACCTGCATTTTTGTAGATTTATACATAAACACACAGGAAAATAAACAGATAAAAAACTCGTCAAATTATTGTACTGATCGCAAAATAGTGAAGTATTGATTTCTACACAACTAAAGACTACAAACAACATAAAAGAACAAAGAAATAAAAATGATATAGAAATAGCCTGATAAAGCAACACAGCAACAGTCATGGGGACACTTGTGTTATCTTAGGTTCTTTTTTACTGTGCATACCTTCTCATGTTACATTTGGCTGGTAAATCTCTTACATTGAAATATCCTTTTACACAAAGTTTATCCATAAAAGATAAATATGAGAACATTTGTGAACAATACTTTCCAATGAAAAATACAGATACACATGTGAAGAATAAATAGAATATTACCCTTACTGTTAATATCAAATACACATACACAAACTCCATACAAACCACGAAAATCAACGATGACAAAAGCATGACCTTTATTCCTTACTTCATTAACAGTAATGCTTCTATTCAAGGAATCATTTGTCTCTACTATCTTGAAAGTATCTTTAAAATCTCGATATACAAAAACTACCACTTAATTTGCAAAAAATTATAATATTTAACTAAATGGTATATATTAAATGTTTTTTTTTTTTTTTGAGGTTCAGATGTGTGGCTGAAGCTTGTGTGATCAATTTACATAATTTAAGGCCTAAGATATGAGTAAAAAGCTAGACAAGGAGACAAGATTAGATACAAAAGACAGAAAAATGAGAAAAAATAAAAAATAAAAGAGTTAGGCAAGTGAAAGACAAGAAAAGAAAGATATAACAGAAAAATTACAGAAATTAAAATCATAAAGAAAAGGTCAGAACCAAATAAAAACAGACTACAAAAAATTTCTTGTTTCACTAAGCACAGTTCTGAGATACAGTAACACGAGAGAAAGAGAGAGAGAGAGAGAGAGAGAGAGAGAGAGAGAGAGAGAGAGAGAGAGAGAGAGAGAGAGAGAGAGAGAGAGAGAGAGAGAGAGAGAGAGAGAGAGAGAGAGAGAGAGAGAGAGAGAGAGAGAGAGAGAGAGAGAGAGAATGACATTCACTTAAGCCTGGGCACAAATCAACTCACAACGACAGCGGCAGCATCACACTGCAACCCGACAGATGGCAGTCTCCACAATAAGGACACCCTTCTACCATCACCATTTGAAAAAGGACAAAAAGACATTACCATGCGACATCTCTCTCCTCCGACGCAAACATATCTTCTCGTCTTTGCAGTCATTACAGTCGCACTCGCCATTACAGTTGAGGTAGAAGTAATAGCAGGAGCCATCACCACATTTGAAGAAATCTGAGCACTTGCTATTGTCGAATATATCAACTGTATTTAGGGAATATAGAAAAAAAAATTTTTCAAGGTACTTAAACATAAACAGAAAACAAAATCTTGAGAGAAAATATGAGAATGTTGACACACCTAACTACCATACAAATAAATACTTGTTGTTGTGATAGAGTAAAGAGCATCAACATGACAGTAGAACCAGTTTATCTTGTGTTCAATCACACTAGATTCATTCCTGATCTAGATACAGGAAAGTTTCCCATGGACTGTGCACCATTAATGCACTCCCAACAGCTCTCCATTGATCCAAGTCACATGCACCGCTCTTCCTTATTTCACACACACACACACACACACCACTCTTGTATCATGCCCTTCACTGTTCAACTAAATGATTACTGTACAAATGCAGTTGTGTCCTGTTTCATCACAGAGAATCATAACCAGCTCAGGTTCCTTCCCCATTGCCAACATCTCACACTTCTCTCCTTACAATGCACCACTGATAAAACCTTTAAACCTGACCTGGTTAAAATGCAAAACAAGATACAGATTATGACCATGGCTGCACATATTGCCTTTCTAAAAATTATTGTTGTTTTTTTAGAAAATGATGATGATTGCAATACTTATAATAGTTATATCTAATTTCATATTCTGGGAAAACATCCAATTAAAATACTAATGATATACAAACAAACAAATAAAGAAACACACACACACACACACACACACACACACACACACACACACACACATATATATATATATATATATATATATATATATATATATATATATATATATATATATATATATATATATATATATATACAGAGCCAGGTGATCCACTACTTTAGTCCACTACTCCATCACCTGCAGACCCTCTAAGTGATAGTGGAGTAATTTGAATAGTTTCTATAAGCATCACGTAGTGGAAAAGTGGGTAGCAGACTTAAAAAGATTCAAAGCTGCAAATGATGCAGATTTTTTGTATTTTTGACATATCTTAAAATAAAACTGCCAATTTTGAGTGTAATATGCAGATAAACAGTAGTTTTCCTTAAAACTTTAAAAAACCATGAATAGCTGTTTTTATAGGACTTTAGTAGTGCTTTATAGTAAAAAATAGCTATAGCAAAGTAGTGGATAACAGTTTTGTGATTTTGAAAAAATTTGGTAGCAGCACCCACCTCTGTAAATGTGTTTACTGTGTGAGGTATTACAACAATACACAACACAACACAAGTAATTTTCTCAACTCCTTCGTTACTGAGTGCACACTCTCAACCCCACATCTACCACTCTAATGTTTTTGCTCACTTCTATTAGTTTCATGGGTGCAGTTTAAATCCTTGCACCCTTATTTAGTCATTTACATATTTCATTCACATGTTTGGATCGATTTAGTCACAAGAGTGGGATGTATGAGGAAGTGTCGCTGGTGTTTGTTTGGCATCACCACCACACCTCTCACCACTACACTGTCCTTGAAAACTTGAGATCATGTGCTTATTTTCAAACTTATTGTTACAAGTCATACAAATCATACAAACAGGAAAAATAGAGCACTGTATATTATCAGTTAAGCCATGATTTAAGGAGGCATTTCATCAATATTTCAGCAGAACCTTTGCACACATTATGGCAACTCAACAGTAACGAAGGAGTCAAACACATGACTTCTCAACTTTACCCACAATTTGTTAACTGGCAAAGTAAGACTGTCATAAGTGCTGAGTACTAACTCACCATGGCATCTAGTCTCATCAGCTCCATCATTACAGTCTGGTATGCCATCACACACTTTGTAACGGGGCAAACACATCTTGTTACCACAGGGTGAGTCTTCACAGGCTGACAACATCATGCGACAGACAACACAAGTCATTCCACTAACTAACAACACCTTGGTAAGGGTAACCTCAGCTCACACTTTAAGGTGTTGCTTGAAAGTGGAGATTAGAAGGGATTCCTTAACTACCACCATGAAAGTCAGGACTCTACTGTATGATGTACTGGATAGGTACCCAACAAAATGAGTTTTACTGACTACTAGATACAACAAATACAACTGCTGAATTTACATTTACTAATGAATGCCACAATCTTTTATGAAGCTATTAAAGTTGAATGGAAAATATATGCATATCAGTGTGATATATATATATATATATATATATATATATATATATATATATATATATATATATATATATATATATATATATATATATATATATATATATATATATATATATATATATATATATATATATATATATATATATATATATATATATATATATATATATGTGTGTGTGTGTGAGTGTGTGTGTGTGTGTGTATTTACCTAGTTGCATTTAACTAGTTGTAGTTTTACAAGGCCTGGGCTTTACGCTCGTGTGGCCCCGTCTCCATATCTACACTTATCTAATTTTTCTTTAAAACTATGCACACTCATTGCTGACACCACTTCTTCACTCAAACTGTTCCACGTCTCAACACATCTTTGCGGGAAATTATATTTTTTTAACATCTCTCAGACATCTTTCCTTCCTCAGTTTTTTACCATGCGATCTTGTGCTTCAAATGTCAAATTCTTCTCTCAGGATCAGTTTCTCATTATCCACTTGATCCATTCCGTTAATCAATTTATAAACTTGTATCAGATCCCCTCTCTCCCTTCTCTGTTCCAAGGTTGGTAGATCCATAGCCTTTAGTCTCTTGTCATATGTCATCCCTTCAAATTCTGGAACCATTCTTGTAGCCATTTTTTGTAGTCTCTTCAACTTCCTTATATGTTTCTTTTTATGGGAGGGTCCACACAACTCTTGCATATTCCAATCTAGGTCTTATTATAGTACTTATCAATTTCTTCATTATTTCTTTGTCCATGTAGTGAAATCCTAATCCAATATTCCTTAGTAAATTATATGTCTCTCTGAAATTTCTATCAATATGGCTTACCAGTTGATTGTTTTCTTCCATCATCACTCCCAAGTCCTTTTCCTTTCTTACTTTCTCCAGTTCTACTCCATCTCCCATCTTATAGATTCCCACTGGTTGTCTTTCACTCTTTCCCATTTCCATGACATGGCTTTTGTCCACATTGAATTCCATCTCCCACTTTTTACTCCATTTCCAGATCTTATTTAGGTCTTCCTGCAGTATTTCACAATCCTCTTTTTGCTTTATAACTCTGCACAGTTTCGCATCGTCCGCAAACAGATTTATGTAGCTGTTCACTCCCTCTGGCATGTCGTTTATATATATAAGGAAAAGTATTGGCACCAATACTGACCCCTGTGGCACTCCGCTTTCTACTGCTCCCCACTTGGACTTCTTATCTTTAACTACCATCCTTATTTCTCTCCCTCTCCAATAATTTTCCATCCATCTCAATCTGCTTCCTTTTAAGCCACCCTTCTCCTCTAACTTCTACTCTTATATATGGGAACCACCTCAGCTCTTTTCCATTCTACTGGTAATGTTCCATTTTCTATTAAGCATTTTATGATGTATTGCTAGTTCTTCCCTACATTCTTTTAATATTCTGCCTGAGACTTCATCCGGTCCCATTGCCTTCTCTTCATCTAATTCCGTCATCAACTCTTTTATTTCAAGCTTGCTTACTTTAATCTCTTTCATATAGACGGTCTCTCTATTACCCTGTCGTCTTTCAAATTTGGATTCCTTAGTAAAGACCTCCTGAAATTTACTATTTAACAGTTCTGCCATACTTTTTGGGTCTTCCACCATCCCGTTCTCTCCTTTTAACCTTTCTAGTGTTTCTTTTTGGCTTATTTTTCCATTTATGAATCTGTAGAACACTTTTGGTTGCTCCTTACATTTTTCGACAATGTCCTTTTCGATAGTTCCTTTCTTCTTCCTTCCTCACCTTAGCATATTCATTTCTCGCTGCCTTGAAGTTTTCCTTATTTTCTGGATTTCTATTTCTCCTCCACTTTTTCCATGCTCCATCTCTTTTCTCCTTTGCCCTAGCACACCTTGCGTTAAACCAATCTTTCTTTCCTTCTTCTTTAGGTCTATATTTGGGACATATTCCTGACTCCTGTTTTGTATATTTCCAAAAATAAGATATATTTCTCTTGCACCCTCTCTGAGTTTTCCATCTCCTCCCAGTTAACATTTTTGAAATAGTTCTTGAGGTTCTCAATATCAGCCTTTCTGTAGTTTAATCGGTCTCCTTTGTATGATTCGTTTCTATCTTCCTTTCCCTTTTTTATATCCATTTCTAATATTACATGGTCACTCTTTCCCAATGGGCACATATCTTATATCATCGTTCATTTGTATACCTCTAGTAAAAACCAGGTCCAATCTTGCCGGCTCATCGTTTCCTCTGAATCTTGTGTTTTCCTTTATTCTTTGGTCCATCATATTATCTATCATTAGATTCAGGAATCTTTCTCCCCAGGCTTCTTCCCCCATACCACTTTCATAATTTTCCCAGTCCACCGCCTTACAGTTGAAATCTACTAATATCACTTTTCTCCTTTCTTTAATGACTCTCGTTAAACTCCTTACTGTGTCATCTATCATGTCTTTATATTCTTGATTGGTACATGAATTTGTTTTGGGTGGGACATATGTTCCAACGATTCTTAACTCTTTTTTATTAATATGTATCTTAACATACAGTACTTCTGCTTTTCCTTCCCCACACTCCACTTGGTTTTACCATCATCTCTTTCCTTAACATCATGACTCCTCCTCCTCCTTTACCCACTCTGTCTCTCCTCCATATATTATACCTATTATCCATGTCTATCTTTATTGCCTCATTTAATTTTGTTTCAGCCATGCATACAATATCTGGTTCTTCTTTCTTTATGTAATCTCTTAATTCTAATTTACTTGATAAAACCCCATCTATGTTCGTATACATCATTTTTAATCTCTTGCTCTTATCACCTTTAGTTAAACTTGCTCCACTTTTTCCTCTTCCTTCCTCTTTTATATACCATTTCCTTATCCTGTCTCCTAGAATTTGTTGTGTGTGTGTGTGTGTGTGTGTGTGTGTGTATTTACCTAATTGTATTTACCTAATTGTAACATACGGAAAAGAGCTATGCTCGTGTTGTCCCGTCTCCATATCTATTAATGTCCAGCTTTTCTTAAAATCATGAATATTCCTTGCGTTGACCACTTCCACGTCTAAACTATTCCATGCTTCCACCCTTCTATGAGGAAGCTATATTTTCACATCTCTCCTATAAGTGGCCATTTTAGTTTTTCCCATGCCCTCTCGACATTCTTCCATTCCACATACACAGATCTTCCCTATCCATTTTTCCATGCCAATCATCACTCTGTATATTGCTATCAGGTCTCCCCTTTCTCTTCTGTTTTCCAGGGTTGGAAGTTGCATTCTTTTCAGTCTGTCTTCATAAGTCAAATCTCTTAAGTCAGGCACCATTTTCGTTGCAGCCCTCTGTACTTTCTCTAGTTTCCTTATGTGTTTCTTTAAGTTCGGAGCCCACTGTATTGTTGCATATTCAAGCCTCGGTCTTATCATTGCAGTAATTATTTTCTTCATCATTTCTTCATCTAGATATCTGACGCCACTCTTATGTTCCTCAATAAGTTCAATACTTCTCCAATTATTTTGTTTATATGTCTCTCTGGCGATAGGTCATTGGTAATTGTCACCCCAAGGTCTTTTTCTTCATGACTGGTTTTATGTCTTCATTTCCTATCTTGTACATACTCCTGATTCTTCTTTCACTCTTGCCAAACTCTATTTTCTTGCATTTTGTCGTGTTGAACTCCATTTGCCATGTACAGCTCCATTTCCATATTCTGTCCAAGTCTTCCTGGAGTAGTTCGCAATCTTTGTCACATCTCACTTTTCTTAACAATTTTGCATCGTCTGCAAATAGGCTCACATAACTGGACACCCCATCCACCATGTCATTTATGTAGACTGCGAACATTACTGGTGCCAACACTGATCCCTGTGGAACTCCACTCTCCACCAATCCCCATTCTGATGGTCTGTCCTTAATTATTGTTCTCATTTCTCTTCCTACCAAAAGTCTTCCATCCATTTTAGTAAACTGCCATGCACTCCTCCTACCATTTCAAGTTTCCAGATCAGTCTCTGGTGTGGTACCTTATCAAAGGCCTTTTTTAAATCCAGATATATTCCATCAGCCCAACCATCTCTTTCCTGTATTACATCTATCACCCTCGAATAGTAACATATCAGGTTTGTCGTGCATGAACGCCCTTTCCTAAAACCAAATTGACACTCACAAAGTATGTCATTTTCTCCAAGAAGTCTGTCCATCTAGTCTTCACCACCCTCTCACACATCTTAGCTACCACACTTGTAAGTGACACTGGTCTATAGTTCAATGGGTCTCTCTTGTTACCTGATTTATAGATTGGGACAATGTTAGCTCTTTTCCAGTCTTGGGGCACTACGCCTTCCCTTAATGAGGCATCAATTACTTCACAAACTTTTTCTGCCAATTGCTCCCTGCATTCTCTTAAAATCCATCCTGATACCCCATCAGGTCCCACAGCTTTTCTCACTTCTAAACTCCCCATCATGTTCTTGATCTCCTCCACCGTTACTTGAAACTCCTTCATAATCCCTTTCTGTTCCATTACCAGTGGTTTGTCAAAAGCAGTCTCCTTTGTGAATACCTTCCGAAAGCATCCATTCATAGCCTCTGCCATTTCCCTGGGATCTTCACTGTATACTCCATTTACTTCTAAACTTTCAATACTTTCTCTATTTTTGATGTTGTTGTTCACATGTCTGTAAAAAAGCCTTGGTTGGTCTTTACATTTATCAATTATATCCTTTTCTTGTTTCTTTCTTTCTTCTCTTCTAATCAACACATATTCATTTCTTGCTCTTTTGTAACTTTCCACTGCTTAATCCGTCTTTTCCTTCTCCACCTCTTCCATGCATCCTCTTTTCTTGTTCTAGCCTTTTCACATCTATCGTTAAACCAGTCCTGCTTTCCAACTTCTCTATGTTGTCTTATTGGTACAAATTTTTCTCACCTTCTTTGTATATTTTTATAAATTCCTTCCACTTTTCATTTGCTCCTTAGCACTCTTGAATTTCATCCAATTTGTCTCTTGAAAGAATTTCTTTAGGTTTCCAAAATCTGTCTTGGCATAATTCCATCTTCCCACTTTATATTCTTCATTTCTTCTAGATTTCTCTTCGTCTATCACCTTGAACTCCAAAACTGCATGATCACTCTTTGCTAAAGGGCACTCCACCCTCATCTCCTCAATGACCATTGGCTCTGTACTAAAGACCAAGTCCAGTCTTGACGATGCTCCCTCTCCTCCAAACCTAGTATCTTCTTTGACCCACTGAGTTAACACATTTTCCATTGCCAGTGTCAATAGTGTATTTCCCCATGTTGTCTCTGATCCTTCCATTGACCAGTCCTCCCAACACACCTCTTTACAATTAAAATCTCCCATCATTATAGTTCGTTCACAGCCACCCAACATTTCTTCCAGACATGTTCCTGTATCACTTATCATTTCTTCATATTCCTGTACTGACCATGCATTTGTCTTAGGTGGTACGTACACCACTATGTAGTGCCTCTTTTTCCTTCATTAGTTTCTGCTCTGATCTTTAGCACTTCTGCCTTTCCCATACCTTTTTCACTTGATCCACCTTTATATCTTTTTAACCAGCAACATCACTCCTCCTCCCATCTTACCTACTCTATTTCTTTTCCAAACGTTATATTTCCTTCTCCAACCTTCATCAGGTCTTCTCCCTCTCTCAGTTTTGTTTCAGTAAGACCCACAATATCTGGGTTCTTGTCCCTCAAGTAATCGTTGAGTTCTAAAATCCCGATATCACTCCATTTATGTTGGAATACATTACATTTCGCTCATATGTAAGTTTCTTTAGTCCTTTCTTGCTGTACTTTTCTGGGTTATGAACCACTTCCTCAGTCTCATATCCAAGATTCTCCAGAAAAACTCTTTCTTCTCTTCTTCTGTCCTCTCTTCATTTTTTTCAAAGCCTCCTTTCTCAACTCATTTAACATTTCTCTTTCCTTTTCACCGAGATCTCTTCTCAACCAAATCTTCCTTGTTGTTTCCTGCTGGGCTAGCCTCCATGACTTCTCCACCAATTCATCTACATCCTTTTGTGACTTAAGTTTGATTCTTATTGGCCTCATACCTTCTCTTGTGAACTTTCCAATTCTATGGAAGTCCTCTATTTCTTGTACTAGGTCTTTTCCTCCTCTTGCACCACATTAATGATATTATTTATCACCTTTTTATGTTTTCTCTCTCTCCATTTTACTCGGTGTCTTATCCTCCTCCACACCAAATATCACCACACATCTCTTTTGTCTACAGTTTCCCTCACCAATGTCTCATTTGACTTAATAACCTTCACCACTTTCTCAGCTATCTTCTCTTCTATGATCTGTTGATCTATAATTTCAGCAAGGCCCAAAGTTTTCTCCCTGACTCTTTGATTTCCTTTTCCAGACTTGCAACTTTGTAATTTACCTCCTTTCTTTCCACTTCCTGACTTTTTTCCATTCAGCCTGCTTCTCCATCACTTTTCCTAGAGATTCTCCACATTTTTCGCAATTCACTTTAATTAGCTTAACTTCCTCTTTCAGTGCTGCATTTTCCTTCTTCATATCGGCACAGTCTCTCTTTACATTGTCATAACTCGTGTCCAGGCCCTCATACTTTTCAAACAGTTTTTCAATTTTACCTTCTAACTCCAGAATTTTCTTCACATAAGCGCTCGTGTGTGTGTGTGTGTGTGTGTGTGTGTGTGTGTGTGTGTGTGTATTTACCTAGTTGTATTTACCTAGTTGTAGTTTTACAGGGCCTGGGCTTTATGCTTTATGTGTGTGTGTGTGTGTGTGTGTTTACCAAGTTGTGATATATAGGAAAAGAACCAAATTTTGATGGTGTGACATTCATAACACATAGGATATGCTGAGCTACAACTTTGAGGTAAGTGTGGATATACTCCAGGCAGGGATTAATACAGTACCACAAAAAAATTCAGAGATAGGGATGGCGATGATGCCAGACAATCACTTACCACCAACAAAGACAACTGCCTATTAATAAAATTATACACAAACAACTTTGTTTGCAAAGTTATGAACACCATTACATAAAATAATTCATGTCATATCATTGAACTATTTATGAAACAACTTTTTAAGAAGTTTGTACTAGAATTTGTGTTCAGTTCTCCACCACATTAAACAATTAATCTGAATCAAAACATTATGTAATCTATGATAATTCCATTCCTAGGATTTCAGATCAGGGATGATTCCACCTGTTAAGTATCTGGTCATTTTTGACACAGAAGCAGAAAACATTCGAATCATCTTTTATTACATTTCCCCCACAAAATCTGCATTGATCTGGCACAACATTACTCACAGATGTAACATTCACGTATGACTTTAAAGAAAGAAAAGTGAATCTGCAAAAGCATGATAGCCACCAAAAATCTCCAAGATTTACATGAATTGCATTTAGTGAACCAATCATTGTGAGGTAAAATGATAATCATCAACCCAATAAATCAAAGAGTATGTCTGACATTAAGAATCAAATCATTTTACAAAACAACACCATAAAGCAATGATGAAAATAATATTCCTTCATGAAATTATGTCATTTCAATGATAGCAACAAGTAAGCAATGCTTACCAAAGTATAAAAAGGCTGGTCACACAAGAAAAGCTTATCTACATATCAGTGACCACCTCTGAATTTCCATGATTCCTTAATCATTATCTGGCAGACATCTTGGAACCTGCATCAGGTTGTTTCTTGGTACAGGAATAGCTCAAAAAAGGTTCTGGAGATAGGCACCAACCACAGTGTGCATTAAAGCTTGGATCTACGGAGCTTTCAACATAAACACTAGTAGCTTGGGTAGTGACAGGTTATAAAAAGAAGACTTGTTATGAATCATGCTGACCACAATGTGGTTCTTGCTGATCAGGTAGGCAATGGTAGAAATATAACTTATTCCTTTCTTTTTTCAGTCAACTGGAGTACTTGTTTAGTCACAACAATATTTCAAAATTAAAATCATGATTGTCATGGTTATCTGACTATGATCGATCTAAATACCATGAAGCTAGAAAAGAGCCAGTGGATTCTTTAATTTTGAGTATAATGAGTGACAAACTTAAAAACTGAAGAGCTTATGATAAAAGAGTGGATGTATTTATATGTACACTTATTTTATACATTTGAATCCGATGTGTGATGTTCAAATAGGGATGAACACATATTTGACATTACAGGACATCAAATGCATAGAGTGACATAGAAGAAAGGCAAACAAAGAAATATACCCAAGAAGTCACACAAAGAGGAGTGATGCAGACACGAGGTGAGGGTGATATAGTTAGCACATTGCAGTGCAGTTGCTAGCAATAAATTTCCCCAATCATTCCCAATGTAATTCACAAAATAAATATACATAACCATTCATTTGCTAGTCAACCTTTAATATTTTACATAATATTAAGTCTTAATTAATTTTCCTCATAGTATATATTTCCTTAGAAATATCTGACAACTCTTCAGCAAATGAATGGTGATTTGTTGGTATCTCTGCCACAGCAACAGCTTCACAACAAGCCCCACACACAGTAACCAGCATGAGCACATGGCAGTGTGACTAACTTGGATTGAGGCTGTCAAAGTAGCAGCCTTCCTCATCCTCGCCATCAGGACAATCTGGTGTTCCATCACACATTTCCAGAGGTGCGATGCAGATGGAGCGATTATGACAAATAAATTTACACATGACCTCTTCCACTTGAAGGAAGTAGCCCTCATCAGGAGTGGAGGATGAATCATCTTCGTCGACGTCACCATCCTCAAGATCGTCAAAATAGAGGCCTTCTGTGATTCCGGAGAAGGTGCTCTGGCTTCCCTTGTTTGCTGGTTGATTACAGTATGTTTCATAATGATGCTAATCTAATGCAGTAAGAAAACATGCAAGTGCTTCCCTTTCCCCACACATGCAATATACATATAATGAGATCAATCATAACAGAAACACATCTCCAATATAAAGAGAAAGAAAATCCCATAACTCTCATCTTACTGGAGAGTACCAAGTCTCCAAAGATTAGGTAAAGGCAGAGTACAATCATGTAACATTACTAGGATCATCTTTCATATACAGTACTGGAGAATAGCATGCAGACCAGTGTTATGTAAACCTTTAGTCAGGAGCATGCATGACAGCAGTTAGAATGTTAATATAACCTTTGAGGGACAGGAGACGTTCAAGGTCTTCTTCACCAACAAGCGGCAGAGTTTCTTGAGATAGAGTGAAAAGGTGAAGGGTTGTTAGTTTATAGTCCTAAGATGGTTTTTGACATAATCAGCAAACTTCTCAGAGAATTTAGAGAAACTGTATTATTTCTAATAAACAGACAGCCACCAAAAGCTGCCAAGCAGTTGTTAATCTATAAAACTAAATGACACTGCCTATATATCTTTAGCAATAAAAAAAAGATCTTTTTGAGATTCTTTACACAAATTTGAATATTAATGAAAATCTATACTGTAAATAATGGACTCACAGACAATTTTATTTCTTGTACCATGAAAAATAAAACTTAGATTCCATGAAGGAATAATTATTATAAAAACTTTCTATGAATTTTTACTGAATAGTTTTCTTTCACAGAGGAAAGTATAAAATGTACGGTTGTTCCCTTTGTGCATCTGACAAATTAAATTTTAAGGTTGGCCATCCTACTAGTTTGCACTTATTGGTCTTGCCTTGTTCCTAAAATTTGGAAGAAATGTTATGGCTAATCAATTTACCAGTCTGAGAGTGTTAGTTCTTAAGGCAGATATTAGATTTGGTTCCATAGATATTATGATTAATATTTGTTAGTGTAATTTGTCACCAGTATTCTAAGCCACAGAAGATACATTTCTAAGAGTCATTCATCTATTGATTTAAAAGTAGCAATCCTCCTTGGGGAAGGAAGCATTCCACTACTTTTAAGGCTGTGTCACAATTGATACTTTGTATCAGAAGATAAATTATGTTAATCTATTGGCTAAAGCAGAAGTCATGATCAAATGGCTTGCTAATCCAAAATAAAATCTTTATTTCTTACCATTGACAAGTACTTCAGCTACAGCCCTTGTTATTCCACCTCTGTTTCGAGCAACACAGATGTAGCGGCCAGCATCAGTGGTGGCAATGCCTCGGAACTGTGGGAATTGTTAAGTCTCTTAATGATTTATTAAAGATTTTGAGCCAAACTGATGCCTTCCTAATAAAGCAGGACTGTTTATGGTATTCTGTCTTTCAGCACTTTACTGGTAGTCAAGAACAGCTATATCATTCATGCATATCTAAAATCATTCACTGTCCTAATTTTATTCAATATATGTATTCAAGAATTCATCAATAGTATCTTAACTTCTTCATTACTTTTATTAGTGAGATCTAAAATACAGTATTTCCTTCTCTCTCTCTCTCTCTCTACATCATTCTTTCATGATGTTCACTGATAAACTTTTCAAGTGTAGTTTACTTACTGTTAGCTCTCCCCCATTGATGATGACAGATGCTGGCATGCGTCCCTGATCTTTGTTCCACTCTATGGTAATAGGTTGTAGGCCAGTGGCAGAGCAGCGAATACGAACCACCTCACCGGGGCGAACCACCTGGCGGGCTGGCTCAAGGCTAACACGAGGAGGTACTGTAGGGGAACATGTGTACATAGAGTAAGTAACATAATGCAAGATGGGATGGGAGAGATGTAGAGGGCAGGAAAGGTATTTAAATAAAGGAGATCGAGATACAAAGAAAGTATGATGTAAGAAGATATGGGGTACCTGAAACAAGAGACAAATTGTAGATGTGACTAAGTAGAAAAGCAATGAGAGGAGGATATGTACATAGAATACCAAGTAAGTAAGTACCTTACATGAATGTAGTTATACAGGAAAAGTGAACAAGGACATGGTGACTGATTTTCATGTTCCATGTTGTACGCACACACACACAGAGCTTGTAACTGAAGTGAAAGAGAGGAATGACGAAAGAACAGAGGAGGAAAAGACCAAGTTTTTTTGGAGGATGAGAAATGGGAGGCTAAAGAAGTGGTGGATAAAACAGACGGAATAGACATTACATGGAAGAAAGAGACTAGGAATGGAATACAAGTGACTTACATGAATATAGATGGATTTCTGTCTAAGAGGCTAGAATGTATGGATTACCTAAGAAATAACGAACCGGACATAATGTGTGTAGTGGAAACAAAGCTAAGGCCGAAATAAAGCTAGACTGGTTTGTTGTAAAACACTACAAAGTATGGAGAAATGATAGAAAAATAAAGGAGGTGGTGGTATAATGGTTCTTACTAAGGAAGATCTGATAGTGAAGGAGGTGAACTATAGTAAGAGAAATGAGGAAGTGATAAGTATGCTTATAACAGATGGCAAGAGGGACATTAATATTATAACAGAATACATACCACCCAGAACCAGTGCTTGGGAATATGAACAGTACCAAATGGTGATGAGAAATACTCTAGACAGAATGAAGCAAGAACTCATCAGAAAGGATAGAGTGATGATAGTCGGAGACTTTAATTGTAAAGAAATAGTGTGGGAAGACCATGAAGTGGTGAACGGTGGTGAGTGGGCAGAGGAATTGTTAAAGGTAGCAACAAATAACTTGATGACACAGTGGGTGAGATCACCAACAAGGTGCAGGGGACAAGATGATGCAGCAAGGTTGGATCTGGTATTTACCAGGGCATCTCTAAAGAGGAAATTGAACATAAATGTCCCTTGGGGAGAAGCGATCATGATGTCCTAAGCTTTGAGCTGGATATGGAACTAAGCACGAATAAGATTGTGGAACAGGAGGAAAAATTAAATTATATTAGGGCAAATTCTAACCATATAAGGGAGTTCTTTAATGAAATTGACTGGTCCATGGTATACCAGGAAAGGGATATGCAATTGAAATACGATAAATTTATGGATTTGTATAACTCTGCTGTGAAAAAGTTTGTGCCATATTACAGAAAGAGGACTTTAAATAATAAACAGTGGTTTAATAGAAATTGTGAAGAAGCAAAAAAGAACAAAGAAAAGGCATGGAAGAAACTTAAGAAAAACAGTGATGTATTATCAAGAAAAGTTTACAAAACAGAAAGGAATAGATATGTTGAAGTAAGGAGAACAGCACAGAAGGAATATGAACAGAGGGTGGTGGAAAACTGTGATAGTGACCCAAAAATGTTTTACAAATTCATAAATGGAAAACTAAATATAAGGGAGGCAATAGTAGAGGTAAAAAATGGGGAAGAAGTATATGAGGATGCTAGAGATACAGCTGAAATTTTGAATGACTTTTCCAAAGTGTTTACAAAGGAGAAGCATTTTATGGGAGGAAGGCCTACAGAAATAAGGCAAATGCAGGACATCATGGTTACTAAGGAAGATGTAAGGAAAATTATAAGCAATCTGGATATTAATAAATCAATGGGGCCTGATGGCATATCTGAGAGGTTGCTAAATGAATGTAAGGATCAATTGTTGAACCCCGTATTTGATATTGTGGAAACCTCCATACGAACAGGATTAGTCCCGAAAGAGTGGAAAAGAGCTGACATTGTGCCTATATATAAGAATGGTAGTAGGATGGAACCACTAAATTATAGACCAGTATCGTTGACTAGTATATTGTGCAAGGTATGTGAAGAAGTAATTAAAGCTAAGTGGAGTGAATATCTAGAAAGTGAAAACATTCTGAGTGAAAGACAGTTTGGTTTCAGAAAAGGAAGATCGTGTATCCAATTTATTATGTTTTTATTCAAGAGTGACTGACATACTACAACATAGAGAGGGATGGGTGGATGCTATCTACCTGGACTTGAGAAAGGCCTTTGATAAAGTACCACACAATAGACTGATGTGGAAACTAAAGAAGATTGGAGGAGTAAATGATAAACTAGCAAAATGGATGGAAAATTACTTAGTGGGAAGAGAAATGAGAACAGTGGTGAGAGGAAGGAAGTTCGAGTGGAAGAAGGTAACCAGTGGAGTTCCACAAGGGTCAGTGCTTGGTCCCATCATGTTTTTATTTATGTTAATGATATGCCAGTAGGAATTGACAGTTACATGAACATGTTTGCGGATGATACTAAAATTATGAGGAGAGTAAAGAATGTGGAAGATTGTAACAAGTTACAGGAAGATCTTGATAAAATATATGAGTGGAGTAAGGAGTGGCAGATGGAATTTAATATAGACAAGACCCATGTTATGAAAATGGGAAGAAGTAGATACAGACCAAACTGGGATTACAGGCTGGGTGATGAGAAAATTAAAGAGACCAATGAGGAAAAAAGACTTAGGAGTAACCGTGCAAAACACTTTGTCACCGGAGAAACACATTAACAAGATTTTTTGGAAAACATACAACATGCTTCAAAATATTGGCCTTGCGTTCCACTACCTAGATGAAGGATGATGAAGAAGATATTATGTACCTTAGTAAGACCCCAGTTAGAATGTGCAGCTTGTGTCTGGTCACCGCATATGAAGAAAAATGTGAAGAAGGTAGAAAGGGTACAGAGGCTGGCAACAAGGATGGTACCAGGACTCAGGGAGTTAGACTATGAGGAAAGACTGAGGAAGCTGGGGCTGACCACATTAGAAGAGAGAAGAACAAGAGGAGACATGATAACTATGTATAAATTGGTGAACAAAATTGACATACTGGACAGAGAGTTGATAAAGGTGACCACAAGTAATCATCTCCGAGGACATGGAAAAAGCTAATAAAGACATCTGTCTAAATGATGTGAGAAAATACAGTTTCCCACATCGTAGCATTGATAAGTGGAATAAACTGAGCAGTGATGTCGTTGACGCGGTGTGTGTCAATCAGATGAAAGAGAGATATGACAGGAATGGACAAGGAGACAGGACACAGAGAGCTTAGCTCGTGCCCTGTAATACACAAATAGGTAAATACAAATAGGTAAATACACACACACACACACACACACACACACACACACACACACACACACACACACACATACACACACACACATGCCAATACTTTTTCTCATATATATATAAACAACATGCCAGAGGGAGTGAACAGCTACATAAATCTGTTTGCGGATGATGTCAAACAGTGCAAAGTCATAAAACAAAAAGAGGATTGTGAAATACTGCAGGAAGACTTAAACAAGATCTGGAAATGGAGTAAAAAATGGGAGATGGAATTCAATGCGGACAAAAGCCATGTCATGGAAATGGGAAAAAGTGAAAGACAACCAGTGGGAATCTATAAGATGGGAGATGGAGTAGAACTAGAAAAAGTAGAAAAGGTAAAGGACTTGGGAGTGACGATGGAAGAAAACAATCAACCGGTAAGCCATATTGATAAAATTTTCAGAGAGACATATAATTTGCTATGGAATATTGGATTAGCACTTCACTATACGGACAAAGAAATGATGAAGAAATTGATAAGTACTAAAATAAGACCTAGATTGGAATATGCAGGAGTTGTGTGGACCCCCATCAAAAAGAAACACATAAGGAAATTGGAGAGACTACAAAAAATGGCTACAAGAATGGTTTCAGAATTTAAAGGGATGACATATGAGGAGAGACTAAAAGCTATGTCAGCAACGAGTGTGCATAGTTTTAAAGAGAAATTGGATAAGTGTAGATATAGAGATGGGGCCACACGAGCATAAAGCCCAGGCCCTGTAAAACTACAACTAGGTAAATACACACACACACAGCAGTGGTATGGTCTCCAAGCTCTAAAAAAGATATAAGAAAATTGGAAAGGATACAGAAAATTGCTACAAAGATGGTGCCAGAATTAAAGGACCTCACATATGAGGAATGACTGAAGGAAATGGAACTGCAAACCTTACAAGATAGAAGAGAACGTGGGGACCTAATAACAATGTATAAGATAGTAAATGATATTGAAAAGATAGACAAAGAAGACCTGGTGCTGTTGATAGAAGATGAAAGGACAAGAGAACGTGAAAAGAAGACCAGAATGAGGTAGTGTGTGAAGGATATTGGAAAATACAGTTTTCCACACAGAACGGTAGAAAAATGGAATGCATTGGATAATGAAATTGTTACAGCACATAGTGTGCATGACTTTAAAGAAAAAATAGATAAATGGAGATATGGTGACAGGACACTATGAGCCCCACTAAAACCTTGTACAGTACAATACAACTAGGTAAATACACACAAACACAAACACAAACACACACACACACACAAACACATACAAACACACACACACACACACACACTTGCACACACACACACACACACACACACACACACACACACACACACACACACACACATCATACAGCCCAAATCTTCCCTCCTATTACATGTGCTGATATCTTCTTTAATGTTATGCACAGGGCCGTGTAGAGACGATTGGAGGGGCAGGGGCTCAAAAGTTTAAAAGGGGCATTTGAAGGGATTTGAAGTTACGGGTTAGTTATTTCATGACTTTCAGCTTCAATTTGGTGCCCCTTAAATGCTGCAAAAGGGCACTTCGGACATCAAGGTTCAAAGGGGCAGGAGCTCAAGCCCCCTCTGCACGGCCCTAGTTATGCACTAATCAAGTAAGGGATACAACACTAACCTCCAGCTTGGTTGGCATCCATTGTGAGATGTGATTAGTCAAAAGAAAAAGACAACAACAACATCCATGAGCTTAAGACTTCAATACCACAAATCAACATTTTCAATCCCAATAATACAATTAACTGATCACATACTTTTCATATGAGACTTTTATACAAAGAATTTCTTCAATATATTTCATCCACAAAAAAGAAAGAGACCAAACTATGGACAACATAATGTCTCCAAATGGTTAAATTCAAGAATGCAATTACAACTCTTCACACTGTTCTTCCATGCTATAAACAGATGCATCTAAAAGAAAAGTTACATTCACAATTAGAATGGTGTGTGAGACAAGAATATCTTTTCAAAGTTATTAATTCAATCATCAATTAACAAATAAACTGGCAACAATCAAATAAGTAGTTCTGACAACAGAAAAGGGAATATTGACATTACTGCAAAAACATGACTAAAGGAATTCCAAAAAGAAAACTATGCCTACAGATTGAAAAAAAAATTCAAGAGAGTGGTGGATGAGCAAATAGACAACTGATAAAATGTTTTACTCCTAAACATCTTAGTTGTGCAATAATTGAGATTTGTGAATTTGTTAAACAATAGCTACAAAAATGCAGAAACTAAGCTTGAGCTTGAGCTTGCGAGAGAGAGAGAGAGAGAGAGAGAGAGAGAGAGAGAGAGAGAGAGAGAGAGAGAGAGAGAGAGAGAGAGAGAGAGAGAGAGAGAGAGAGAGAGAGAGAGAGAGAGAGAGAGAGAGAGAGAGAGAGAGAGAGATCTTATGAATAAAAATATAACAAGGTATGACATACATTTACTCAATTGGTCATTAATGACTGAGTGAGAATAGAAAAGTAATTTTCACAACAATTGCAGAAACAACTATGGTGACAATAAAAAAATCAATAAGAGGAGAAAGAATGGATGAGAGGAGAGGAGCTTTACATGTGACAAAAATACAACAAATCAGAGAGGCAAACAAGATCAGCTGCATTACATCCAAGGCAACATGTAGAACGATAACAAGTTATGAATGGAATACCTCGGGAAGCACAAGAATCTCCTGAAGAGATGCAGCACCAGGACAAACATTACATACTGACATAAGGACAGGCTTAATGTACAAGTGTGTGTGTGTGTGTGTGTGTAATTCACTGTTTGATCTGCTGCAGTCTCTGACGAGACAGCCAGACGTTACCCTACGGAACGAGCTCAGAGCTCATTATTTCCGATCTTGGGATAGGTCTGAGACCAGGCACACACCACACACCGGGACAACAAGGTCACAACTCCTCGATTTACATCCTGTACCTACTCACTGCTAGGTGAACAGGGGCTACACGTGAAAGGAGACACACCCAAATATCTCCACCCGGCCAGGGAATCGAACCCCGGTCATCTAGCTTGTGAAGCCAGCGCTCTAACCACTGAGCTACCGGGCCGTGTACTGAGCTACCGGGCCGTGTGTGTGTGTGTATGTTTAACCTAGTTAATCCCCATAAAGCAATTAAAGTCATAAAAGTGAAAAATTTCATGCAATGCAAAGTTAAATTTCAATGGAGGAAAAGAATGTAAGTTTCTGGATTTCCCTTCCCCACTTATATGTGTTTATCTATTAAACAATAACTTTTAATGGGAATATGTTTATATAAGTTCATCATATGTAAAACAATACTACAGTTCAAGAATGTATTCCTAAGCTGTATTTCATAAGAAATTAGATAAATCCATACTTAGTCTCATGTCTTGATAGCTATAGCTTCATCTTATGCTTAATGAAATGATCTGATATAAGTTTAAAACATAATTCTTGTAAAAAAAAAAACACACATAAAACAAGTAGTTTTACATTTGTATATATGTGTAGTTCCACTTTCATTAAATAAAACCATGAAAGCTTTAAAAGGAAATAACTAATTAGTACAAAAGAGAAACATGTCTCCCTTGATCAAGTAATCAGGTAGTAGCTCCAAAACATTACCACTTACCAAGCACTTCAATGGTGGTGTAAATGGTGAAACGAATGATTCCAGTGATGCGGTCACTGCCCACACAGGCATACTCCCCTGAGACAGACTCATCTACAGCAGTCAAGTAAAGAGTGCCCTGGTGGCTGCGAGATCCCTGTGGCAGTGGGCGGTTGTCACTGCGACGGAATGAGAACTCAAGCTGCTCACTCTCTGGTCCTGTGTGTTGTAGGTAGCAACATGTGAGGGAGTCTTCATATCACCTTTGAAAAATTGAATTACATAGCCTGAATTGACAGTTATCATATGAAGTACAGAAAACCAATTAGGAAAATAAGCAGAATAAAATAAAAATTATTCAATAAATACGAAGCATGATAATAAAATCTAACTAGGACTACCTGATGAATTTCAAACCTTATCTTATGATGCAGTGCACTGGATGTCTTCACCTTAGGCAATTGCTTATCATGCTAAAGTATTCTCATGTGCTTATTATTCATTGTTCTTTACTTTAGGAAGGTTTCTGCATAAATATACTTACATGTGAATTCTCATATGTATGCATATATAGATCCTTCTCTTATTTAATGCCCTTTTTTCCTTTCACCTTTCTGTAGGTTAGCATAAATGAGGATATAACACTTTTCTTATTAATTTCACGATGCACTGAAATGAACGGTACACAACAATTGTATCAACACAAACACCTCAGTAAACTCACCTCCTGAACACGTGAACTCATACGGGCTTCCTGCTGGAATGTACACAACTCCACCATCCCCAGTGCTGGTAATGGCAGTGCCTGGAGGAGGCACAGCAGGGCGAAGAGTGCCAGGCAGTACATCTTCAACCAGCAACTGGAATCTCTCATCAGTTGTTCCTGCATGAAAGGTTACAGTGTTGGCAATCATAAAACACACACACACACACACACACACACACACACACACACACACACACACACACACACACACTCATAAAAGATAAAGAAGTGACACCTGAGAAAGAACATTAAATATTTCTGTTGAAAAAATAATTTCTTGTTTTCTTCAGAATCAAACATCAGGCACTACTAACCTACAATGAGTGAATATAATTTTGGCACTAACACACATTTTGCATTAATAAAACCATGACAATGTAAGAAATTACATATGAGCTTCTCAGTAAAAATCACCAAGATCTGAATATGAATGGTTTTATTTTGATTATAAAAATAATAAAACCAGATAACTTATACTATAATGAGTATATGTACAAATATTCTCTCCACGTACCTGCACTGTTCCTAGCCGAACACAAGTAAGTTCCTTCATCAGCCTTTGAGACACTAGTGATTGTATACACAGTCACACCAGATCTCGTGGACTGGCTTTGACTGCCGGAAAAAGGGAAGGAAGAAGCTCAATTCAGTAACTTTTCCATACAAGTGGAGACAATAAATTGATAGATTGGCAAACAGAATTCAGGCCCTGACATAACCAGGATAAGGCAGGCAAAAGGATTTGCTGTGAATAGCAATATTACTTGCAAATTGGCCAGTATTCTTATCTACGAGTTGCCATTCTTGCTAAAAAATGTAAAGCAAACACTGAAGAGAATCTGTACACCATTTGTAAGAAATAACCCCACAAACCAGCATAACACAACGTATCACAAAGCAAAGCCACCCTACATCTTTCCATGTCCTTTCAGAGACAACCAACCCTTCAGAAAGTTAACAGATCATGCAGGGACATCACAGAACGTCTGACTTCTGATCTTTCTATGATTTCCAATTGGGGCAGAGAAAATCTAGTAGTCAAAAACTCAATTCCTCCATCTATCAACTCGACACAACCTTCCAGACAACTATCCTTTCTTTTTCAATAACACTCAACTGTCTCCCTCTTCCACACTGAATATCTTCTGTCCTTTATTCATAATCTTAACTGGAAACTTCACATCTCATCTCTTGCCAAAACAGCTTCTATGAAGTTAGGCATTGAGGCGTCTCCACCAATTTTTCTCGCCCCTCCAACTGCCAACTCTGTACAAGGGCCTTATCTGTCCCTGTATGGAGTACTCTTCGTATGTTTGGGAGCTTTTGCTCACACAGTTTTATTAGATAGGGTGGAATCAAAAGCTTTTTGTCTTATCAACTCCCCTCCTTTGACTGACTATCTTCAGCTTCTTTCTCACTGCCAAAATGTTGCATCTCTTTCTATCTTTTATCGCTATTATTAAGCTAACTGTTCTATTGATCTTGCTAACTGCATGCCTCCCCTCCTTCTGCAGCCTCGCTGCACACGGCTTTCTTCTTCCTCTCATCCCTTTTCTGTCCAACTCTCATTCATACCTTTCACTGGTAAACTCTAGAACTCCCTACCCGCCTCTGTATTTCTGTCTACCTACAACTTGACTTCTTTTAAGAGGGAGGTATCAAGACATTTGCTCCTTAATTTTGGCTAACCCTTACTTATCTTGTAGAGAACCAGCACTCAAGCAGGTTTTTTTAAAATATTGTGTTGCCCTAGGCTGGCCCTCTCTCCTACATAAAAAAAAAAAAAAAAAATACTCACACTGGTGTTGGGTAGTTGACCTGCAACCTCTTCCAGGAAACTGTGGGTGGTGGGTCTCCTTCAGCAAAGCATTCAAGGCGGACAGTGTTTCCAGTGCGCACAGTGTATGGTGACGGTCCAGGACGAATGTTAATGATGGGCAAGGACTGTATCTCCAGTAGAGCCATAGAAGTGACGGAACCAACATCATTCTCAGCAGTGCACATGTACGAGCCTTCCTCGTCTCCTTGCACTTGATTGAACCTGAGAACAGCAGGATTAAGCATGTTTTAGGATGTTCACTCAGTAATGAAAAACAGATGCACCTGGACAATTCATTGTGATCAGTTGAAATCCTGTACACATTGAATAACTGAATATTTACCTCAGCACACCACCAATGAGAACTTCAGTGTTGGAAGAGAAAGGCTGTCCATCAGTGCGAGTCCATTTCACAGTTGGGGTAGGGATGCCAGCAGTGAGGTGACACTGGAAGAGAGCACTACCACCCATCACAACAGTCTGCTTCATCTGAGGATGCATCTGAATTTGTGGAGACTCACGACCTGCAGAAAATATGCATGTTTTTATGTTAATGCAAAATAAAGGATGAAAGGTAATTAACGGATACAGATACCTCACCATTAACTTATGTGTGCATTTAGTCTAAAGTTTGTATGCCTGTCTGCATACCAATAACAGCTTTATTCCTTTCATTCTGTCTGGAAAGAGAAAAGATAAAAGTTTGCATGGATGGAAAGTTATAGAACTGATTCTCTAACACTCACGTTCAACTTCAATGATGGCTGCAGCTTGTGCCGTACCACCCTCATTCTTCGCAGTGCACACATACATCCCACGATCACTCACTTGAGCGTTGGTGATCCTCAGTATATTGTTCTCCACACTCACTCTGGAGCTTTGTTCCTCATATGCCTGGTAGTGGTTGCAGAAAAAATCATTGAGGTAGATTGAAAGAATCATAGGAGTCATGTTATATACCTATAAAGATTTGTAAAAAGTATAGGTGCATGTATTATAGTATGAGATTGAGGGTGAAACTGCAGGTGAGTAATGCAGCATATGTGAGCATTTTGTGAGAAAAAGGGGGACTTCAATTATATGTTGCTTCACCTCAGGACAGACACAAACCTTATTCCAGGTGACAATGGGAGGCGGGTCCCCTGAGACACTGCACAGGAGCTCGGCATTAGTGCCCTGGTTGATGGTCTGCCGGTCGGGTTGGATCTGCACTGTTGGCAGGCTCCTGGTGAGAAAGGAAAGGATTAGTGGTTGTGGTTAGTGTATCACTTTCCTTACCAAACAAATAAAGTTTCTTGGTGAATTAGTGTGATGAATACATTATGAGTCCAGAAGTAGTTGTAGATTATGAATTAGTTTCTTACCAAACATATAAGGGTTCTTGATGAATTACTTTAAATACAGTATCTAATGAATGAGTCTAGTTCCTGATCTGGACAGTGTTAGAAAGAAAGAAGAGTGACTGTACTGTACAATTTATGCTTTGCTCATCTAATCTATTGACTATATTAGTCTTTTACTTTTTATTATATATATATATATATATATATATATATATATATATATATATATATATATATATATATATATATATATATATACACAGACAGGAAAACAATCATTTTGAGAGCAGCATCAACCACTTACGTGTATTGAGTAATAGTGATCTTGGTGCTGGCTTCATTGTACACAGATGTCCGCAGGTCAGTGATGCGACACACGTAAGTCCCGGAGTCTGCAGGCTGGGCACTAGGGATTTGCAGTTCTCCTTGCTCAACCACAGATTTCTGTAAATAATGAAGATAGTGGGTTTTTTTTTTTTTTTTACGTTAAGGCCTATAGCACCTGTAGGCACACTGGAAGAGTGTATGGGAACTGCTGTTCAGCTTCCGCCCATTAGTGGCGCAGGCAATTTTATTTATAGTGGTACCCATATTAGGGCCCATATCACACCCCCAAGCTCATCTTGGGTGTAACCACCTAAAACCTGGGTATCATTGTGACATGTAAATAACTTTAAACCACTCGCCAAATGGCAAAGTGTTTAAGGCTGTATGTGGTGGGATTCAAACCTACGCGTGGATGTCTGCCCGATCCCACGCTCACCACCTTATCCACTATGCCACCGCCTCCCTAAGTAGGGTAGTTATATGAAATAATGGACAAGCATTTATATATGATTGTGGAGAATATCTATGAGCAACGGATGTTATCAATACAGATGAAAATAGCCTTACACAATTAAGGAAATTAAATGTTTTTTATGAGCCAACAAACAGATGCACATCATTATAGGAAACCTTTCTCCTTCTAGTTCAATCTATGAGGTGCTATCAAAAAAGTTGTGAGATTTGCTACTTACAGTTTTGGCAATAGTGCTGCCACTGCTGTACAATTGATCAAGACACTATTTTGAAGAGGATCAATTAACTTTTTTTTTTGTGTTTAAGCTTTGCTTCAGAACTTTTCAGTATCACCTTGTTTATCATAGTTCCTCACCTGTGGGAGAGACCCAGTAAGCCGAGTCCATTTAATATTCAAGGCACCAGGAATGTTGCTAGCAGAACACCTCACCCGTACAGTTTCTCCTGCCTGGGCCACCACATTTTCCTCAGATACCTAAAAAATGTTAAGTTGGAATTACAAGGATGAAGATAATTTTTTTTGGTTATGTGTTTTATTCTGTAATGCTGTGATATAACAGTAAAACACATGCAAGACAAGTATTCATGATTCAATTGCTGTTTTACTTCTCATGAGAGAGAGAGAGAGAGAGAGAGAGAGAGAGAGAGAGAGAGAGAGAGAGAGAGAGAGAGAGAGAGAGAGAGAGAGAGAGAGAGAGATTCTCAGTGAATGTTTTGAATGAGGTTGCCTGGATACACTATTTCTACATTATAATACTGATGAAACTGACATTCAATGACTTACCTCAATGATGATGATTTCACCAGGTGGACTGGTCACCACATTGATGTAGATACGAGCACTGTCTTGTCCATAAGCATTGGTGGAGGTGCAATAGTATTCTCCTCTGTCTGACAGCTGGGCATCACGGAAGATTAACAAACCACCCTGCTGGTACACCTGTGGAGGGATAGCATGTCCCATCATACTCTGGCTTGCTTATGCACATTTTCTCTAATATAAAAGGGTCTTTAACACACACACACACACACACACACACACACACACACACACATAGTGATCAATCAAGTGGAATGTGGGGAAGGAAAAGCAGAAGTATTGTATATTAAGATGCATATTAATAAAAAAGAGATAACAATCATTGTAACATATGTGCCACCAAAAAGAAATTCATGGACCAATCAAGAATATAAAGACATGATAGATGACACAATAAGGAGTCTAATGAGAATCGTTAAAGAAAGGAGAAAAGTGATATTAGTAGGAGATTTCAACTGTAAAGAAGTGGACTGGGAAAATTATGAAAGTGGTATGGGGGAAGAAGCCTGGGGAGAAAGATTCTTAAACCTAATGATAGACAATATGATGGACCAGAGAGTAAAGGAATACACAAGATTCAGAGGAAACGACGAGCCGGCCAGATTGGACCTAGTTTTTACAAGGGGTATACAAATGAATGACGATATAAGATATAAGTGCCCATTGGGAAAGAGTGACCATGTAATATTAGAAATAGATATAGAAGAAGGAAAGGAAGATAGAGATGATTCATACAAAGGAGACCGATTAAATTATTATTATAGAGAATCTCAAGAACTATTTTAAAAACGTAGACTGGGAAGAGATGGAAAACTCAGAGACAATGCAAGACAAATATAACTTATTTTTGGAAATATACAAAACAGGAGTCAGGGAATATGTCCCAAAATATAGACCAAAAGAAGAAGGAAAGAAAGATTGGTTTAATGCAAGGTGTGCCAAGGCAAAGGAGAAAAGAGATGGAGCATGAAAAAGGTGGAGGAGAAATAGGAATCCAACAAACAAGGAAAACTTCAAGGCAGCGAGAAATGAATATGTTAAGGTGAGGAAGGAAGAGGAAAAGAACTTGAAAAGATATTGTCGAAAAATGTAAGGAGCAACCAAAATTGTTCTATAGATTCATAAATGGAAAAATTAGGCAAAAAGAAACAATAGAAAGGTTAAAAGGAGAGAACGGGATGGTGGAAGACCCAAAAGTATGGCAGAACTATTAAATAAAAATTCCAGGAGGTCTTTACTAAAGAATCCAAATTTGAGAGGCCACAGGGTAATAGAGAGACAATCTATATGAAAGAGATTAAAGTAACCAAGCTTGAAATAAAAGAGTTAATGAAGGAACTGGATGAAGAGAAGGCAATGGGACCGGATGAAGTCTCAGGCAGAATACTGAAAGAATGTAGGGAAGAACTAGCAAGTCCTATATACATCATAAAATGCTCAATAGAAAATGGAACAGTGCCAGTAGAATGGAAAAGAGCTGAGGTGGTTCCCATATATAAGAGTGGAAGGAAAGAAGAACCTTTAAATTACAGACCGGTATCACTAACTAGTGTAATATGCAAGATGTGTGAAAGAATAATAAAGAAACAATGGATCGAGTTCCTTGAAGACAACAAATTAATATCAAATAGCCAATTTGGTTTTAGAAAAGGACGGTCTTGTGTAACTAATTTATTGAGTTTCTATTCTAGAATAGTTGATAGAGTACAAGAGAGAGAGGATGGGTTGACTGCATCTACTTGGATTTAAAAAAGGCGTTTGACAAAGTGCCACACGCAAGATTACTGTGGAAGTTAGAGGAGAAGGGTGGCTTAAAAGGAAGCACATTGAGATGGATAGAAAATTATTTGAGGGGAGAGAAATAAGGACGGTAGTTAAAGATATGAAGTCCAAGTGGAGAGCAGTAGAAAGCGGAGTGCCACAGGGTCAGTATTGGCACCAATACTTTTCCTCATTTATATTAACGACATGCCAGAAGGAGTGAACAGCTACATAAATTTGTTTATGGATGATACGAAACTGTGCAGAGTTATAAAGCAAAAGGAGGATTGTGAAATACTGCAAGAAGACCTAAATAAGATCTGGGAATGGAGTAAGAAGTGGGAAATGGAATTCAATGTGAACAAAAGCCATGTCATGGAAATGGGAAAGAGTGAAAGACGACCTGTGGGAATCTATAAGATGGGAGATGGTGTAGAACTGGAGAAAGTAAAAAAGGAAAAGGACTTAGGAGTGACGATGGAAGAAAACAATCAACCAGTAAGCCATATTGATAGAATTTTTAGAGAAACATATAATTTGCTGAGGAATATTGGAGTAGCATTTCACTACATGGACAAAGAAATGATGAAGAAATTGATAAATACTATAATAAGACCTAGATTGGAATATGCAGGAGTAGTGTGGACCCCTCATAAAAAGAAACACATAAGAAAATTGGAGAGGCTACAAAAAATGGCTACAAGAATGGTCCCAGAACTTGAAGGGATGACATATGAGGAGAGACTAAAGGCTATGGATCTACCAACCTTGGAACAAAGAAGGAGAGAGGAGACCTGATACAAGTCTATAAATTGATCAACGGAATGGACCAAGTGGATAATGAGAAACTGATCTTGAGAGAAGAATATGACACCCGAAGTACAAGATCGCATAGTAAAAAGCTGAGAAAGGGAAGATGTCTGAGAGATATTAAAAAATATAGTTTCCCGCAGAGATGTATTGAGACGTGGAACAGTTTAGATGAAGAAGTAGTGTCTGCAAAGAGTGTGCACACTTTTAAAGTAAGTTTGGATAAGTGTAGATATGGAGACGGGGCCACACGAGCATAAAGCCCAGGTCCTGTAAAACTACAACTAGGTAAATACACACACACACACACTGAAAAAGAGCTGATATTGTGACAATATTCAAAGGAGGAAGCAAGAACGATCCACTGAACTATAGATCAGTGTCATTAACCAGTGTAATAGCAAAAATATGTGAAAGGATGATAAAATATACATGGGTAGAATATGTGGAGGAGAAAAGTATATTGAAAGACAGACAATGTGGTTTCAGAAGAGAAAGATCATGTGTTACAAATTTAGTAAGCTTTTACTCAGGAGTAATAGATGTACTGCAAGAAAGGAATGTAAGGGTGGACTCTATCTACTTGGATTTAAGGAAGGCATTCGACGAGGTCCATCACAAAAAATTATTATGGAAACTTGAACAAAATGGAGGGCTAAAAGAAGGGATGATGAAAAACTAATATAATACATGATTCAACCTAAACTTGAATATGCTGCACTTATACGGTTACCACATAAAACACATAATAAAAAAGATATTTATAAGGAAGATAGAAAGAATTTAAAGGGCTGCAACCAAAATGGTTCCAAGTTTAAGAGACCTAACTTATAAGGACAGATTAAAAAGATTAAAACTTCCAACATTGCAACAGAGGAGAGAAAGAGGAGACCTAATTGCTATATACAGAGCATTGAAGGGGATGGACCAAGTTGACAAAGAGACTTATTGATGAAGGACTCAAGAAATACAAGACATTAAGAAATATAGTTTTCCAAACAGAAGCATAGAAATATGGAACAATTTAGATAAAACAGTGGTTCAAGCAAGAAATATTCATGACTTTAGGGTTAAACTGGACAACTATAGATATGGAGACAGATTAGCTTGAGCATAGCTCTTTTCCTGAAAAAAAAAAAAAACATAACTAGGCAAATACACAAACACACTGCCTCATTCCTCTGGCTTCTGAAGCACTGGATGTTGTAAAAATACAATTAGGTAAATACAAATTCCCCCAATACACTTACCAGATACAGCAGAAACATGAAATCATCTCATTACTTACATTTGGCGGAAGATCTCTGTTGGGTCCTAAGGTCCAAATCACTCGTGCCTCTGGATTGCCTTCCACAGAGCATCTCACCTGAAGTGAGCCTCTCATTTTGATATCAAAGCGACCTTCCTTTGGCTCCAAAATGACACTGGGACGTCCACCTGGTTGAGAAATGCAACAGGAAACAACTATACAAATTGGTCTTTCATATATATATATATATATATATATATATATATATATATATATATATATATATATATATATATATATATATATGATGCTGAAACATCTGGAAATTTAGAATATGATATTCACAACACAAGTGTTTTTTTTCCTGTAGATATGATTTCTAATTATGTATTTCCTGAAAAAAAAAACACTCACAACCACTCCTACTATATGTTATGGGCCAAATAATTTTTTTTTTTATGTGAGCTTAGATAAAACTTATCTAGTGGGCTTATAAACCAAAATATGTATGTGAAAGAAGAAAAAAAGAATTCAGTGTGGTTTGCTTGGGGGTGATGAACAAAACAAATGCTGGGTGGGAGTGAGCACTCAAAAAATTGCGATACAGCTGCCTTGTGGAGGGATAAGAGCAAAGGGACAGAGTGGTGCAAGCAATGGAGGGATGGAGAAAGAGAGGGTCCTGTGAGGCAAAACACTCACATTACTCAGAAATAAAAAAAACTAGTGCTCATGAAGTTCTCAAAATAATAGACTATAACAAATTTTACAAAACTTATCTATACTTTGCATATGCAAGACATTGGTGTGTATTTAAGAACATTGCATCTTTTCATCAGGTTCAAAGTTATATTCCTTAATTCCCCATATCCTAACACATATTTTTAAAGTCATTGATCTTTTGTATTATGATCAGATATCACCTTTATTCAATTTCTTCAACTTTCCTCATAGTTAATTGCCTCCCATTACAAAGAAATTCCTCAGAAATAATAAAAAACTGAGGTTTCTCATTCTCTAATACTTGATAAAGCTAGAATACCCACACTGACAGTTTTATGCTTAGTGGTACAGTCACAGTCATGCTACTTTCACTTGTACTGTCTGCAACATTTTCTTTCAATCACAAGTTCTTAAATCTACATGGAATACAGCCATCAGATTTTGTAAAAAGATCTTCAGAAGAAAAAATGACTTGAGATTGGAGAAAAAACACTAGAGGTAGGGCACATTTATAGACTAGGAACTATAACAGTACTCTTGCCCAAACTGCAAGCTTATCTGCCAGTTTGAGTAATCCTTTCTTTAAAGTTTCTTACTGTTGTAGTGTGCTTTTATATCTACCATGTTTTACATTGATTCTTAGTATGAATTCTTTTGTAAAATTGATTGTGATTATTACTACATGGCTCAAGGTATCAGTAATTGTGTCAATAAACTACAGAATATTTACTATGGATTGCCTCATTTCTATTATCATTCTTAGTTACCATTTATCAGATACAATTTTATCTAGTCCAGTGAAACTAGACCACAGGATTTGCATGCTATAGGAAAAAAAAAAAGGAATAGTAATAATAAATAAACAATAAAGTATCTGATGAACTCCATTTAGAATTTGGAAAAAAAAGTTAGCAAATTCAAAATACAGTATCTACAACAAAGTTCTACTCAACTAAATTCTTACCTGTATCTAAATAAACAAAGTATAACACAGTGACAAATGAGGTTGAGAAAGAGGAAAAAAGTTCAATATGAAGTGGCATAACTGCATGCTAAACTAAACACTCTGAGGAAATGAACAACTTATTTTTTTTGCAAAACATGAAATATATATACAATGTAGCATAAAAATACAAAATAATAAGGAAAAAGAAAAGAAACAGAGTAGTGCACTGAAAAATTGAATTATCAAAAATGTGTCTAAGACTATTATGTAAATCTTTCATCCTGTGGACATGAAAAAATAAAGAACTTAATAAAATAAACAATAAAATAGTAAAAATACATCAATATAGGATACACATATACATTAAGGCAACTGAAGTAACACACACACACACACACACACACACACACACACACACACACACACACACATGCACATAAACACATACTGAAACATCAAGCCATAACAGGTTATGACAGGCCAGGAGTAAAGCATATAGCAGGCAAAAGACTGGCAGACAGGGAGTGAAAGTGTTACCAGAGGCAGACGAGGTGAGGGTTGGTAGGAGAAGCACCGCCACCACACCCACAAGAAGGGAGACAAGGAAGAGCAGGAGGAACATTGCAGCGCCACTGCCACACTGTGAGCCACTGTAGCCCAGAGGCACATTTCCGATCCACTCTCAGTATTCGGCCAGCCCCTCCCACCTCGCACTTCAGCCACCTCCTCTACCCAGCCCACACAGTTCCAATCCACTTTCAGCTACTGGCCAGCCCTGCTCCTAACCTCTAGCTTCAGCCACTTCCTCTACCCAAACCACTGACTCACTAAATGCATGTTGCCACATCCCAATAAACTATAACAAATATTCTGGCCTTGAACCATACAAATCATTGATTCACATCCAAATACTGAACCTGTTGGAAAGACACCATCTACATATGGACCTGGCAGATGGATATGCAAGAGTAATGCTTTGTACTACTGACACTGAGAGATAGATTGACATTTGAAAGTTAAGGAGTGATGATGAACCTATATTTTCATGTTTGTGACAATAATTTGTTTTTTTGTACTACCCAACATAAGCTAATTAAATTTGCAATATGGTAATCATAATTTTTCCATGGTAATGGTATCTTCTATGAAACAGCCTGGCTGAGATATGGATGTGGTTCTCAGTGTAGATGAGCATCTATTTATTTCTTATATTTCTCTCAGGAATCTTTACTATTCTCCTCCCCTCCTTCCTTGTCTGTTCCCACAAGTCCCATATTCTTTTGTCTTTCTTTGGTTATTCAACTCTTTCTTTTTCAGCAACTAGTTTACTCCTAATTTTCTTTAGTATTCCTCCCATACTCATTCATTGCCCTGTAACTATAACTATTGTCTTCACTAATGTATCACTCATCTTATCAACATCTTTCTCTCTCTCAAAATTCTGTCTATTCTTTTCTCATAATGGCTTTCCTAAACTGAACCCAGTGTGCTCCTATTCAAATTTTCCTAATTGTCCATATATCATTCCTTTTCTCTTTTCACATTTTTTATTTTTCCATTATTAAGCTCATATTCTACCATCATGACAATGTGACTCGTCTGAGAGTTGGAGGCTTGGCACTGCATCACCCTAAAATATCACAAACTTGACTCATCATGACTGACACTTCCACCACTCCCTGTGAGCATAACATTTACTTAATGATGCTAATCTAATAGTGTGCTGAGAAGTCTGTAACTGGAGAGTTAAGAGAGAATAATATGATGAGAAGAGTCCAAAGTTCCTTGTAGGCTGAAATCTTTTCAAATTTATCTTTGAAGCCAAGCAACATGCAAGTCACCAATATGAGGAACACACATTGTTAAGACAAAGTTCACTGAAGCAATAACAGTGTCATTCAGAGAGACGGAATGACTGTCTCAATTATAGCTCTCATAATGGTGATTTGTGTGGCTTTCAGCTGCAAAAATATAAAGTTGACAAGATTTTAAGGAATAGAAGATTCTTATTTCTTAGGTATGTATCATTTTGATGAATGTAGTATAATAATGATAATAATGATAATTATAATCATAATAATAATAATAATAATAATAATAATAATAATAATAATAATAATAATAATAATAACAACAACAACAAAACCTATCAGTTTCATGGGTAACTACTAGTAATGATATTCCATGACAATAATTTTGTTTTTTCACATATAATGTGTCAAATGTCTTCTTATTATAACTTGATAAAAGGAATCAGCAGAATAAAATTTGATGATACTTAAAGCATGTCAGTTACATAATGTTAAAAAAATCTTGACAAAAATTAATAAAGATAAATTCTAAAAATATATACATAAGTGCCCTACTGGCCCTTAGAGAATGATGATGTCTGATTCTTATGAAAATATCTCAGCCAGAAAGATGTTCAAGATGGTGGCTGCAGGGTTCAAGATTCCTAGCTAGCTACTGTAAAGAAAGTCAATCCATATATATATTGAGATCAGCGGTGGCAACATATATTTAGCGAGTGAGTGGGCGGGGTGGAGAAGGTGACCAAAGTGCAAGGTGGGGGGGCTGGCTGAATACTGAGAGCGGTTGGGAAGTGTGCAGTCCGGAGCTGCCACACACTCAGGAAGGGGCAGTAGTACTTGCGTGCGTGTGTGCGCGCGTGTGGTGTGTGTGTGTTTATGTGTGTGTGTGTGTGTGTGTGTGTGTGTGTGTGTGTGTGTGTGTGTGTGTGTGTGTGTGTGTGTGTGTGTGTGTGTAAGATAATAAAAAAAATCATTATCAATATTGTTGTTTTGCAGTGGCAGCAACAGTGGTGGTGGTGGCAGCAGTGGTGGTGGTGGTGGTGGTGGTGGTGGTGGTGGTGGTGGTGGTGGTGGTGGTGGCAATGGTGGTGGCAGTCAAGGTAACATGTCACCATTGCAAGCAGTACAAAAGAGAAAGGAAGGAGGAATAATGTGTTAAATGCAGCTTGTCGAAATTGGCTTGTGTTTGTTAGTTAACATCCTACAGGTGAGATATTATCTAGCTACATAAAAAAACAGCATAAATTAATGTGTATCTTACTAAGTACTATTTCCCACAATTAGACAAATTAGCAAGGCCCTTCCACTCACATTCATACATGCTCAGGTATAGGTTAGTCAACTTGGGTGTAAAATGTATGCCTCAAAAGTAATGTAAAGTAATGAAAAATCACTGCTGATGAAGTGTTGTTTGACATCAACCATAAATGTTTTCCTTTTATTCCTGACTCCTCTCACTAATCCATGAATTCCTTCCATCAGCAAAAGTAATCCAACTATGTATTTCTATGTCAAAGACCAGCTTTAAATGTCAATTGAAGTCTCTCACCAAATTAGGTTGTTTACATATTTGTTCACTAATTCAAACTTTGAAAACAACAAAAAATTCTCAGGAAATAAATTCAAGAGCACAGGAGTGGCAGCAAACACTCTTTACCACCACATCATTGATGGGTTGCAGTGGATGGGTGTATTTTGTCACAATGGAAGACCTGGTGTTTCTCTGAGATAGATATCCATATGGCCCAACCTGGCAACATTTAAATTTCATACCAAGGCTAAAGAACATCTCAAAATGCAAGTATGGATAGAATATTTTCCTCTCAAAATAACCTGAACTTTTACTTCTAGCAATATCCATAGAAACTCATATTAAATAGAACTTTTCAAGATTTATATTGAAATTTCTTTAGGAAGATGCAACCTAACATATGTGGAAAGAGGCATTTGAATATGTAGATTAAGAAAAGACTAAACATTAAATATTACTGGAATATATCTATCAGGTGATGATACTCAAATGTGTATTAATATCCTATCACATCTTGTTTTCCTGCACCATAATGACAAAAAGGGAGTAAAGCAACTACATGCACTAATCTTTATTAGTAAATATGTCTGCAAGTGCATATTGTGACTCACACACACACCTACATCCAAACAATCATGAAAAAAAGTAGAACACTAGGAGTGTGTCTCAACACTATCAATATACAAAAAGATAAACACACACACACACACACACCGCATAGTGTAGTGGTTAGCACACTCGGATCACAACCAAGAAGGCCTGGGTTCAAGTCCCTGGCGTGACAAGGCAAATGGGCGAGCCTCTAAATGTGTAGCCCCTGTTCTCCTAGCAGCAAATAGGTACGGGATGTAATTTGAGGGGTTGAGGCCTCGCTTTCCCAGTGTGTGGTGTGAGGTATGGTTTCAGTTCTACCCAAATATCAGCTCTGAGTTCACTTTGTAATGGGGAAGGGTGACTGAGTGACCAGCACACACACACACACATACACACACACACACAACCTTATATTCTCACAGGGACAGAGAAAGATGACATAAAAAAGTGGACAACTCACGACTGACGGTGAGGGTAACGTTGTCGGTGACCACCCGTCCATAACTATCGACAGCAGCGCAAATGTATACTCCACTGTCAGATGGCCGGACCTACGACACAAGTGGAGAGGACAAGACAAGATGAGCAAGAGAATGTGCAAAGGTGGAAGGTGGCAAAGATATTATTTATGCTGATTAAGCTGAATTTGAAGTTTTCTCTGGATCACATGAAGATTAGTCACTCTCACTATTTTCAAAGTGACATGGGATACATCAAGTTTAGTTATGTAGTCAAATATAATTTTTCTTTCTTCACATTTTAATGAAACCTAACCTAATTAGTCCCATCTCTCAGTAAACTGAGTAGCTGATGTTCATGTGATCAATATTCTTTTATTTAATTTTGGGGGAAGAGAGAGAGAGAGAGAGAGAGAGAGAGAGAGAGAGAGAGAGAGAGAGAGAGAGAGAGAGAGAGAGAGAGAGAGAGAGAGAGAGAGAGAGAGAGAGAGAGAGAGAGGAATTAAGTAGTAAATTGATACTCAAATAATTTGCAATTAATTGTGTTTGATGATGGTACTTAAGAGAATATATGCTTTTGATTTTTTCCTTCCTCCATAATAATATAGCTAATGTTTGTGTATATCCATCTATTTGTGTCAGTGTCTCTCTCCACATGGGGAGGCAATGAGGGCATCCTCACCTCAGTGATCACCAGCAGACCCTGACGGTTGTCTCTTGCTCTTCCATATGGCAGCTCTCCTCCTACCTTGCTCCAGGTAACAGGGATGCGTGTCTGCTGACAACAAAAGGTTATCAATGACAATAATTATTGCCCCTATTATTAGTGGTCTGATGGTGTAAAGATTAAGGTATTTGTTTCATAGCAGTCAAGTTCTTGGTTTCAAGTTTCCTAAGTAGATACAATAAAAGTTTTCTTTATAGCATGAGAGGCAAGTCTAAATATGAAGGCAGGCAATTACACCCCTACCAAAGTCATAAACAATACATAAATAAAATACACATCAAACAATTATTAACATTTACAGTTTTTAAAGAATGACCTGTCACATTTTCCAAAGACAAAATTCTTACCACATGGTGAAAAAGGTTTGCATTTCAGCTAATGCCAATAATATGCATTGAAACTTTTTTGTAGGAGGCACTGCTCAAGGGCAACAAAACAGCAGTAAAAAGAAATGGACCACTAAGTTGCTGGTCAATATAATATCACTAATAACTTGCCTGAACACCGGTCACAGCACGGGCAGAACATGCCAACTGGACAGTGGAGTTGACAGTGACAACCTTGATGCTGGGTTCAGAAACAGTCACCTCAATGCTGGGGCCATCCTCTACAGTAGTGTCTTGACCTGCAGGACAAGACAGCTTAAGGAATTTCCTCCTCTCTCTCTCTCAAGGCTAGTAACCTGAGCTGTCCTAATTCATCCTAATACTATCTATGTACACTACCATATCATTCCTTGCCTTTCCAACTGTTTGTCAGTGTTCCATGATTTACTTTTCGGCTTGCTTTATGATTATATAATATGCTGCATAGATAATGTGAACTGCCCATAGCAATACAATGACACCATATAAAATAACACAGGAACAACCCATGTGTATATCACTTCATTTGCTTTTTAGATATGAAATTTGCTGGAGTTTGTGACATAACAGCTTGTAGAAATACAACCTCAATGCTATGATTTTTTTTTTGTACAGTAATTTTTCATATCCCTTACTACCTTATTGGTACTCCATCTGAATGCCAACATGCCTAGACACATACTGTAGATCCTTATAGAAGGCATATAAGATGAGGCAAGTAGACCACATGACATTATACCAACTTACGTGCTGTCCAGTCTTTATAGGTATAAAATATTTGGGAGGACATCTGTGCCACCTCTTTATTACTGGCATCGAATACCCTGCAAGTGACTGTTCTATGGCCACGTAAGAGGCGGAGCAGTGAAAAGTATTTAGCTCCATGGGCATACTGCTCGATGAGGTGGGGAGCCTGTGAGTCCATGAGAGCTGCTGGGGCCCCATCCTCTACCCAAGTCGGTTCCCGTGTGATTGTCATGCTCAGTGGCTCAGTTGAGTGGTATGAGCAGGTGAAGTTCTCATACACTTCCCGAGCTTGCTGGCTGAAGAGCACTTTGATGGGCCTAAGTTCAACCATCAGACCTACAGACATGCAACAATGAAGCCAATCACAAAGCTGCAAACCATATTAGAATGCTAGAGGAAAAAAGGGAGTTAAATGTTTGATGCACCTGCCAACCACCACATGGATTAGGTTTATTTCAATGAGCAAGAGCACTCACCACCGAGCTACAGGTTTCTACAGGTGGATGAGTACAGAAACATGAACTAGTTGACATATCTTTGTAGTGACTTTAATTTTACAGAAACTGCAATAATAAATGATAAGAAAAATAATAAGTCCCAGATATTTTTTCATATTCTAAGGTAGTAAATACCTTTTAAAAAAAATTATTCTTGGGATCTTTGATAAATATTATTCTGAAGTTTTTGCATTGTTAGATATTTTTGTCTAGTATTTCAATATTCCATTATATTTGGATCTATTACATCCAGCAGGTGATCATAAAGAAACCTGTGCTTTGTGGTCTGTTTTTGGTATATTGCAATTAGTGCAGAAATTCAATGCATTAATAGCTCAAATGCCTGGAGATAAATCATGCATCTACATATTTATGTTTCCCAGCTTCAGGCAAAACAAGTAAAAAAAAGTCAATCCTCACGAAAAAAAAAAAAAAAAAAAAAAAAAAAAAATCAAACAACACATGCATTAAAAACCCTTGCTTTCAAGCTAAACAACCTAACAATTCCAGAATTACTAAAAATATGGCAAAAATTGACGAGCAACCATCAGACATACACAACCAAAATATCATATGCTATATATATACACAGAAGCAGAGGACAATAGCAACAACAATAACACATATTAATTTCAAAAGAACATAAACATGAGCAAAGAAATAAGTGCTTTTTTGATATAACCAGGAATGACTGAATACATCAGCCTAATCAATACAAGAAGTATCTTGATATCCAGCTAAGAAAAAAGCTATGTATCAAACTCACATAGAGGACACATCTTCCCAATGTCAGTTTCTCTCTCTGCCTTAAGATTGGATGGCAGTATGCACACACAGGTACCTTATTCTGAGACTCACACAGTAATCTGCCTCTTACATTAGATGTGCCATTTACTAGTGATGCTATGAAATCAGACAGGTAGTGCTGGATATGTATGGCAAAACACATCTATTTCTGCTGAAGAGGTACTTAAAATTTTGGCTACAAACAATTTAATTGCAAAATTGTGAGGATATATGAGAGAATCAGTCATACAGGGGAAAATTTTAATCTTGGTAGTAAATAGTCTTCACACATTGTATACTATAGTGAAAACTTCAAGACTAATAAGATACTGAGAGATATAAAAAGAAGAAAGTTGTTTCCATTTCTTTCCGGCATTATCAATATTATGTTTTATGTGCTGTATTTAAAAGAAAGTTAACACAAATCTGACAGAGGAATGAGAAAATAGGAATTTTTAATTCTTCTCTCTACTAATGTACAAAGAAAAGAAAATAGAGACATTTCTTGTAATTACTCCCCTTGAGGAACTCCAAAAGACCAGCCATTAAACAGATCAAAGCAGAAGCACATGGTGAAATAAAAGTTAGTTTTTGTTAGTTCATTAAGTGGAGAAGCAAACCAGTAGGTGCAGACTATATAAAATGTTATTTAAGTATTCCAAAAGTACAGTTTCTTTCATCATACAAGAAGTACTATGCATATATTGCTAAATTTCTACTATAGCTATATTTCTCCTGAATCTAATGATGTTATTATTGAAATACTTTCTAAAATTGATCACAAGCCTGCATTCATAACAACTTAAAAATACTTTATAAAAAGAGCATGAAAAACAATTATCACTTGGAAATGCAGGATCATTAAAAGTATTTCAATAAAGCAGTTGCGAATTCTTATTGCAAAATTATTAGGGAAAGTGAATATCAGAGTAAGGAAAAAAAAACCTTAAACAAGATAGAGAGGACATCTGTGATGAATTCAGGCATGTGAATAGGGACTGGTCTTTGCTCTGACTAAACATATGAAATACCTATTCACTAGAGTAAACTGACACCTTGGCCAACGAAGAAATACTGAAATCTTGATGGAGAAGAAAAGAAATCTGGATATTACTTATAACTGGGGATGAAATCCTGACTTGTGCTATTAGCGAATATCATGCAACTCTACCTGCCGGCAGTCAAGCAATACTAAAAAAATATACATAGGCCAGCATGCTCAGTGCAGCACAACTTCAGTACAGCATTAAGGTGAAGAGAAATACATATCTTATTCTTAGCTGCATACCAGAGCCCAAAATATACTGACCAAGACCATACAGGTATCCATATCATCCATCCTCAAACACAACCATACAGCTTCAAGTGACCTCAAGGTCATTACTTCATATAAGATAAGACTGGTGGGTATCTTGACAGAAGCTACAGTAAATACATGTCATTCATATGACCATGTAAATTAATACAATGTTGTATGTAGCATATTTTACAGCTAATAAGGATACAACATCCCTCTTAAAAATATTATAAAAATCCAGTTCAGATTTCCTAAGACAGAACAATAAAATTAAGGCAGTGATTAGCTAGGGATCAAAATAGCATCTTGTAGAATTGCTATTCAAATTCATTTTCTATAATATTTTCTGCTTCACTATTGTTGCTGATAGATTGTACAAAAAGTGAACATTTGATCAATATGTGATGGATGTGGCAATCGAAGCAATGAAGTGTGGTGCAAGAGCAGTGGAGAGCAGTTTTTGTATAGTGATGACATGTACAAGTGTACTGATACAGTTACTTTTTTAAAAGGAAAATTATATAAAAACATTAGCAAATATTATTGAAAGATAAGTTTGTACTTCTGTAAAAATGACTAGCATAACAAACAATTTATGCAGTGCTGCTTGAGTCAAAAAAATTCAGAAAATTATAATTCTAAATTCTGGTTCTTTTCCACAAAGCAGTACATACATATAAATAGTAAAATACAGTACTATATCCTCAAAGCATGTATAAATGTACTGTTAAGTAAGAGTCTGTCAGTACTACTTCATCTCATTGAAAGGTACATATATCAAAATATGATAATTTCATCTGGATCTAAAAGCAGTATAATCTGTTTATCAAACTTCTTTCTCTGAAATGTCATGTACATAACATTATACTCTTATAAACTTGTGGTCCCCCTACAACTCAATAAAGAAAGTGAAAATATTTCAGTACAACTGCTTTGTATCAAAGAAACCCCAAGATAAAAAAACCCAACCTGGTTTACAGAAGGACCTTTAACAGCTAAGAATAGAGTCAGGAGTGCAAAGCATGTAGAGATGAGTGAAAAATTGGCTGATAAATCAATCATCCTGGTATTTTAACAAAGAAAACATGGGTATACAGTAAATTGAAACACATGATCCCTGTAGCATAAATTCTTAAACTAAAAGCCCTCTGCTTCTGTGGCAAACCACTGATTTAACAGATTAGAAAAAAAATATAAAAAAAAAGCCAGAATTACTGTGTGAGTTAGTTTGTGAATGTTACAAAAAAATATATCAGCCATTAATGACAGACAGTGCTACTCCAGTGCAACAACAGTACCTTATGATGCTGTACAAACATTCTAACTACAACAATTCATGCATTACATGCACTACATCCAACAAGATTAAAGTTCATGCAAGTCATACATATTCTTGAACATATGACACCAAGCAGAGGACAAGGCACAGAACTTTTCTCTTCTTCATAAGGATGGTCATTACTTCAACTAGGTACCGTTTGCACCTCAATTCTTAATAATGATAACAATCGTATTTGCAACCAGTGTTGAAAAACTATAACTGAATGAGAGTGAGTGCCTTGTCCTACTCCTTGTTCTTTTCTTTCAGCTCCTTCAGTATAAAATTGGGCAAGTGTTGACTCCACCTTCCCACTCACCATCCATCCATATCTTTGGTTATCACTCTGGCCTCTGCCCTCTATCACACCATCCAGTCAACAGATGTCACTGCAACACACCAACATGCACAACTAGGAGTCACTCCTACCTGATTCTGCACAGCTGGGCCCATAATAGCCAGACAGACACTCGCACTGGACACTGCCATCTGGCCGCTCTGCACAAGAAGATTCATGTCCATTGCAGGGACACTGGAGGCACTGATTGGTCAATGCCTTGCGGTAATAACCTGCCTTGCATGTCTGTGGTGAAGGGGGCAAGAGAATGAGTGTTAATGCAAAATTTAGACTGGATGGTAGCCTGTTCAACCACAGAACACAAAGAGCTGATCTATGGAACAGCTGGAAATTGTGCTTAAGAACACAAAAGGGAAAATGAGAAGCTGTGAGACTTTCATATCACTAATCATGACATTAACATCATAAACATCTACTAGGACTACTTCAAAATGTATCCCCACTCTAGTAAAGCTGTCAGCATCACTGAACATAATGGATTGCCAAGATATGGTAAATGTTAATGTGTGTATTTACCTAGTTGTATTTACATAGTTGTAGTTTTACAGGGCCTGGGCTTTATGCTCGTGTGGCCCCGTTTCCGTACCTACACTTATCCAATTTTTCTTTAAAACTATGCACACTCGTTGCTGACACTACTTCTTCACTCAACCTGTTCCACATCTCAACACATCTTTGCAGGAAACTATATTTTTTAACATCTCTCAGACATCTTCCCTTCCTCAGCTTTTTACCATGCGATCATGTGCTTCGAATATCATATTCTTCTCTCAGGATCAATTTCTCATTATCCACTTGACCCATTCTGTTAATCAACTTATAAACTTGTATCAGATCCCCTCTCTCCTTTCTCTGTTCCAGGGTTGGTAGATCCATAGCTTTTAGTCTCTCCTCATATATGTGTGTGTGTGTGTGTGTGTGTGTGTGTGTGTGTGTGTGTGTGTATTCACTGTTTGATCTGCTGCAGTCTCTGACGAGACAGCCAGACGTTACCCTACGGAGCGAGCTCAGAGCTCATTATTTCCGATCTTGGGATAGGTCTGAGACCAGGCACACACCACATACCGGGACAACAAGGTCACAACTCCTCGATTTACATCCCGTACCTACTCACTGCTAGGTGAACAGGGGCTACACGTGAAAGGAGACACACCCAAATATCTCCACCCGGCCGGGGAATCGAACCCCGGTTATCTGGCTTGTGAAGCCAGCGCTCTAACCACTGAGCTACCGGGCCGTGTGTGTGTGTGTGTGTGTGTGTGTGTGTGTGTGTCAAAATTACCTCACAGGACAAGCCAGTGTATTCCATGGGACACTGGCACTGTTCCACCTCCACGGCTCGTGGCTGCCCAGTCTGAGTGGGAACAGCAGTGTCCATGATGACATCACTGAGGTAGGTGGCAGCCATCTGCTCACTCAGAGTAGCTCGAATGAGGATGGCCTCTATGGATGACAGGGCCTTCAGGAATTCAGATCTGAAAGGAAATTAGAAAATATAAGTGAATAATTGTGTATTAAATCTTCTCTCCTAACACCTTTTCACAGCAGCAACAAGAATCATGTCTTGGATTAATCTCACTGATTGCAATGCTGTTAAAAGTGGTAAAAGCTTTTTTTCCAAATAAGCCCCAACCACCATCTGCAGCTTTTATGAGTTTCAAGCTCTCTGATCTAACAGAATGATACATATCATTATGCCTGAACTTTCATAATTTTCCAAAGCTGGCCTCAAAGGTCAAAGCTATAAGAATGAAAATTCTTCCTTTTCAAATTAAAATAATCCTGTTAGAGAAGAGGTGAATGTGCATTATCAAATATAAATCATATACTTCATCTTGCCTATTTCTCACACATTTCTTGTTACACAAAGTTAGACTGTTTAAGTAATTGATTCTCTTCCTGATGAAGATATTACTGCAAGTACTTGCCTGCTGGCTGGCTGCTGGTTCATAGTAAAGCTATCTTCATTCAGCAACACTGTGTATGTCTGCTCCCTGTTCTGGATATTTTGCTCAAGGTGCCGTGGTCTCATCCAGAAAAATTCTCTGCCACTGGTGCTACGAATGATAACATCGGACTCAAGATAGATGCCAGCACCAGGCTGCATCTGGAACTTCTGTGTCACTGTCAGGTTGCCGCCGTAAGACTCGAGGCGGTTTCCAGTAAACATCTGTGGTAGTGGTGATGGTGAAGGTCAAAGGGGTGAAAGAGCTCCAATCAAGGTAATAGTGATGGTGAAGTAAATAGTATTGAGTCAAAGTATAATATTTTTGTCTATTATGCAATATAGATTATTAGAATATATTCCTTCACCTGATAAATCCACTAAAGGTGGGAAAAAAAACTGAACAGGAAATAATGATGTATCAAAGTACCTACCCATCTTTTTTGCCATCAATAAAAGTAGTTTCCTAATAGGCTTAGAGGAATAATTTTAGTTTTATTTTGTTAGAGAGTTTGCAGTGGATGTCTACTCTTACCTGGGGCAGTGACCAGTAATACGGCTCCCTAGCTCGGAGACGGTTAAAGTCAGAGAAGGATATTTCATTGTTTGCCAAGTTGATGTCAAGCCCATCCTTAATGACATCAGTTTGCAGCCTGTGAGAGAAGGGCAAAGGGAAAAGTGAGAGACCTGGAGCAAATTGGGAAGAAAGGAAAACAGAGAATACAATGCTGTTGACTGTGATGAGTATGCTGAGAAAGGGAAGTGTAAAAACAACCATCCTGGAGTGTGTTTAAGATATGATTAGGAAAGTTGACAGGACTGGATTGTAAAAAGAAAGATGAAAAGAGTGAGAGCTCAGAGTCTGAAAAAGATCTGATGTATAAAGAGAGAGAGAGAGAGAGAGAGAGAGAGAGAGAGAGAGAGAGAGAGAGAGAGAGAGAGAGAGAGAGAGAGAGAGAGAGAGAGAGAGAGAGAGAGAGAGAGAGAGAGTGTGTTAGAAGGTCATTAAGATGTGTTTTGATTAGTTAAGGACCATCAACACAAACACACGCACACACACACACACACACACACACACACACACACACACACACACACACACAAATGTCCATCTCTAACCTGTTGGAGAAAGTAAAGCCATGATCAAACAGAAGCTGCATTGGAATTTGCATCCGATAATAGTTGGATGAGAAGCACTGGGAAGTGACACCACTACACCAGCAAGGCAAGCAGCCAACAGGATTGTCTGCAGACAGGTGGTAATAACCAGGTCGACAAGATTCACACTGAGTTCCTATTACATGGGCCTGTGGAAGAAAAATGAAACAGTGCCATGAAGTAACATATTTTTTTTAACCATCTATTTATTTTTTGCATAGGAGGCAGCAACAAAAGAGTAACAAAATATATGATAAAAAGGCCCACTGAGGTGTCAGTCAACTAGGAACATATATGGAAGTCATAGTGAAATTTAGAATGTTTTTAGCAGCATGAATATAACAATATATCATACAACTGCATATCATACTATCATAACACAAAATTCTAATAATATCAATGCCAAAGTGGGTAAAATTAGCCATTGAGAACCAAATATGGCAAACTGCAACTAGAGAGAGAGAGAGAGAGAGAGAGAGAGAGAGAGAGAGAGAGAGAGAGAGAGAGAGAGAGAGAGAGAGAGAGAGAGAGAGAGAGAGAGAGAACCAAAGCATAATAAACAGATACAGAAGGTAATGTACCTTGCACTGGCAGCGGTTTCCATCACAAGACAGGTTGCCCCGAGGATCACAGATGCATTCGCTTCCACTATCAGTGCGATAGCAGGTGTCACCATACAGAGTGTAGCCTGGGGCACAGAGCTCACAATGGTTGCCAGCTGTGTTGTTCTTGCAGTTCTGAAGTGGAAAATACAAATATCAATGGCAACTTTGGATATCATGAGATTTTTTTAACCAGTCATCATTATGAAAAAATGTACTTAAATAATAACAATAGTAATAAATAAAAATAAATAAATAAATAAAAGAGTAAATAAATATATATAAAAATGTTTTTGAAATTAATAAGATGATAGTAGAGGTTTATCAGGAATTATTTGTGGTGATTTGATGCTCAAAAGCATAGTGAAGACAGAAGCTCACAAAGCAAGCAGATCAAGGGAACTCACAAAGCAAACACCAGTGTCAGGATCACATTCAGTTGAGTGGCCGCTGCAGTCACAAGGAACACAAGTTCCCAGGTGGACTCCTGATGTAGAGCGTGTGTAGCCAATGGCGCAGTCCTCACATGATGTTCCCTGATATTCTCGAGGGCACTCACACATTTCTACAGCATAAGCTCTCTCTTGACCAGTGTTACGAGCCTCAGCATAGTCCAGAGTGACATCCTTCAGCCTGAAGGATAAAAGGTTAATGTCATTGTTTGTGACTTACATAATGATTCTTATAGAGATGTGACAAGCATTGTCTTGCACTACCACCACTAAACTTCTTATGATATGCATGATAAGATACTGAGGAACTTACATTCAGCATTTTAGTTATCCATAATATAGATTTGAAACTTTATGGCTGAAATTGATGGATCCAAAATTGGTTATCATTATTCAAGCACAGGAAGAAGAGAGACCATCATCACATATTTCAAAAGACTGCTGGTGGTTATAAATACCTTCATAATATGTACTCCTATTTATCCACTTACCCAACCTCCTCTGTGGCAGTAGTGTAGGTGGCTTTGATATAGATGTACTCCAAGTCTGCCAACGCCATCATCAAGTGTTCTCGGTTCACCTCTTGCCCATTCTGCCTCTGCCAATACTGCTCATACAGAGGCACACTGACAGTCTCTTGACGTGCTGCCGAGAGGGGACGCTGGCCCTGCCTAAAGTGTCGCAGCAAAATGTCGTTGCCCTGGAATAAAAATAGACTCAATTCTTCTGTTTTTAATGGAGATTTTCTATAGTCTTGGATGTTTTATCTATTCACTTTTTTTTTTTTGGTTCTTTTTGGGGAATGGGTTATTATAACACTACATCTGTTCTTTCTCATTTTATGTTTTCATTACAAGTATACTGATCAGTAAAGGAACTCACAAAGATTTCCACATCATAGGCACTGTTGATGGAGCTCTGGCCTCCAGGTGCTGGCACAAAGCGCAATGTGTATGTTAGGTTGCCACCATATGATGTCACCTTGTCACCAAGGAATCGCTGTGGCAACTTCCAGTAGTAAACCTGAATAAGTTAACAAAGTTTGTGAGTTTAAAAGTTAGAATTCAACTGGAGCAAAAGATTCCATATGTATCTTGTATACTAACATTTGCAAGACTTTGAAGTAGACATCACATTCTCCACTGGCTATTATTTTCTATCTATATTTTCTGTAAAAAGAAAATTTTCACCAACAAGAAAATTAGGTGATTCTATCAATAATTTTTACATGGGTGTGAATAATGGTCATAAAATACCATGCAAATTGTTTTGTTATCTCCTCTAAATATATATCAGAAGCTCTATAAGGTAAACATATATTATATATTATTTTACATATATTATTTTACATATAGAACATCGCTATTGAATATACATTTGATACTTCAAGTGGTGGTTATAACAGACCATGTGCACTATTCCTCACCTTCTGCCCATATCTTGAGAAGTCTCGGAACACAAGCTCCTGGCGGTTGGAGTCCACAAACAGGTCATCTCGGACAAAGTTTTGTAAGTACTCGTCGACAATCTCAAACCCTTGCCGGTCATTGGTGAAATAAGTATATTCCTGTAAAAAATACATATCTCATCTTGTAGTATCCCATAATTAAAATTTTTATAGACAAATATATTTCATAAATCTATGTCTCTTATCAGTGTTTTTAGCAAATGACAGATGAATAAAATGTCATTAAGTGTTAGTCAGTAACACATCTAACTTCAAGAGTAAAATGGATACTAGTAACACATGAACTCTATTGAAATCCTCTGTAATATAATCAAATACACACACCCACAGACACACAGACACACACACACACACACACACACACACACACACACACACACACACACACACACACACCTGCTGCCTGTAGAGATTTGAAGAGGAGCAAGAGGAGGTGATGCCCATGCAGAAGCAAGGGATGCAGCCTTCTTTGTTCCTCTCACTAAGGTAGAATGAGTTCTCCTTGCATTGATCACATCGAGGTCCAGTTACAAATTCCTGAGAGGCATAAATTTATTCAGAACTAAACACTAACAACTGAAAGAAATAAAGTTTTTACATACAAGATTATTCGTATATTTTCATGTAAGTGGATACAGTGACATAGCTTTGCATTTTGAGTTAATTTAAAGCATTAAATATGTGCTTTCTATGTATGGAGTAAAGAGTGGAAGAATAACCTTACTGTTTGTAAATTGCATAATCAAATGAAGTGAATAAAGTGAGAAGCAAGATGAAAGAGAGGAGAGGAGTGTGTGATGGATACAGTTGTATGTAGTTGTGGTTGTGGGATTTATACTTACCAAAACGAATGTTCCATGTTTGGGAGAAATGAAAAGAAGTTTGAAGGTTAAGTTAGAGATAGAATGGTATCAAATCACAGCTGAGATGGATGAATAGATAAAAGTGACTGGTAGAAATATTCACAACTCTAGCAGTCTCAATAATCAAATAATTACAAAACTTTACAGGTTTTTATATTCATAGTGTTTTAAGTTTACATTGTGAGAAATGTCAACTGAAATATTTCCAAAGAAAAATAATTGGATTAAAAATTAAAGAATGGACTATAGTGCCCTCCCTACCTTGCACTGACAGTTGCCATATATAGGATTTGCTTCAATGCTGCCTGCTGGGTCACATTGGCCAGCTGCTCAACCATACCATATTGAAAACAAATAAGATTGTATTAAGAAGAACTAGGGAAAAATTTCTGACTATTTGGGATAAGAAGATTAGTGTACTATGAAAATAAGGTATTTCCTATACAATGATGTAGGTAAAAGGATATTGGCTAAAAAAAAAAAAAGTTTCACAATCATCATAAAAGAGAACAAACAGGAACTGCTACATAGTTATGGTGAAAAGAGAGGCATCATTACATGATCTCATCACTATATATCTCTGGTGAAAATTCTAAATTATTCTAAATAAAAAAATATGTGATTTCTTTTTAAGAAAAGTTTGATGACATAGAAATCAAATTAAAAAACACACCTAAACTTGCTACAGAACTGTTTGTAAAGAAGCTACTACGAATTATCTCAATGTGTAAAAAAATTCCTAGCAATCACCTGTGGAGCACAAATATATGTATCATCATTCACCAAGATACCCATACATTAAAGTTTTGACACAAAAAAGTTTACAATGAAACGCTCATAAGTACACATACAAAGATGTGCACACACACACACACACACACATATACACACACACACACACACACACACACACACACACACACCCCAGTTGACTGATAATATACACTAGGCAAAACAACTATTGAATCACACTGCTTGTAGAATATACAAGTAAACAAAAAGTGCTACATTAATTGATCTCTTGAATAACAATTTAACACACACAATGAAGCTTATTTGCAGTTAGAATAAAAGTGAAAGACGTTTTGTTGGAAAAGTGTGTCCTAATATCTTGTAAAAAGCAAATGACACATTTTGAACAATAGAACTTTTCAACCAACGTCATAAACAGACACCTGAGTTTATCTACAACCCTGGCATTGTTATGTAGAATTTATTCCAATTAAACTACAAGGGAGAATGAACATTTTCTTAAGATGAAGAGTTTGGTTTCTAAGATCCCTTGCAATAGCCACAGCAAGAAGTGGAAACAACCATAAATACAATTCCTCGACCATCAATAGCAAACTTACAGCAGAATCTCTCGTCTGACCCATCGCCACAGTCCCAATATCCATTACACACATGCTGAGACTCAATGCAATATCCATCATGGCAGCGGAAGAAGTATGGAGCCACGCAGCAACCGGCCCTCTCTCCCTCATCACTCTCGTCTCGGCAATCAGGTCGGCCATCACAGAGCCGCCGCCGGTCGACACAGGAATGGTCACCACATTGGAATTGATTTTCAGCACAAACTGTGCAATAGTATTCATCGCTCCCATCCCGGCAGTCAGTGTACCCGTTGCAGACAAGTCGGATGTCAATACAGTTCCCATTGCCACAAGTGAACTCAAGATTCTGGTCACAGTTTTGCCAACAGGTGGGAGGCTCATCACTCAAATCTCGGCAGTCTGGCTGGCCGTCACACACAGCACTCTTTGCTATGCAAGTGCCATCACCACACTTGTGCATGGTGTTAGGGTCGCATCCACACCAGCGTGGTTCATCACTTCTATCCCTGCAGTCTGGATTCCCATCACACACTCGGTAGATATCAATGCATGTTCCGTCCCCACAGGTGTGGTATCTCTGTGGGTCACAGGGACATTGGTACTCATCAGATTTATCTCTGCAGTCAACCCGGCCATTGCATCGCACACTGATATCCAAGCAAGTGCCATCATTGCAGCGGAAGTTAAAGGCAGAGTCACATGTGCAGTTGCAGTAACGTTCATCCGAGTTGTCTGGGCAGTCATAGAAGCCATCACAGTGACGTCTGCGGTCTATACACTGTCGAGACGGATCGGCACATGTCCACTGATGGATGTGATCACAAGGCAACTCATCTATTGTGTTGGAGTGAAGCACAAAAACACAGATATTAGTAAGCATGCCACACTCTATTTTACCTTTGCAAATGAAAGACTTCTAATGTAAGCTACTTATTCATGCAACATTGTCACAAGCATTTTGTTTATTCATAAAGTAAAAATCAGTCATGCAAGTAGCAAGATTAATATATTTCCATGCATTTGGGGAGTTAGTTGGTTACTGTACGCCTTTTAAGGAATTCATGGAATGCAATATGACTAAGAAAAACAGAGTTAGGGTAGTTCTGTCATGACAGCATTTCTCTACCTGCTGAAATTTTAAAGTTACATCCACCTCAATAAAATAAAATATTTATTTGACTTCAGTAATGTTTCTTACTAATATGTAATTCTATTCTCTCTTCTTAATGCATTAATGCATAAGGTAACCAAAGTTACCTTTTGTCTTTCATCCTCTTCATATAAACTTTTAAACAGGCTACCTATCTTCCTTCATTCTGTCTGTCTCCTTGATGAAAAGACAATATATTTGAATGAACTCAATTAAAAAAATCAGTTTGTATAATTTATGATCACATGTAGGTATCATGAAAATGACAATCAAAGCTAACTACAGTCAGTGAGATTCCCAATTAGAACTGCTGACATGACTGTTACAATACACAAATTAGTAATTTGCTCCTTCTCAGTCTGAAAAAATCTGACTTTCCTTGGTAGCATATTTTCAGATTACTAGAAACACTTTGTCCTTCTTTTATGAACTTGCTTTGCTTTATTTATTTTCCTGATTTGATTAAAGCAAGCTCTTAACATAGTCTGCCACTTAAATGCTGCTCTTGTTTGGTGGATAATTAGAAGCCCTACAGACCATGATGTCATAGCTTCTAGTGCTCTGACATTTATAGAAATTTATATGCCCCTCTCTTTCTTCTGAAGTCTCAGAGAAAAACAATGTACAGTGAAACATGAAATTCAATCGTTTGTCATTGTAAAAAGTAAATCCTTATCTTGGAAATGTAAACATAAAAGCTCCTTTGTCTCACTAATCACTTTACCTCTCAAGAGCAAAGAACTTAATAATCCTAACATTTAAATATATTGTTTTGCTCTTATTCCAATAGCTGAGACCTGCACCCTCACTCCTCTTTCAACACACCTAGGCAGTTTTCTGGCCGTTCATCACTGGCATCATTGCAGTCTGGGTGACCGTCACATATCCACTCAAAGTGGACACAGCGTCTGTCATCACACCTATGCCCACTATTGAAGCAGACTGTGGCAAAAAGAAGAGAGAGAGAGAGAGAGAGAGAGAGAGAGAGAGAGAGAGAGAGAGAGAGAGAGAGAGAGAGAGAGAGAGAGAGAGAGAGAGAGAGAGAGAGAGAGAGAGAGAGAGAGAGAGAGAGAGAGAGAGAGAGAGAGAGAGAGAGAGCAAAAAAAGACAAGAATGAAAGGTTGATTAGTGGTTTTAATAGGCCATTATAATAAAGGAAAAAGGAGAAAGGGAAGGACGATGGTAAGCGACAGGCAGTTTTACTTCACTATTCATGCTATGACTACTTAATGTGATTAGTTCAGAGGTTTAGCAAAAATCTATAAATAAACATACTTTATGCTTTTTGTTATCTATTGAAGCTAAAATGCTTTACAGTAGTATTCCAATGCAGAGTTAATCATGTACTTTTGCATTAAGTAGTGGTGTACAAAAAAATTCAGTGGATTTCATGTCCATATCAATTAAGAATTACTGTAAGGACTTTTGAACTGCTTTATATTAAGATCTCCACAAAGACCAATAAAGACTGGTAATGAGATCGATAGATATAATCACATCACTGTTTTTTGTAGAATACAGTGTCATTACTTAGGCCAACTGTACATGATTAGCAAGTCCCAGGATGCCAGAAAATACAATGGATGATGCACATTGAATACTTGTAATATTCAGGATACATAACTTCATAAACACAAAACACAAAAACACAAATAAGTATCAAAATAAGAGAGAGAGAGAGAGAGAGAGAGAGAGAGAGAGAGAGAGAGAGAGAGAGAGAGAGAGAGAGAGAGAGAGAGAGAGAGAGAGAGAGAGAGAGAGAGAGAGAGAGAGAGAGAGAGAGAGAGAGAGAGAGAGAGAGAGAGAGAGAGAGAGAGAGAGAGAGAGAGAGAGAGGAGAGGGAATGGAGGAGATGATATGATGGAGTAGTAGTAAGAGGGAAGATATGCACAGAGGAGAGGTTAGGTGGTCCTTTTATCCTACTAATGCTAGGGAGGGAATGTAGCAGGGAGCAGGAGGTAATGCTGAGTTACTGGTTGTGTCTGCCTTACCATCACAATCACTCTCATCCTCAAACTGAGAGCAGTCCTTTATACCATCACATCGCCGGGACCAAGGGTGTTGCGACCCATCCAAGCAGGTGAAGGTAGTCATGCAGGTGACAGGCGCTTTAGGAGAGTCAAATTGTCAGTTAAGAATGCAATATTACTAGCTATGATGGAAGCTCATGCTTGGTGGTGTTGAGTGTTAGGTGTTATTCCTGTTGTTACACTGCTTATGCATCTTCAGAAAACACTGTACTTCATAAACTATAAAAAAAAATTACTGCAGTGTATAAAAGTTATTCATTGAGGTTCATTCTTTCAGATTCCTTTTTATTGCTAATGTTAAGTGTGGATTTAATTAAATAATGGGAACACTTAAACTATTGTGGAATTTCCTGAACGGTTACACAAACAAGAGGAGAAATAAGGCAAATCAAACCATAGATGAGTCAAAACTACCAAAACAGCTTGCCCAACACTGTTAATTTCCCCAACTTATCACTGCCTCTTGTAATTTGTGCTCTTTCTCTTTACTTTGTGACAATAAATATAATTCAACAGATGCATAAGATTAGGAGTGCAAAAAGTGGAAATAATTTTTATCTAATCCTCAAAAAACAGCACCAAGAGCACTCAAGAAACATTCAAACTTCCTCTAGCAATCTATAGTCATAACACTAGTACCCAAAGAATGATATGCACAAGAAAGTTAAGACTTCAAGCAAGATCCTTCATTCCCTTTGCTTATGGTAGCACAAAAGGAAAGAAGGTAGATCATCTAAATATTACTTAAAGCTCTTATAGTGTTTAAACTTACATACACACTCCTTGAAACCAAAGCACAATGCAAATGACTGGATGTGGTAAAATATGCTGTGATTGATTAATTGCTATTCAAGGTCTTTCCATAAAATAATAAGCCAGAAATACTGTAAATAAGAGAGTAAAAAAATGTAAGTCACATGCAACTGATGCAATTAACAAAACAATAAAATGAGCGCCTTAAATTCCTTCACCAGTCTAGAGTGCATGCATGAATACATGTGTGAACATTAACACACACACACACACACACAACCAGACATAGCTGCAAACTTAAGATAAAGCAGTTGGTTGATAGTGATGCCAAAACTGAAGAGCAACAAAAGTTTCTGTTGACTGTCCTCTACCATAAGTAGTGATGCAAGTGGTGGTGATGGTGATCCAAGACTCGTGGGTGAGTCTGCTTGAAGTAGACTAAAGATTCTTGCTTTTCTTTTATCGTCATTACCAGAGTCACTTTCCACTGTGGTCATTGATGACAAGAGTAGGAACCAAGACTCAAGGAAAACGATAAGTGGAGGTCATAACACAACAGAACCATTTCTAGTTTTCTTTGAGTACTTATGAAATACATATAGTTCCTTTTTGTCTGATTTCTTTATCTTTCCATTATTGTAGCTTCACAAATATAATACAAAAGTTCTGTTTACTTTCCTTTCACAGAAGTTAAAGTCTTGCACAGCTAGAGGACTCAATGCAGCACAACACATTCTTCCACTTTCTTGACTGGTGACACACAATTCAGTCTTCATTTCTGCACAGATCTTTTATGCTACTGCACTTACACATATTCCTTTTTCATTTGCTTTGTTTATCTAAGGATTCTTATAACCCACAGGTCAAACATAAATTAAAAGAACAGACAATTTTAGTTTTTCTCTCAGCACCAAAAACAAAATCCAAAACCACATCATCTTTCATTCTATTTCAATTATACAATCTAATGCTTTCTCTTTACATTACTGAACTGTCTGTATTTTTACAGCCTCCTTCACTGCTAAGAATGAAATACTTTAATTTTATGTTTTTTTTCTTTTCTTTTCACTTTTCTAATAACTCTCATTCATGATGACAATATCAGATTCATGTAATAAACAAAGTTCATTTGAAATTTCTATTTTTTTCCTTAATAAGAATTTAGCATACTTAACTATTTTGAATTTATGTAGCAATTCTATATTACAAGAAGTGTCACTTGCAGTCTTACCTGGCTTGCAGTAGTCTCCTGGCAGTGATGGGTTGCCTTCATAACCGCTGGCACAGTCCTGGCATCGACGGCCGCTGTAACCCTGCTGGCAGTTACAGGTCACCTGGCCATCACTATCCACATAACAAGAGGAGCTGAACCTGCAGGTAGTGAGAGAATGTTGATTACAAGGAACAATAAAATATTGAAAGTGTAAATATATATGAGGAGAGGATGTAGTATGCAAGGCTTTAAACCATAAAATACACATCTCACTTATTAACTGCAAAACAAAGGCAAGCTCCCTTGAACTTATTGTGGCAATTATGGCAGACCTGGCAAATTACTGGAGCAATCAACTGCTGCTGTTCTTGCAGATACTTGGCAGAACTTTTTTTTTTATGCAGGAGAGAAGGCCAGCCAAGAGCAACAAAACATAAAAAAATAGGCCCACTTGAGTGCTGATTCTCTAAAAGTGAAGTTAGCCAAAATTAGGGAGAAAATGTCTTGATACCTCCCTCTTAAAAGAAGTCAAGTCGTAGGAAGATGGGAATACAGAAGCAGGTAGGGAGTTCCAGAGTTTACCATGTCGGTTATCTTCTCTAAAGGCCCACGAGTACCACGAGTTGTGGTTACAAGAGGAAGAAGACCAGCTAATCGTTCCAGTAGTTCATTGTCTGTGTGTTCCTCTCATGGAGGCATAACTCATTATACCTCTATGGCAACCAAAAGATAAATTTAATGGAGCACCAAGGCATCAAATTGAAGGAAGAAGAATATAGAAAGATGCATTTTAGAGTACAGCCCTTGTTACTCACTGGTTGCTGGGACTGGCAAGAGGACAGGGACAGGGTTGACAGGAGATGCCATTGCCAGGGTCACCATACTCATTGGGTCCACATTCTAAGTCATATACACAGCGTCCCAGCCAAGGCCCTTCCTTCACTCTACTGTAATTTGGCGCACAGTTCTGTAATGAGGTTTTAGATTGTTTTCATATTCTCTTTACCACTTTGCTGCAAGTATTAATCTCTTAAGTCTCTTCTTTTACTCCTTAAACCTTGATGCAATGAAGGATGGATCACTAAATCAGAAAATTCACTATATCTCAAAAGTTATTAAGATACATATATCAAATGAATGCAGCTCATCATTTAACGGAAGTTGCACATTATATTCACACACACTAATAACAGTTATTTATCTTGTATTGTACATTAGAGTAATGTCTTCATTTAAATGTAGAAAAGGATTTGTACAGGAAAATGTTGCATGGAATGATATTGAAATAAATGTCTTGAAATTGATAACTTGTTTATTTTTATTTTCCTGCTACTCAATATATAAATATATTGTAAATAAGGTAGATTGTTTGCTATAGTGTTAGATAATCTGATAGGCTGCATATTTTAGTAGTAAATGAACCAGTGTTTGCTATTTTAATAGACATATACTATAATAGCACCAAATGCAGTCCCACACCCACCAAAAATCATACAAACTTTTAACAACTTTCTTTTGTAAGACTTAGGCACATGGCTCCTCACCTGGCAAGATATTCCAGTGTAGCCCGGTGGGCAAGTACATTGCTCCACCAGTCCTGCCTGACCTTGATCATTTCTGGAGATCTCAGCTGTATCCATTTGGACATTGGACAGTGTAGTGTTGATGAAGTCACCATTAGTATATTGTGCTCTGAAAGATGAAGAGAAGCCAGCTTCTGTATCAATATGAACATCAATAGATTTCTCTTTCTATTTACAAACACAATTTTTTTTCTATCTGTTTAAGAATCTAATCACAGTACTTGATTTCAATATAACTAAACAAGCTAGACATCAATGAGCAGTATTAGGGTAAGAGGAAAGCTTCTTTCATAGCTGTCCTCTTCAATAAACTGCAAATTCTTCTTCATAGAAATTTGATTTCACTTGTGGATTGAGTTTGCAAAATATCTCCCAAAAATTGGAGGCTGACCACACCATCTAGTTCAATAAGTATTTTTTCTTAAAGTATATAATTCAATGCCTCTACATGCTGTTGAATACATTTATCATAATATAAGTGAGCAGTGATAAAAAAAATTTGGAACAAGTTTCTTATCATATGATACTTATCACAATTTATAGAAATTTACTTTTGTGTTTTTGAAAACACCCCTGGATTTTAAAGTAGTACATGATATGTAGCCTGGCTCTGAGAGTAATAGAGGAAAAGGGAAGCCAATCAGGAACAACCTTATTATTGGGATAGAGCCTAAGACCTCTGTTTGAGTGGATCCATTAGAAAATAAAAATATACACACACACACACACACACACACACACACAAAGAAACAATGGATCGAGTTCCTTGAAGACAACAAATTAATATCAAATAGCCAATTTGGTTTTAGAAAAAGATGGTCGTGTGTAACTAATTTACTGAGTTTCTACTCTAGAATAGTTGATAGAGTACAAGAGAGAGAGGGATGGGTTGACTGTATTTATTTGGATTTAAAAAAGGCGTTTGACAAAGTGCCACATGCAAGATTACTGTGGAAGTTAGAGGAGAAGGGTGGTTTAAAAGGAAGCACATTGAGATGGATGGAAAATTATTTGATGGGGAGAGAAATAAGGATGGTAGTTAAAGATATGAAGTCCAAGTGGAGTGCCGCAGGGGTCAGTATTAGCTACAATACTTTTCCTCATATATATAAATGACAAGCCAGAAGGAGTGAACAGCTACATAAATCTGTTTGTGGATGATACAAAACTGTGCAGAGTTATAAAGCAAAAGTAGGATTGTGAAATACTGCAGGAAGACCTAAATAAGATCTCGGAATGGAGTAAAAAGTAAGAAATGGAATTCAATGTGGACAAAAGCCATGTCATGGAAATGGGAAAGAGTGAAAGACGATCCATGGGAATCTATAAGATGGGAGATGGAGTAGAACTGGAGAAAGTAAAAAAGGAAAAGGACTTAGGAGTGACAATGGAAGAAAACAATCAACCGGTAAGCCATATTGATAGAATTTTCAGAGAGACATATAATTTGTTAAGGAATATTGGATTAGCATTTCACTACATGGACAAAGAAATGATGAAGAAATTGATAAGTACTATAATAAGACCCAGATTGGAATATGCAGGAGTAGTGTGGACCCCTCATAAAAAGAAACACATAAGGAAGTTGGAGAGACTACAAAAAATATGGCTACAAGAATGGTTCCAGAATTTGGAGGGATGACATATGAGGAGAGACTAAAGGCTATGGATCTACCAACCCTGGAACAGAGAAGGGAGAGAGGGGATCTGATACAAGTTTATAAATTGATCAATGGAATGGACTAAGTGGATAATGAGAAACTGATCCTGAGAGAAGAATATGACATTTGAAGCACAAGATCGCATAGTAAAAAGATGAGAAAGGGAAGATGTTTGAGAGATGTTAAAAAATATAGTTTCCCACAAAGATGTGTTGAGACGTGGAACAGTTTGAGTGAAGAAGTGGTATCAGCAACGAGTGTGCATAGTTTTAAAGAAAAATTGGATAAGTGTAGATATGGAAATGGGGCCACACAAGTATAAAGCCCAGGCCCTGTAAAACTACAACTAGGTAAATACAACTAGGTAAATACACACACAGAAAACACACAAAAACACACACCTGATAAGCAGTAAGTCCATATTTTCCAGGACCATCATGATATCCTCCCTGGAGGCAGGCTGTTCCACCGCGATTCGTCCACCCCACTGAACCACACGCTTGAACCAATGGCCGTAGAAGAATCGCACATCTATCCAGTTTTCAATGTTTTCTTCGAAGCTTCCATCATGAACATGCATTAGAGTTAAGCCATTTCCCTAAGAAGAATGCATAACAATGTCAATATATAAATAGTAGCAACACACACACACTCATACACACACACACACACACGCCCGGTAGCTCAGTGGTTAGAGCGCTGGCTTCACAAGCCAGAGGACCAGGGTTCGATTCCCCGGCCAGGTGGAGATATTTGGGTGTGTCTCCTTTCACGTGTAGTCCCTGTTCACCTAGCAGTGAGTAGGTACGGGATGTAAATCAAGGAGTTGTGACCTTGTTGTCCCGGTGTGTGGTGTGTGCCTGGTCTCAGGCCTATCCGAAGATTGGAAATAATGAGCTCTGAGCTCGTTCCGTACGGTAACATCTGGCTGTCTCATCAGAGACTGCAGCAGATCAAACAGTGAAAAACACACACACACACACACACACACACACACACACATAAATATACCTATATATACACTGAATTATCAATCTAGCATAATGAAATGTAATTCTATATGTCTGAATTGTGAACATTAATAATACACCATTAACTATGTGGAATTGTTATGAAAAAAGACAGGAAAATCTTTTGAAAATACAAGACCAGTTTAAATCTTATACATATTTCTAATGCATCAAACTATAAATATATAAAATATATCTAGCTAATACATTTAAAAAGTGGTACAATAAAAAATATATACAAAATCTAAACAACATGAATAATGTTACTTTAAAGGACTAGACATTACAAGCTTGACTCAATCTTGTAACATGTATAAGTAGATAAAAATAAACAGAAGTTATCACACACACACACACACACACACACACACACACACACACACACACACACACACACACACATTTTGCTTGCTCTATTATGATGATAATGACATGCATCTTCTTCAGTCAGCTTTTGCTATAAACATAACCAGCTTGCACTTACCCTAATAATGACATCAGGATGGCTGGTAGTTTGGCTTGCCCCAAATTGAGAGTATGTAATCCTATAGCGGAGATAACCACCAAAGGAGGCAAGCTGCTCATTCTTGTGAGAGTCAGGAAGGGAGAAGTACACCGCCAAGTCCCTTGGTCCCCTTAGCTTGGAACGATCTACATTGAGCTGCCGGTGAAAGTTGATCAGATGATTAATTAGTGAATAATTGATAATATGAAATTTAATTATGGAATAATCAATAACATAAAATAATTATCATGATAATCTATTGTCATTACCTATGTTGCCATTACCATGGGAATCATTCTATTGTTCTCAATTCAACCAGCAGTATCACTGACATCTCCATCAATGTTTTCCTCATTATCTTGTATTTATTTTCCAGCTTTCATGAATTTTTATTTTCACCTGCAACCTTCATTATTCTTACATCAACTTTCATTACTTTACTGGTGACTATCATCCACTTCATGTGAGTTGGAAATTGTAAGTTATGAAAACAGAGAAAATTTACAGCCAATGTTTTCAGCTTATTTTTGCAAAAAAATAAGACTTTCTTTTCCTTTTTCATGAGTTACTACACATGGCAGAATGCATTATAACTCTAGTTAGCAGGATATTAGTGGCATGGGATAAGGTTACTCACCACAACCCTGTCTGAATACTGAGTCGTGGATCTGTTGTTAGCAAGGTGCTGGGAGGACAGAGGGTAATCATTATCTCGAACCACATAATTGCCCTGGTTCTGATCTTGGTTTGCCCCAACAAGAGTAAATGAGTTACCATTGGGTGGTGGTAGCTGTAAGGGAAAGATAAGAGTACATCAGTCTAAGCTACGATATACAGGTAAATCCTCACATTATTTTGTAGGTGAATGGAGTCAAACTTTATTGCTTTACTATTATTTCAGAAAATCTAATTATTTGTTGTTGGAATCTTAGAAAATAACTAAGAGATGCCTACATGTGACTCCCTCTCCAAGAAATTGCATTACACTCATTAAATCATTCAAGTATCTTTTCTCTTTATGATTTTTTCCAATTTCAGGCCACATCATTTTCATCTCCACAGAAGGCTACATGTATATTAAGATGGGGAATGTATACCAATGCATAACAGCAGTGATTCTAAGAAATTTCACTGGTGCTGCTGGTTTATGTCTGTGTACACACCTGTGTGATGAACATGTCACTGGAGTAACAATCATTGGTGATACCGAAACAGAAACAGCTCAAGCAGTCCTCCTGAGTGAGAGCAAGACTGTTGAATGAAGGTGGCTGACACTGGGTGGCAGGAATTCCCTTTACAACAACAATAGCATCAGGTGTGGCAAACACAGATCCTTTGCCATTAATTGCCTCACAGGAGTAGGCTCCTTGATCTGTAGGCTGGGCATTTGGACAGACTAGCACCCCATATCCACTTTCACTGGTGGAAGAGAAACATATATTTTGGTAAACCAGTTGATTAAGGATTGTGGAAAATGATCTTGTAGAGTTAATACATCAGATACCTTTCTACATTACCTACATACAGATTTATACACTGTCACTATATGAAATGGATGAGATAAAAACATATACAAAAAAAAGCAATATGACAAGACCCAATCTCTGACAAAGTACAACACTGTACATGTTAAGGAATTAAAAAGAAAATAACATTCATTTATATTCTCCAAATCAACAACCCACCTGGTCATTTGACACTTGGCTGGAACATGACCCCAGTTCAGCCTCCAGATCACAATGGGGGTCGGTACTCCCTCGACTCGACAAGAGATGTTGAAGGTCTCACCCACCCGAACCATCACATTGCGTGGTGGTGGCTCCTTCACCTCAGGTTTACGACATCCATCTTCATCAGACAAGTCCCTGCAGTCATTATCTCCATCACAGTGGAAGGACTTGGGGATGCATTGATTTCCTGACCGGCACATGAACTCATTGTTGTGGCAGGAAGCATCTGTGGAAAAGTTGGAAGATGATTTATTTGAACATCTCTCAAATGCAAAATATAACTTCATACTAATACAATAGATTTCCATGTACATATGTGCATGCCTTCATGCTTCTACGAGAAAAGATTAAAAAGCAACGTAATTAGGTGATCTAAAAATTTTCTTTAGTTATTTAACTTCTCACCTTGATATTATTCCCTTACTTAAAAAAATATATATATTGACACACACACACACACAGAGAGAGAGAGAGAGAGAGAGAGAGAGAGAGAGAGAGAGAGAGAGAGAGAGAGAGAGAGAGAGAGAGAGAGAGAGAGAGAGAGAGAGAGAGAGAAATGCATATAATTCTACAAGTATGATTTTACAAGAGGTGTAATGGAAATCATATAAAATAAAGTAATAAAATAATGACTAAATAGATTAAACAAATTAATAAAATATAAATCCCTCAGAATACCTGGATCACTGACGCCACAGTACTTCTCATCTGAGTTGTCCTCGCAGTCGTTGTCTGTGTCACATAGCCATGTCTTGAGCACACACTTCTGGTTGTCACATTGGAACTCATTTGGTTCACACCGTCCTGGGGAGGGAAAAATAATACCAAATTACACACATAAAACCATAATAACACAACAAATTTGTTAACAGTTTACATTAAAAGATGCATTTTCTGCAGTTTTCTTTTTATAAAGTATTCATATTAATCCCACAATGATGATCAAGATCATAATGAGGAAGACAGAGAGATCTTCTTCATTACTTTTATTTTTCAGCTGTACAATGCAGCTATAAGACAATTTCTCAAACTGCAGCTAGAAATGAGAGCTACATGCTAGAGAGAAGGCAATAAATGGCACGCACCACAACGGTCTTCATCTGAGGAGTCCTTGCAGTCTGGCTTTCCATCACACACTAGAGTCCTGTTGATGCACTCACCACTTCTGCAGGTTGCCTCTAATACCGAGCATACTACAGGAGGAGATGCCGTAATCACCTCATCTGCAAGAGAATAAACAAATTGAAATAACCTGCCATGAAAACTTGCAATTCACTTTTCTATTCACAAGCAGCTGCAGTTATTATTCCTCTCTTCCTAGTTTTTACCTTATCTGAAATCTTGTACCTTAGTTATTGTGTAATATATCAACAAGTATTGAAAACAACATTACAATAGACTTATTGGAAGGGGAAATTGCAGAATCGGGAAAAAAAAAGACTTAGTGGCGTACATATTCAAAAGGAGCACTTTAAAAAAGGTAAATAAGAATTACTTACAGTCCTTGGAGAGAAGTGAAAAAAGAAGGTACTCACCAGATAATTATCCCAAAAAAGTTAGCAATGAAAATGAAAACAAATGAAAGGAGAAAATGGAGTAGAAATATGTTCAATAGGTTATACAATATATGATGTGGATGAAAACTTCAATCTGCTTTTATATCAAATGTTATTGTATTTAGGATGATACCATTAGAATTGTTCACATAACTATCCATTTTCATCTTTTCCTTTCAGCCTACAGTTTCATATGAAAATTCAATATATGAAGAGAAAAAATAACAAATTAAATTAATGGTTTACAACATCAAATTATCTCTTAAACAATAACCTTATGAACAATTTCACCACTTTGAAGTCATCGTTAACTTATAATATTATCTTATTATTTCAAAGTCACCATTTAGTTGCAATTCTAGCAAATCTAAGTTCCTATTAAGTTTTACTGTAATCAAAGGAAAATCTATTAAAAATACACAACTACTTTGCAGTAATAACAATGGTGTAGATTGACACACACACACACACACACACACACACACACACACACACACACACACACACACACACACACACACACACACACACGAGACACAGTCAAGGATGGACGTAGGGTCGATGCTTCGTGCATCAGCTGATCCCACTACCTGTTGGTGTTGTGTTTACAGAGGCCTGGCCGAGTTGTGTGGCAATAGTTTCCAGGAATACAACGTATGGCAGCAGCATGAGTAAGGAAGAGTTTACACCTAAATGCAGGTATGAGACCAGGGAAGGAATGCAAGAAGAGGATAAATATGTTGATGAGGGAGAGGGGACATTTGGAAGTTTTGATATGGCAAGCACTGCCACATCAAGAGAGTATTAATGCTAGAAAGAAAATTGGATAAATGGATAAAGGAGAGTATGGGAATTAAAGAGAATGAAGAACAGGATAGAGTTTCAGAAGAACCTGAAAGGATAAAAAAAGTGGAAGAAAATTAAACAAGGCTAATAGCAGAAAACAAGGAATTGAAAAAGGAACTAGCCAAGTATAAGAAGCAGTTGGAAGAAGGACTCAGTAAAGTCAAAAAAGAAAAAGAGGATCTGAAAGATCTAGTAAATAAGGAAGAGGAGAGAGTACAGGACGTGATTAAGAAAGAAGTGCAGGCATGGAGAGTCCAAGATAAGAAAGACAAGGATACAGCTACATAAATCTGTTTGTGGACAATGCAAAACTGTGCAGAGTTATAAAGCAAACAGAGGATTGTGAAATGCTGCAGGAAGACCTAAATAAGATCTGGAAATGGAGTAAAAAGTGGGAGATGGAATTCAATGTGGATGAAAGCCATGTCATGGAAATGGGAAAGAGTGAAAGACGACCAGTGGGAATCTATAAGATGGGAGATGGAGTAGAACTGGAGAAAGTTAAAAAAAAGGAAAAGGACTTAGGAGTGACGATGGAAGAAAACAATCAACCAGTAAGCCATATTGATAGAATTTTCAGAGACATAATTTGCTAAAGAATATTGGATTAGCATTTCACTGCATGGAGAGACTAAAGGCTATGGATCTACCAACCCTGGAACAGAGAAGGGAGAGAGGGGATCTGATACAAGTTTATAAATTGATCAATGGAATGGATCAAGTGGATAATGAGAAACTGATCCTGAGGGAAGAATATGACATTCGAAGCACAAGATCACATACTAAAAAACTGAGGAAGGGAAGACATCTGAGAGATGTTAAAAAAATATAGTTTCCCGCAAAGATGTGTTGAGACTTAGTACAGTTTGAGGGAAGAAGTGGTGTCAGCAACGAGTGTGCATAGTTTTAAAGAAAAATTGGATGAGTGTAGATATGGAGACGGGGCCACACGAGCGTAAGGCCCAGGCCCTGTAAAACTACAACTAGGTAAATACAACTAGGTAAATACATAACAGGGTTTGGGTGGGGCTCATAGTGGCCTATCTCCATATATATATATATATTTATCCAACTTTTTCTTAAATGTACATAAATCTAAGGAAAAGTTGTACAAATATAGATATAGAAACAGGTCAATATGAGCCCTGCTTGAACCCCTGCTTGTAACACACACACACACACACACACACACACACACACACACACACACACACACACACACACACACTTGGATAAGTGTAGATATGGAGACGGAGTCACACGAGCATAAAACCCAGGGCCTATAAAACTACAACTAGGTAAATACACACACACACACACACACACACACACACACACACACACACACATTACAACTACTACACTTTTTGTATCCTTCCTGCAAGTTGTTAGTTAAGTTCTTTTTTCTTTCTTTCTTTCTTTCTTTTTTTTTTTTTTTACAAATTCTATTAGTCACCTGGACTTTTGCATCTACTAGGCATTTTCTTTACTTCATTGAAAATCATAGACAAATCCTTTAGTCCATGTACATTCATCACCTCCATCACTTTTTCTGGTGCAGCATCTCAGATAGTTATGTTCCTACAGAGAGAAGTTGTACTTTCATGTCTTTCAAACACCTCTCCTTCCTCAACTTTTTTTTGTCCTCTCAAATATCAAACTTCTCTTTGTCCCCCTTAATAATATAATTTTCTTATTGATCAAGTTATTCTATATCACTCCTCTGAAATGTTTTGTTCACTTACATACTTTTGATCTTACACTGCATTCATCAACCCTAATAATAATGCCATAACCTTAGCTAATAATGACATTAGAAATAAATTCTGGATAGATCTCACACAGTCACACTCTTGCACGCAAAACACTCTTCTCCACACGGCTACCTGAGGCAAGTGTGTATAACGGACGATAAATAAAGTGTCCTCTCAAAATGGCAGAGGAGGCTTCAACTTTGTCTGAGGGTTTCTGTGATTTTGCAGGTTTGGGCTGTGGGTATATGGTGGTGGAGCTTTGATGGACATGGGACAAGGATTTGAGGCCCGGAGGGATAGTTAAAGGAGTATCCTGGGATTGAGAAGTTAGATGTTCATCAGAGGGGACTGTGGGAGGAGGGTCAGTGCGAGGAAAGCGAGGGTGGCGGAGGGAAGAGGCAGGAGGGTGAAGGGAGAGGCGGTGATGGAAGAGGGGCTGAAAGGGGTCAGGATTTGGGTGAGGATGCTCAAGCAAAGTCCACTCATTGGAGGCTAGGGAATCCGTGCAGCAAGGTGAGGGAATAGACACAGTGTTAGTGATATCACAGTCACACACAACATGGGTGGTGCAAAAACTAAGTAAAATATTCTGGGTAGTAATTTTGAATAAAGAAAATAAATGAAGAGCAAAGCAAGAATTAGAGTAATTTTTCAAGACAGGATTCTTTATCTTATGTTCAAGATAATCAGGAGTAAATCTAGTTTTTCAAAGGCTAAATGCATACCATAAGATATTTGAATCTATTATGTGAAAATTTGTGATTTGAGAAATACTAACCATCTAAAGACATGGAATCTAAGAAACAACACTGGAGCAGATACAAAGGACCTTAAGATATCAACATATATGAATATGTCCTGTAAGGAAAGCCACAAGCAAAGGTTATATGTAAATCTAAACTAAAGAATAATGCATAGTCAGAAAACTTTTGATGGACAATAAGTCTAGAAACAAAGGTAGACTGCATACTTACATGGCTCAACACGCAAGTAGACAGACTTCCTCCTGCCTGGTGTGTTGGGGGGCACTCCCTGAGCCTCACAGTAGTAAATACCTTCATGCTCCATCTGAGGAGAGAGACATGATAGCTAACACCAAACTTTAATCTTCTACTATTCTGTTGACAACATTTTTCATATAACACTAAAGAAGCTGGTAGTGGCAAAATTAAAAAGATAAGGAGATCAATAATGATAAGCAGATGGATCTACTCCTGTACAAACTGAACACACAAACACACACACACACACACACACACATGTGGATAAGTGTAGATATGGAGACGGGACCACACGAGCATAAAGCCCAGGCCCTGTAAAACTACAACTAGGTAAGTACAACTACTGTAGGTAAATACACAGAAGTTGGACAAATGTATACATGGAGATGGGGCCACACAAGCATAATGCCCAGGCCATGTACAACTACAACTAGGTAAATATACACACACACACACACACACACACACACACACACACACACACACACACACACACACACACACACACACACACACAAATCCCGGAACTTCCAATATGCTTGGTAACAACTCATCTATGTTAGTATAAGTCACTCTTAATTTATTGCCTCCTTCACGACCTCCTCTTTTTTCCTTAGGTACCACTTCTTTAGTCTCATATCCAGAACCCTCCTGTAAAAATTGTGTGTGTGTGTAATTCACCACAGTCGCCTGTTGGTCACCCAGCCAGTCTTCCCCATTACGGAGTGAGCTCAGAGCTCATAGACCGATTTTTGGGTAGGACTGAGACCATATCAACACACAACACACACCGGGAAAGCGAGGCCACAACCCCTGAGTTACATCCTGTACCTATTTACTGCTAGGCGAACAAGGGCCACACATTAAGAGGTTTGCCCATTTGCCTCGCCGCTTACCGTGACTCGAACCCGGCCCTCTTGATTGTGAGTCGAGCGTGCTAACCACAACACTACGCAGTGTGTTTTCTTTAAAACTATGCACACTTGTTGCTGAAACCACTTCTTTGAGTGAAGAAATGTGCATAGTTTTAAAGAAAAATTGGATAAGTGTAGATATGGAGACGGGGCCACACGAGCATAAGGCCCAGACCCTGTAAAACTACAACTAGGTAAATACAACTAGGTAAATACACACACACACACACACACACACACACACACACACACACACACACACACATGAGAATGTTTTGAGATATGAGCTCCTTCACAAAATGAATTAAGCTCATATCTATAAATATATATACACACACACACACACACACACACACACACACACACACATATATATATATATATATATATATATATATATATATATATATATATATATATATATATATATATATATATATATATATATATAAATCAATGTCCTGTTCAACATTTGTTTATTTGATTGATAACTGCAATAAACTTGGTAATGGACAATAAAAGGCCACTTGCCTGGATACGAGGCATAGTGAGTCGTCCACGGATATCTGTGGAGCCTTCAGGAAGGGGGCGGCCTCCATCCCTCACCCAGCGCACTGGGGTTCGAGTTGCACCTTCATCTCGGCATTGGAAGACGACCTCTTGAGCTGTATCATTCATGGCAATTTTAAAAACAAAACTAGAACATCAGCCATGATTGACCTCTTATAAATGTTTTACATGATTTCCAACCAAAATCTTTACTTTCTTCCCTCATTGGTATAGTAAAAGGTATGTATAACAATTCTGATAATGAAACTACATTTTGTTGAAACTTGTTTTTTCAAATGCCTTGATTTGATATTATCTACTAAAACAGTAATTATCAAGAAATATAATATAGAAGTCATGTTCAAAATTCAGCACTGATGAATCAAAAGTGATGATGCAGTACATATGTGTACTCAATGCAGAAACTAGACATTCATATGGATATATCAATGTGGTGTGATTTCAACATCAAGGGAAGGCATAAGTAGCCATTCTACTAACCTAAAACCAATAATAATATACAAGTTATTTATATAAATATATATATATATATATATATATATATATATATATATATATATATATATATATATATATATATATATATATATATATATATATATATATATATATATATATATATATATATATATATATATATATATATATATATATATATATATATATATATATATATATATATATATATATATATATATATATATATATATATATATATATATATATATATATATATATATATATATATATATATATATATATATATATATATATATATATATATATATATATATATATATATATATATATATATATATATATATATATATATATATATATATAACTTCTATCAACCAAAAATAACTAAAACTATTAAAGTGAATCAACACAAACAAATACACACAAAAAATAGAGATAAATAAAATAAAAATTCAAAAAATAGATACTCATGTATGTACAAGTAGCAAAAAAAGAAAAATTTTCCATATCAAATAAGACTGAAAGCCATGCAAAGATGAAATGTAACACAGAGGTTTTCCTGCTTACCTTCTTTAACTTTGACAGCATTAAATAGAACAAACTTATCAATTTACTCTTGAGAAATATGATGCTAAAGGTTTAGTCTATGCGATACACAAGCATAATTGAACAACTTTATTAACAAGCAGGTACATATACCCTATCTGACTAGAACATGAAATGTATCACAATATTTTTAATAAAAGGAATTCATATCCTTAACATCATATTTCCATGAGTCTTAAAACTATAATGATGCTCAGAAATGTTGCATGTGTCAAGTTCGTTTACAAAAAGTGAATGAAGCCACACTGTAATGCCAGTGGTTGCTATGCTGGTTGTGCAACTTGGTTCTTTCTAGGGGAAAGAAGATTTGCATGATGAAATTAACCACAGATATTTGATCTTCTCAAATATTAATGCTAAACAGTGTGCATCACTAGTCATCTCAGCTGAATAGAATAGCAGAAAACTCTTGTTGAGTTATTTTACTTAATCAGCACATGAAAATATTGGTGTCAGCTGTGGGCCTGACAGATTAAGCATTTGGCACCAACATCTTAATTATAGATTGGTGCTTTTGTTACTTGGCTCTATGGGGCCTCCAGCACATCTCTGAGGCTGCCTGGCCCCCACACAACATCCCTGAGTCTAGACACAAGTCAAAAGTGCATCAGTCAATACATCACACAGATCCCAAGTTGGGACAACACACATATTGAGGAGATGAGAGTAAGCTGGCTTTAGTTTATTAGAGACAAGTTCAGAGTTTAACCTGAGTTAAGAGGAGAACTGCCTTGCCTTATGTTGTCACTACAGACATGATGCAGTTAGTGACACACTGTACAATCTCTCTTCTGGAAAGAGATCAAAGCTGCACAGTGATTTACGATAAAGCCTTAAGCCTGTCTAGACTTTGCAGCAATAAAAGTGGATATTTCTTTCATAGAAAATCATCTCTGAGGAGGGACTGTAACAGCAAACAAAAAAAGTCAGTCACACTACCTCAAAGTAGTTCACCTCTTTTGAGGCAAGAAGGATCTCCTGCATCAGGACTTGTCTTTCAAGGTACTTTAGCAGAATTATCAGATGGTATTAGAGTGTGTTAGTAGGCTGATGTGTGAGTAGTAGGGCATCATGACCAGTAGAAAAAATAGAAGAAGGTGGTGTATGAGAAAGAGAAGGGAAGAAGTGTGTGTGGCCAGGAACATGGAGGCCTTGGAAAAAGAAGGTTTGTGATAGTTGGTGGTGAAGGTTGGGACAAGATTGTATCGGGACTTACTCTGCTTGCTGGTCTGCTCATCAGGGAAGGTTTTCAAATTGATCCTATCACTCGTAGCTGCTAAAGAAAAAATGTAAGGTGAGTCATTAAAATGGAATTCAAAATTGTATGAATCATAATTCACCAGAGACCAACTTGTCTAAGTGAATTACGACATCTATGGGTTTTGATGGATTTTATGCAACATAGCCCAATTCTTAAGAAAACTTTCATACAAAAAATAAGTTCTGTTGTGTTTTCTAAATGATGACTTCATTTCTGTCTTATTGTGATATATTCTACTGCATATATTGTACTGTGTATTGTGCATTTTCTGTACTTGTCCTTATTGTATGCTTAGTACTACAAACGTTATAAAATCATGTCTAGAAGAGTAAACAAGAAGGAAAGCTTTAAGAACAATTACATATATGCTGAACAAACTCAAAATTTACCACAAACATGAAAAAATATGCATACTGGGAAGTATAAGAACAAAAAGACCAGAGGCAATAAAAAGAAAAGTGTATGATTGATAACAAAAGCTTTGAAAAGGCCATTAAAACACTGACCAGAATAATAATGGGACTCAAAGAAACAACATAATATTAAAATGTATTAAGAAAGCAAATTACATCAAAATGAGACTACTTTTTTTTTAAACTGGAAAAATGTTTAATAAATGATACAAGAAAAATCATATGGGAAAAAATAAAATAATAGATAAAAACTCACGACAATCAATTTCATCTGAGCCATCACTGCAGTCTCTTCGGCCATCACAGCGCTGCTGGCTGTTAATGATACGTCCATCCCGGCACTGGAAGGTGTCTGCAGAAAAGTGTGTGCAGTGTTATATCTATTGTGCCTCAAATGGCTTGCCACCTAACACACTGGCACAAAGAAGGAAGAATATTGTTCCTTCAAATCCTACACTTGATAAAAAAGCTTCAACCTAAGATCATTATCCCCTCTTACTTCTACAAAAGAGGAAAGGATGAAAAAGCAAGATGGCACACCAGGGAGAATGGAAAATATGATGGACTATGGCAATGTGCCCTCTTTACCCTCATCACTGAAAATGGAAAGAAGAAATAAAGAAAGAAGAAAGATAGCAGGTGGAATTATGTTCAGCTTGAACATGATATATCCCCAAGATCAGCAGTCCTATCATCCCAACAAAGCTTCTTCCCTTATGTATCTCTCACCTAAAGTGTACCAACACCACACTTGTCGCCTTTCCTTGCATCACCAACTAATACTTAAGTTTATAGCATCTTCCCTTGCTGCTCTTTCTAACACTATCACTATTCCCTCATTTGATTCATGGAACTCTTGCCAAATGTAAATCATATGATATGCAATTTCCTATAGCTTATGTAATTATTTTCATTAGTAGTTTATATTTACAAAATGAAGAAATACAATGAAACTAAAGTATGTTTCTGCTTTTTCTCTCTCTTCATATTAATGAAGCAATCAATAGTTGTTGCATGTTTCAGTAAACTATCTCCTTTATCTAACAGGAAATCCTAGATTTCGTTCTGTTTTAGTTAAATTTGCCTCTGAAGTCAATGTCATTACTAGAAATATCTGTGCTTTGTCAATATGATTAATTTCTATCAATCATCTACCTATATACCAGACTGAACCGAGTGTTATCCTAACATGCAAACATTGTACTAATATTCATAAGGAATCTCTAATTTTTTTATAATTTTTATGTTACAACTTAACTCATACATATTACCCACTACTGCTGAAATCAAGCGACTACAATCACATGCATATTAAGCTTCCTTCCGCACTTCTATAAAGTAAATGAGGATCATTGGCAAATTAAGTTCACATTCTTTTATAGTTCAGTGTGAGAACAAAGCAATAATATAAGACTTGATTGCATTTGAATTAAATGGTTTAAGGTGGAAATTCGTTAATTTGGTCAAAAAAATTGAAAAATTGGAAACTTGGTACTTGGGTTCGTCTCTGGAGAGGGAAGCCATGGCCGAAGTTGCCAGGCACATAACACACTGCTTACCTGGTAATGGCGGGTTTAAAGAGCCGGCCCTTTCAATACCCAAGCGTGCGTACGCCCCTTTTTCTTCTAGTCTTTGTTTTGCTTGTATTTATTATTTTTTTTGAGCTGTTTTATTTATTTTTGCGTGATGTACGATAGTTTAGTATCAGGCAGTGAGGGTGAGGAAGACGCTACTCCCTCAGTACCAATCGATACAAGCAGTTGTCAAGGGATTATGTAAGTACATATCTGAGTTTGGTACATATTGGAGTGAGTTATTTATTTATTTTTTTTATACCATGTGGGCTTTTCACGGGAATTTATGGGCTAAAGGGGATACTTTTTAGGGTACCTCCTATCTTAAAGCCCACCTGCTAGGAAACCGTTGCCCCGAGTGAGGAAGCGAGTTATGTGGGGGTTTTGAAAATGTTCACAGAAAATGCGTTTTCTCGACTTTCAGTTTTTCAGCATATACTGTTGAATAACTTTTTCAGTAATTGGTCAATTTCAAAATTTTTGCAGCAAAATGATCAACAACCTCATCTTAACAAATGCCAGCATGATAATGCATGAACTCACTCAAATAAATTTACAACAGGCTTATAAACTCAAATTTTTGATGAAAAAAAAGGTAACAATTTGGCGTGTAATGAAATTGTTATAACATAGGTTATGTGTATGCCGATGCTAACATTTATTTGTTGTTATGTATATTATATGTGGTTAAGAGAAAATTGCCACACTGTTATTAGTTTTGATTTTATAATGGTATTTTGAATTATTTTCTTATCGCCGAAAAAATATTTATTGCAAAAAAACTACGCCACATTTGTGTACCAAATTAACACTGAAGACGTACACCATAAACGTACACCTTGTGTATAAATATTATTGAATTCGGTGAAAAAATAGCAATGGGAGAGCCAAAAAACCGATATTGATATCGAGTCATCGAATTACCACCTTAAACTAACAAAGCATCTATCATATACACAAGCATAAAAAAAATTATGACTTCATGTTAACTGTAGGGAAAATTCTTGTTATGAAGAAAAGAAAGGAGAACAAAGAAAATGTTTGATAAAATGTACACATATCACACACATCATACTATCATATACTATTTTTGATATTTTCATAAATATTGCACTAAAAGTGTAAACCTTTGGAGAGAATGAAAAAATAAGGAAGAACAGCATGCAGTCAGTAGATAAGTGATGCTTCCCTAAATCACTACAACCCATTCACAGGCAGTAACAGAGATAAAGAAAATTACAAGAAAGGGGAAAAAAAGTACCATAATTGCAATTAATCTCATCTGAACCATCCGGGCAGTCAGTGTACCCATTACAGTGAGAATGTCTAGCTATGCAGAGGCCACTACCACACTGAAACTCTCCAGGAAGACAGCGCTGTGGTCTCGCTGATGATATAAAACATCCTCTTAGTACTTTCTGTGGCTCAAGCATCAACAAGACAGATTATTAATGCATAAAAGCACATCTTGTTAATGTCATACAGTCATGGAGTGTAAATGAAAATAGGTCATTGATCTTTGGAAGCAAATCTTGTTATTGTTATTCTTTTTTTTACTCTGGAGTAAGTTGGGAGAAAAAGGTTATTGATGCTTGAAAACTCATCATGTTGAGTTACATACATCCATCATCCACTTTTTTATTGAGAGAAGAAGTACATTATTACTGCATGAAAACAAATCCAGTCAGTAAATTTAACAATGTTTGAATGAGGAAGAATAGTAATTCACTGAAGTTTGAGGGGAAAGGAGTGATGAGTTTCCAGATTTTAAAGAGCAAAATAATCATCAATTAAGTCATATGGAAAACATATCTAAAGTTATTATAGAAATGGTTAGAAAATGGTACTGGTAACATTAGAGAAAATAAGTTGATATATTCAGTCAAAAGGCACAAAATCACATTAGTTAGGCCATCCAGAAAACAGGCTGATAAATGTTGAAGCAAAAGAGAAAAGAGAATCATATTACTAAGGTTAAAAAAATTGTCAAAAGCTGAGAAATTGCATTAGTGGTTCATTGAAGAGAAAGAATGGTAAGATTTACATACAAAAAAATGCAACAGACGTCCTGTTAGAGAAGTTGAGTAGAAACAGCTTGTATTAGTGGGAAAGAACCTAATGCCTGGTATATGAAGTGCAGAAACTTTCATTGTGACTACTGGTGAGAGAGCAACTTTCACCCACATGATCATTACCTTGTCACATGAACCTGAAAAATACAGCAATCATGTCAAAGTTAGTGATAAGTATTCCACCAAGCTGCAGCAATTCTTTAAGATCAAAGATTGTCTTATAAAGCATATTGGTGCTGAGCATCTGGTAACTGAGTGGATGAGTCAAAATCATTTCACATCATCTACTCTTGTTAGGACTGGATAGCCCTTATAGGCTTCACTTCAGAACAACCAGTAAATAAGGCAGGTCAAGCTCCAATCCATTATGATATTTTTTATTTTATATAAGCATCTCCTTGTTTAGCACAAAAACAGCCAGACGTATTACTGCTGCCACTGATTGCTTCTTTTTAGCTCACATGCTAATTAACACATTACATGTTTTGACAATATTTGAAGGGAGACTCAACATTACTTGTAGGCAAACCTAAAAACACAGAGAAAATATGCTAAAGGGCTATCATTGGCATGCAGAGAGAGAGAGAGAGAGAGAGAGAGAGAGAGAGAGAGAGAGAGAGAGAGAGAGAGAGAGAGAGAGAGAGAGAGAGAGAGAGAGAGAGAGAGAGAGAGAGAGAGAGAGAGAGAGAGAGAGAGAGAGAGAGAGAGAGAGAGAGAGAGAGAGAGAGAGAGAGAGAGAGAGAGAGAGAGAGAGAGAGAGAGAGAGAGAGAGAGAGAGAGAGAGAGAGAGAGAGAGAGAGAGAGAGAGAGAGAGAGAGAGAGAGAGAGAGAGAGAGAGAGAGAGAGAGAGAGAGAGAGAGAGAGAGAGAGAGAGAGAGAGAGAGAGAGAGAGAGAGAGAGAGAGAGAGAGAGAGAGTTAATCTTAAGTGAAACCCTTTTTAGATGATTAAGAAAGAATTAATATCAGAGACACTGTAAATAGACATGGCATGCTAAGGCCACACAAACCCATATGTTAGTACAACAAAATCTCCCAGGGAAATTCTAAAAATCAGAGAAGACAAATTGATTAGCTGTTGTTACAAAATCAGCAAGGTAAAGTAAAGAAAACCAGTTGTGGTATCACACCATCCCAGGAAGCAAAAATGCTGCAAAATCTCACTGGCAGAATCTAAAATACAATCACGTATATACATTCTTCATGATTAGTAAGACAGGAACAAGGCAAAGACAAACAGAAATAATCATAAGGTATTAGTAACATACAATATCCCACAGGTGCAAAAGGTGGAAACAGGTAAATGCTAAAAAGAAGATAGATAAAATAATCAATCAAGAATATGTAGTTATCAGTATGGTGCTAAAAGCCAGAGAAATAGTAGAGCTAGATAGAAAGGTATATATTATATTACTTTGGGGAGGGGGAGGAGGAGGAGGGGGAGTGGCAGGAGTAGTAGTAGCGGTAGAACTGGTAGTAGTGGCGCAGTTATCTTCATCAGATCGATCTTGGCAATCAATGGGGCCATCACAGACGTAAAACAGAGGGATACAGTCACCACTGCCACACTGAAACTGATCATCCCGGCATGCTGGAGGTCCTGGGTAAATGAAGGGCCAGGTATGAGTAGGAAACATAATGTAAGACTAGTTATTTGGCACAAATCTATTCAGCTGCTTTAATCAAAATCTTCCTTTCATTTGAAAAAAAAAAATCTCAAAATATGCTCTTCCGTTTTTCTTGAAGATGGAAAATGTTGATTAAAAAGTTAGCCGTGTAACTTGTGCCAAGTCACTAGTTTTCAACTGTATGTGTTAAGAGGGTGTATCACACCTGCATGGAAAGTTCTCATTCATAACTTTCCTATTATACACAGTATTCTCACTATACATAAACATTTTTTATTGAATCCTGATTTCTTGAGTAAAAATCTCACAAAATAAAACATACTTTTTTTTATGAAATAATCCATGAGAACTTAACATGCATGAAAGTACAAAATTATCAAGTAAAAATAAAACAGACAGACAACTTATAAACAAAAATTTTTCAATGTAAACAACATTGGCTTCCATGAGAGGGAGGAGAGGGACTTCCAACACATCATGCCAGCTAAAGGAAGGAGACTAAAACATACTGGGGGTGGTTGGTTCTGGTGGTGGTGGTGGTGGTGGTGGTTGTTGTGGACAGTTTACTTCATCTGATCCGTCATAACAGTCCCGAACCCTATCACAGACAGATTCTTGACGGATGCATTGACGGTCAGTGCATTGGAATTCTCCTGCACCACATTGTCCTGGACAATGGAAGAACTCATGGGGAATGGGGAGGCTCATTCTTAGCAACTATTTTCATGCTACACCTCTGCCAGTAACATGTAAACCCTTTCACTGCTAGGTATTTTCTTTTTAGCAGCCATATAACTCTCGGCCAAACTGCACAAACTTTTTAAATGTTTCTGTATTCTACAAAACACAATTACTTTCTTTTTCTCAGTGTGCTTTATGCAAACAATTTTTACTTAGCTCTTAAGTTCTGCAAAAGTTGACTCCAGCAGTAAAAGGACCAATGTCACTGGTACCAACCTATACAATGGACATGTTGGTCCACTGCATTCGTACAGTAACCTTTATATCCTATTCATTGGAGTCTCTCAACAGCTCCCTTTCTAACCTCAATCATCTACCTCCCTCAATTTAAATTTTGCATTACTGCTGATTCATTGTTGATAAATGTATGTCTTCTTCCCTTAATCAGAGCCCAAATATCATATTCTTCTTAGTTAAAATATTGAAATACTAAGTATCTGAGGAGAGAAAAGAAAATCAAAGCAGCTGATGAATGAATGGCTGGCAAATCAAGTGAAAATAGCACACACTTAAGGCAAAATTAAAGAAAGCATGACTATTGCATCTTCCACCTTATCAAAAAGCAAGAGAGAGAGAGAGAGAGAGAGAGAGAGAGAGAGAGAGAGAGAGAGAGAGAGAGAGAGAGAGAGAGAGAGAGAGAGAGAGAGAGAGAGAGAGAGAGAGAGAGAGAGAGAGAGATGCCAAATAGCATTTATAAGAAAACAGGCAATATAAGCTTTAAATAATTAGAATTGATCTTGCATTATGCTGCTAATTTTCCTTCCTCCTACACTGTAACTCATTAAATCTGAATGGAAATCTTTATTTAGAGAACAACCTAGTCAAGTTTAACGACAAGAAAAATTAAAAGAAATAAAGAATGAAGCCTGAAATCAATAGACATAGATAGGCAAGACTGACAGGAGAGAGATACTTTAAAGACAAGGAATTTAGAGCAAGAAAGTAGACATAGTGAAGGAAGAGAGGGTTAGGTACAATAATAGGCTGAAATAGTAACAAAGACATATAGAGAGAACAGTAAAATACACCAAGAACAAGGACTAAGAAAGCTACATATCATAAAAAAAAAAGGAAGGAAGAAAACAGAGAGAGGAGGGAGAAGACAAAATAATAATGTTGGAGATAAAGAGATTAATTGAAAGAGGAGCTAGGAAACCCAACAGAATGACACACACTGGTACAGTTATCTTCATCTGAGCCATCACGACAGTCAGAAATCCTATCACAGTATGCGCTTCTGTCCACACACGAACCATCCCGACACGTGAACTCAAATTCTGAGCAGGGAACTGGATCTGAAAGTCAGTGCAGCAGTTCACTATATAAGAAGTAATGCTGAAACTTCTTGGTGAATATTTTACTGTATATGATTCTCCACCCATAATATTGTTACAGAAGTTTATTGCATTAGAAGGAAGCTTAACACTAATACTCAAGAGAAATTACTGAAACTAAAACTGAGTATATTCTATATTGGTTTAATGGCTTTATTGCTTTGAATGAGCATCTCAAGTCATTAAAAACATGAAAGTCCACATGTTCAAGTTTTTTCAGACTGGTTATTTATTTTTTCTTGCAGTATTCTCTCTCTTTCTAGCCACTTTTTTTCATATATCCTCATATACAGTATGCATGAGGTCAAGTTCAATATTTCACCAACCATTCAAAGGAAAACATAAAGGCATCGGTATTTTTTCATGCCCTGCTCTGTTTTTCTCTTTTTATCTATAATTTGACAGACTTATTCGAGGGATGTAAGTGTTAATCTTTCAAATTTCTACAATTTTTTTTTATCACAATAAAAGAATTACTCTTCCCTATTAGTCTACCACAAACAGATTTTCCACATTCAATGATTCAAGAAATATTCAAGTGCTGACATCACTGGATTTCAAGAGTTTTGCTCTGGAAACTTAAATGAAACATGATCGGCTCACAAATAACCTAACTTTTGTTAACCAAAGATGTTTTTTAAATACTTCTTGTTTCTTGTCATTGTTGCTACTGGTGTATTCCAGACATTACATTTTAGTATTTTGGAAGATAAATCCAATAAATATCAATAAAATTCACAAAATATTACAGTATTTATACAAATTACTTGAACTCTCAACTGCTTTGCATAATGAAGTCATAACTCATAAAACTGGAATTGCATTATGGGAGGAACAGAGAAAATACTGCAGTGTATCAATTCAATTATGCTCATGTTTGTTTTTCAATATCTAAGATCAAACCCTAGTATTATAAATCACTAATATTTAGATTTTATGTTAATTTGATTTCCTACTTCAATATACTATATGACAGATATACATCAAAGAGTTAATTTTTTATGATTTTCAGCTGCTTATGTTTAATAGGAAAATGAGATAATAAATAAAAATCAGTCAAATAGACAGAAATAACTAAGGAGAAGAAGACACACCAGGTCCACCAGCCCCACACTGCTCGTCAGACCCGTCAAAGCAGTCCCTGCGTCCATCGCACACCACATACTGGGAAACACATTCTCCTGACTGACAACGAAACTCATTTGCTGTGCATATAGAAGACCCAGCTGAGGAGGAACAAAAACAGCTCTCAGAGACAGAAGAGACAAGTAGGGTGTGTGGTGCTGGGCTGGGCAGTTCTGCTCATTGTCACCTTAAAGCACTCAGCAGCCATGAACATCAAAAAGTAAGCACCCCAGCATACCCATGAAGCCAGCTTGCAATCATGTTACAAACATCATAATAACCACACAATGATAAGCAATGAGCAGAAAAAAATAATGAAGGAAAAAAATATGTGCATACAGTATGTGGAAGCAACATATTTATCAAAATGTTCTTATATATGAAAAAAGATCAATATCAAAACAGGGTGAATATTATGATATCTGATAGCAAATGAAAAAAAAAAAAAAATAGTTTGAGAAAAAAAATGAATAAATAAACAAAACAGATGAAAAATTCACATTAACAAAATATCTGCCTATACCCAATGCCTATTCCTCAACAGTCCTTGTCCCTTTAACCTCATACACTAAAGAGTGGAGATGGCTTTCCACTCAACATCATGGGAAGAGCAACACAAGCTTTTGTGTGGTCACTTGTAGAGAGAGAGAGGATGTCCAGTGGTTTTGTATTCAAGTTTAGAGAAAATCATAAATATGAATACAAATCAATTTGATGTCACACCCACACACACAAAGACAAAGAACACATAGATATATACAATGATTACACCAAAACAAGAATACTGTGATGAAACTGTGTGATCCTCTGGTGAAAAACAACATGCAAAGAAATGAAACCATCAGAGGATTGCAACTGAGAAGATATTTGAGTTTGAAGGATTATTCCAGCAGGATGATGCTTGTTCAGAAGAGGTTAACATTTTGCCATCGGGTAGTCAATTGACATCTGCAACAGGTGGGCAAACCAACTAGCAACATAGTTAAGTGATGTATCTAGCACATGAACTCAACCTGAAAGGTGATCATGTACAGAAAACCTACAGTGCATTTTCTTCATGGCCTCACCATAGGAGAGACAAAGAGATGCATAAGAGGTGGGAGGAGAAAGTAGTATTAGTAAGAAGAAGATTAGTAAGGAATTAATGTATTTCAGCATCCAAGGCTGATATTACAGAAAAGCAGGCAAGCACTGAAAAGAACAGTATATTAGAAGTTAAAAGATACATGAAAGAAGATATATATGTACAGTATAAATAAAAGTTTGGTAGTCATGCTACTGAAGAAGCCATCAACAAAATACAACAAATTAATTCTAGTAAAAAGCTCATTATCATTGTTGTTATCCATGACAATAAAAACTAGAGAGAGAGAGAGAGAGAGAGAGAGAGAGAGAGAGAGAGAGAGAGAGAGAGAGAGAGAGAGAGAGAGAGAGAGAGAGAGAGAGAGAGAGAGAGAGAGAGAGAGAGAGAGAGAGAGAGAGAGAGAGAGAGAGAGAGAGCAATTTGTGTCTGTACATAGCAGGCACTCATGACACAAATGATAGCTAGTAATGGGCAAGTACCGCACTAAGAGAGCCGAACCTGCAGTTTCAGGGGCAAGGACAGAGGTGGAGGGGAAGTTGAAGTTTGGGGTACAAAATATCTCATCCTGCCCTTCTTCACAGTCATCAAAACCATCACAGAGTCGAGAGCGATCGATACACTCTCCAGTGCTGCACCTGAACTGGCCTTCGTAGCATGGGCGGGATGATTCTGAGGTGTGGGGGGGGGGGTTGTGGTGGTGGGAGAGGTGGTGGTGGTGGGAGAGGTGGAGGAGGAGATAGAAAATAAACATGGGCTCTATGAAAGTTGCTGGCATGAGTTTAGTAAATTTGCTATATTACATAGCAAAGATACTATTATTACTACTACTATATACTACTGATACTGTTATAACTACTACTGCTACTATGTATTACTACTACTACTATTACTACTATGGACTACTACTACTACTGCTATTGCTATGTACTACTACTATTGCTACTACTAGTTCTAGTACAGGTTGGACTTCCCAAATCTGATATTTCGTAATCCGGCAAATTCTACAATCCAGCATAATTTCAATTCGTGGGATAATTTAAACTTACCGGAATAAGGTAAATTTTGCTGGAACGCCTCTATGACGTGGTGGTGCATGTGTTTTTTTTTTTTTTATCTTCTGCATGGATATTTACTTGTACAGCTAACACATATCATATAAAAACAATGTTACAGTTATAATACAGGCTGAGTAAGATTATGCCGGGTGTTTCAGGGTGCTTACTTAATCCAGAATTTTCTGTAATATGGCAAGCCTCAGTTGCTGGATTTGGGAGGTTCAATCTGTACTATTATCTTGTAAATAATAATAGATAATTCTTAATAGTATCATCATTATTAATATTATTATAACTATTATTATTATTATTATTATTATTATTATTATTATTATTACTATTATTATCATTATTATTATTATTATTATTATTATTACTATTAATGTTATTTTTGTTAAGAAAGATATACTGTACATAAAACAAAGACATATAGACAGATATACATAGATGAATTTATATACATTATTTACAAATAGGTAGAAAATCATCAGTTAAATTTTGTTAGCTAGAACATCAGACACAGCGAGAGAAAGGGAGAGAGAGAGAGAGAGAGAGAGAGAGAGAGAGAGAGAGAGAGAGAGAGAGAGAGAGAGAGAGAGAGAGAGAGAGAGAGAGAGAGAGAGAGAGAGAGAGAGAGAGAGAGAGAGAGAGAGAGAGAGAGAGAGAGAGAGAGAGAGAGAGAGAGACAGTTAGGCATAGACAGAAATATATTCCCCATCCATTGACGTGAAAATTTTTTTAAAAAAATCAAAGAATTGAGTAAAGAAATGTGGAAAGAAAAAGGGAGGATAATCATGATAAAATAAGAGTGTAAAGAATGAGGCATGAAAGAGCAGAGTAACAGCACTCTCTCTCTCTCTCTCTCTTTCACTTTGTGTGGACATGCCTGGTGACCATATACACAAGACTGACAAAGGATAGACAACACACCTGGACACCCTCTCTCGTCTGAACCATCTGAGCAATCCCGCATTCCATTACACACCTGCGTCAGGTATATACATTGCCCTGACTGACACTGCCACTCAACACTCCCACACTCTGTGAAATTATACTGCTTAGCCTTGAATACTCCTTTTTGATATGGCATCCTATCTAAAGTAACAATCTGTAGCTTTGTATTAATTAAACACAATATTACAGGATACCTAGAAGAAAAAATTATGGCAGAACATGTTACAAATTAAAACAGTTATTAGATATCACAAAAATTATAATAAATGGCTAAAGATGTCTTCACCATCTCCATTAAACACCCAATGATCAGCAACCTGTAGGAAATCATTATATTAGTCTTTGCTCTTTAGATGTCCAGCAAAAGAAATCTTTGTAACAAGTACACAAACGTTCTCTTCTCTAATGTGGTCTTGGAGCTGTAACTGAGAATAAAGGCGAATAACATTGTCACTTACAAGCTAAAGGTTAAGTATCTATCAACATTTCCCAGTTCCTATCAATGGCCATACTTCCTGGCCTGATTTATTAACCATGCTTGTTTTATTTCATTACTTCTGAAAATGAAAAAAAAAAAATTCAAGAAAATGCTCATTTAAGCAAAATACACAATTAGTGAGGTAACAACATATAAGTTGCTTTTAACTAGACTTTCAGAAACATATTGAAGTCACACCAATGTAATAAATTCTATCATATATCATATTATATCCCAATCTAAAGAAAGGACAGCAAGAGAGAGAGAGAGAGAGAGAGAGAGAGAGAGAGAGAGAGAGAGAGAGAGAGAGAGAGAGAGAGAGAGAGAGAGAGAGAGAGAGAGAGAGAGAGAGAGAGAGAGAGAGAGAGAGAGAGAGAGAGAGAGAGAGAGAACGCACAGACTAAAGAATAATGCAACACTTACGACAACGAACACCCTCATCAGAGCCGTCCCTGCAGTCTGGCTTGCCATCACACTCAGCAGACTTTGGCACACAGTCACCATTGTTGCACTGGAACTCATCTTCGCTGCACTCTGACCAAACAAAAAAAAAACTTATCATATATGCTAAAGATATGCAGCATGCCATAACTTGTGTTCATATGCTAAAATATCTATGAAGAGATAAGGCATTTAACATTATGTACATAGTAGCCAAAAGTATGATACTCTATTTGTGTATTAATTATGCAGAACTAGATAGTACACAGCTGACAATCAATAGCCATGTCTTTCTTCAGTTCTTCACTCAAAGTTTGTCAAAATGAAAATCATGAAAATTCCTCTTAAAATACTTTACAAATTCCTACAAAGAATACAAAAGCATAAAGAGACTTCAGTCACTTAAATACTCTAACAGTTTTTGCAATATATATATATATATATATATATATATATATATATATATATATATATATATATATATATATATATATATATATATATATATATATCAGGAAAAAAGAACATTAGACATAAAAATCAATACACTTATGGGAAAAAACATAAATCATGTTCAGCAGAGGAGCACCAATGAGAAGCTCCTCCATAATGAAAGTGCCTCATGAACCATGAGGCCAACACTACACCAGCAAAGCATGTGTCTTACCACAGCCACGCTCATCAGATCCATCGGTGCAGTCAAATTTGGTGTCACACAAAAAGTGGTCAGGGATGCAGCTTCCATCACCGCACTTGAACTCAGTGGTCTTACAGCCTAGACAGTGGAGAACACACAGAAGATGGTCACGTAATTCAACAACTACCACCTCGCACACACACACAAACACTTATTCACGCCACCAAGTCTGACACACACGTCCAAGAACCAGCCTAACTTGAATAAATAAGGGAATTAGAAAGAGCACAGTTAGTTACATATAAAGGAAGGTAATTAATTAAAGTAAGATTATCACCTATGTTGAAATAAGACACATATTCACATAAAAAGCATTCATGTCTACAATTTACAAATATGATGGATGTAAGCCTTATACACACAGTTAAATGGAATGACTATAAAGAGACCAGAGAGTAGAACCAAAAGTGCATCTTTACTTCATGGTAGGGAATGACTCTAATGGAGTTTTGATGTTGCAGATCCACATAAGAAAAGATTGCAGGACTCCTCAAAATTTGTGAATTACATATAGTAACTTAACAAAGCAGAGTCAAAAACATATATGGCCAATACAAAACAAGGTATTATAAGACAGGAGAAACTAATAATCAGGGTTTTTAAAGACTTACTTAATTAACCCCAGAAAGATTTTTTTTGCAATTATAATTTTGTAAGGTTGAGTAAAGGCTTGTACCATCTTTCTTTATGCTAAAAAGACAAAAGAACTTTACCACTAAATAGGTAAAAAAGTTATAGTAATGGCATAGAAAATAAAAGGATATTTGATAGCTTCTAAATACCTATTCTGGCAAATCAATCTTTATACACATTACAAACAATCATTGCAGAAATGAAAACAAAAACAGAGAGAGAGAGAGAGAGAGAGAGAGAGAGAGAGAGAGAGAGAGAGAGAGAGAGAGAGAGAGAGAGAGAGAGAGAGAGAGAGAGAGAGAGAGAGAGAATGAATGTGGCTGGAAATTAACAGTGCAACCTCAAGAAAAAATGAAGAGAAGCATACATGTGCCAGAAACTTTTAAAGCAGATGGCACAAGAAGAAGGAAGAAGCAACACAAAAGAAAGTAAAAGACAGTAAAGAAGAGAGGCAAAGATCAAGAAAGGAAGAATCTACATGAAAATGAGAAAGGATTAAGAATGCAAAGACAGAAAGAGAGAGAGAGAGAGAGAGAGAGAGAGAGAGAGAGAGAGAGAGAGAGAGAGAGAGAGAGAGAGAGAGAGAGAGAGAGAGAGAGAGAGAGAGAGAGAGAGAGAGAGAGAGAGAGAGAGAGGAAACAAAACACAAAACATTACAATAGAGTTCGTCGGCCCCATCGAAGCAGTCCGGCACACTGTCACACACCCAGCTCTTCTCTATGCACATGCCGTCATTACACATCAACTGGCCCTCCGAACACTCTTCATCACCGTCTATGGAGGGAGGGAGGGAGGGAGAGAGGGAGGGAACACTCTTCATTAACGTTGTGAATTCTTTGAAACATTGAGATCTCCTATACGTAAATCTAAACACTAACCAGTAACTGATGTTTTCTCACCTACAGACAAAGGAACACACCCACTTACTTTGCATTCACACACACATACATCACTACCACTATCATCACTATCACCATGACCACTGTTGCTGGTCTTACGAGTTGCTATCTTTTGTAATCCTGTCAGTAAAGTTTTATAAGTGCATTGTTATACTATCAAGATCATCACATCAATAATACCACAAAAACACTAATGGTTTGCTTTTTGTTCCCATGTATTTATCAAGTCAAAAGGTCATCACTGGATTCTGTAATGTGCTGTCTATCTCTGGGAAATCCTTCATGATGTTCTCATAATGTTAGAAGTGTCTCCAAAGTATGTAATGCATCAACTAATCATTTGATTCATGTTACTTATCACTTGTCTCTACCTGCTCTCTTACACACTTCTCAAAACTGGTCACTCACTAATGCCAAGCATTTCATTCTGACATATGCTGCATATTTACTCATTACATCAAGAATATTAATTTTATCATTTAACAATCCCAGTTCATTACTAAATCATGTCATTTCATTCAATCCTTATACATATATTACTATGTCCTTCCATTTAGGAAGGCGGTGGCGTAGTGGATAAGGTGGTGAGCGTGGGTTCAGGCAGACGCCCACGAGTAGGTTCAAATCCCACCACATACCGTTTTAAAGCTATGCCATTTGTCGAGTGGTTTAGAGTTACCTACATGTCACCATGATACCGAGGTTCTTGGTGGTTACACCAAAGATGCGCTATGGTGGTGATATGGGCCCTAATATTGGTAACACTATAAATAAAATTACCTGCACCACTAATGGGTGGAAGATGAACAGTCCTTCCCACATATACTCTTCAAGTATGCATACAGATAATGTAGGTCATAACATAAAAAAAAAATTAAATAAAAACTCCTTACACTAAGTCACTCTAGTCCACTGGTATCCATTGCTTTCATCACCATCAGTCTTTATGAGCTGACTGCAGGACAAATGCAACAGGTGAGGGAGGGAGTGAGAGGGCATGAAGCAAGCCAGAATACGTCACACTGGCTCAGCATGCCTTAACAGGTGCAGTTCAGTACGTAGGCCACAGCATAAAAGAAAACAAGCCCACATGATCTCCAAATGATCTGGAATCTAAACTTTGCTCCTCTTGGATGTGAGTTGAGCATGCTAACCAGGGTTGCCCCTTGCCATTTTGTTGCCCTAGGCAAAATTACTCCTTGGTGTCACCCTCCCCCCCAGACGTGACACAATTAGGTGACAGCTGTCCGGCAGCGCCCTTCCAGCAGACTAGGCGACTGCCTATTTGGCCTATGCCCTGATGCTAACCTATACACCAACAGACCCTCCTTTGCTTTAATCTTTAGATGATCTCTTTTATTCTCCATTACTATTTCACCAGCATTCTGATGATGAAAATGTCCCAAATATTCTTCCTGAAATTGTAAATGATTTCCCCTCCTTTGAACACAATACGAAGTTAATCATTTCCCTTGTTCCAGACTTTAAGCCCACTTCCCTGTTATCACATCAATTTGACCATGTTCATGTACATCAAGCTGGTCCCAATGACTATCTATTACAGTATATCTTTCCTCATCACAATCACATCTTTCTCACAATATAATTTTCCTGTTTCTCAGTCAGTATGTATATTTCTTTCTTACAAATTCCATTATTGTATTCTTCATGACCTGTGATTTTCTCTCTTCTGCTCACATGATCAATTGACTAATACATGTAGTACTTACTTCCGATAGCAGCAAGTAGTCCTTTGTAGCTTTCTCTGCTTTATATATATATAAAAACCCACTCTCATCATCCTTGCTCTTACCTACCTAATCATCCCCTCATTCTCACCACTATCATCAACATGTCACTACTATAATCACAGTCATCAGGAATAACAGCATTTTCCAAGATTAATTACATATTTATACGATACAGTCAGTCTTTGAAATCTCATAATAGCTCCCCAAGTTGTAGTTATTCTTAACAATAATGTGAAGCCACCTGTGACACTCTCTGTTTCTATTTCTTTAAAAATAAAACTCATTCCATACAATTTTTGGTCTTGCTGAATTGCTTGCAGTTTTTTGCCTTTGTGTGTAAGTATCAATAGTCACCAGTCATATGCATCTTCAACCACCAGTCACCAATTATATGCATCCGTACTCACTACAAAGTCATCAGTCATATGGATTCATCCAGAAGTCACCAAGTATATGCATTTCTGCCCAAGTCACCAGCATGATGCACCCTCTTAACACATAGCCACCAGTTAGAGGCTCAATCAGTGAAAGGATGTCATTCTTAGCAACCAGATGGACTAATGGCATGCCTACTGTTGCTCCTAAAACAATAACCATACTGGCGGAAGTAAGTGAAATCTAAATAGTATATGTAATAGAACTAACTTAACATTCCATTACATAAAGAATAAGGTAAATATAGTGGTGGTGGTGATAGTAATGGTAGTAGTAAAGTTTCATTCTTATCATGAAATCCTAATAGAACAAACTCTAAATAATACTATATATAAAAGTTCTACTTGATCCAAACTTATTCCTGCATCTTGATGGTTAAATCAGGACTAATCTTCTACGCATGTAATGACATTTTGCTAAAACTATCATGGCTTTACAATATCAAAATTTCAAAGGGACATTAAGAGAAAAATAGGTGAAATAAATGTTAATTAGGACAGTGAGTGTTTGTATTAAAGGATGATACCTTTGATGCTGGTAAAAGTACAGGATTTGTCTTTAAAGTGTGTTGATAAAATGTTATGAAAATGGATTACAAAACATAAGTTTGTTTAATGAGACTCTCAAAACATATCAAGTTATACTGAAAGAGTATGTTTTGTTTCTAAAATACAGTACATATATACACCCAGCTTTATCATTATTATCATTATTACTATTATTATTGTTATTATTGCTATTATCATCATTATTAATATTATTATTATTATCATTATTATTATTATTATTATTATTATGTACTGCAACTAAAAATTCTTGGTAGTGAAGGTCATAAAAGACTAGAAAGAGCTTCAAATGCTAAGATATTTTGAATTATAAGATACTAAATGAATAGGTCATGTTTTCAAACTTATTGAAATCTGGCTTTTCTTTCAGTCATGAATACTCTTTGCATGGACCACTTCTTCATCAGCACTTCTATGCTCTAATAGGGAAGCTGTGTTTCTAATTGACACTCTTAGAAGTCATCCTCTTTAACCTTCTGTTTATTCTCATGTACATACATTTAGTCTCACTATTTCACTCACACTCACATAGTATGATCTGGCCTCTTCACTATCTACTTGTTTCAGTCACTCTGAATACTACAATCAAGTCTTCCCTCTCCCTTCTCATAATTAATAGTAGCAGCTTCACTCTATAAAATCTATATTCATAAGATAGATACATTAAATTTGATATAAATTCATCTTATTCCCTGTATTCTTTCTATCTGGCATGAACATTTTGTAGGATTATCATTGTAACTATCAGCGTCTTCATATCTCTATCCAAATAAGTAACTGACACTTATTTTCTTTCAAAGCTTGTGAGGTGTCCTTTTTTTTGTGTGTGTGTGTGTATTGTTCAGGTAATGTATGTAGTATGTACATGTAACTATCAAAAGTATGTCAGCAAATAGGACTGTAATATATATACAACATAATCTAAATTTATATGTTTAGTTTTTAACCATTTGGCCAGTAATGAACAAAATAATTCATATTCTGACAAGAGATTCATCATTATTTAAAATTAATTATTGTAAAGCAGGATAACATGGCTTAATGTCATCACATGAATGATAGTTATATAAAGAAAGTATCATTTAAACTATATATATATATATATATATATATATATATATATATATATATATATATATATATATATATATATATATATATATATATATATATATATATATATATATATATATATATATATATATATATATATATACACACACACACACACACACACACACACACACATACACATATATATATATATATATATATATATATATATATATATATATATATATATATATATATATATATATATATATATATATATATATATATATACTGACCCTCAAAACAATGGACCTCCCATCAACAGATTTCGGAAACTACGAACAAATTCTGGAGTCTGGTTTAATCTACGGACGAATATTAAAATGCGCGATTGTCCGTTCCCGGCAAATTATTGTCCGGTAGGTAGCGTATTAAGGTGAGAGAACTTCGTTTTCTGTATTGCTTATTGATATTTATTAAACTGACCATGCTCATGTCATCTATTTCAGGTTATTTGTTGTACTTAATGCTTTGTAATACTGCTTGAATGATTTCTTAATGATTACACAGTATTTTACGTACATTTTATACAGTTTTTTACGTACTTTGCAAAGAACGGACTTTTGCAATCTACAGACAGGGTAGTGCACGCATTTGTCCGTTGTTTCGAGGGTCGAGTGTATATTATATACATATATATACTTAACCCTCGGCTATCGCGCCCAATTGGGGCCGAAATAGCCGCGCCATAGCCGAAAATGCGATAGCCGAATTGATCTTGGCCGAAAGGCGGTTTTGGCCAATGAGTGCTCAGATATTCCATGATGTCATGGCTGGGCGTGCGATAGCAGGCATCTGAGATCGCGATAATTAAATTTTAGCAGCTTTTCATGGGTACGCGATAGCAATAAAACGCGATAGCCGAAATCGCGATAGCCGAGGGTTGACTGTGTGTGTGTGTGTGTGTATATATATATATATATATATATATATATATATATATATATATATATATATATATATATATATATATATATATTTTTTTTTTTTTTTCTGCAACATGATATTTTATTTTGTTAGTGATATCAATTTATGGATGACAGGAGCAATGAAAGCTTTAAACCTTTTGAAATGTCTGTGCATTTGGCAGGATAATTTAGCATTTAGCTGCCACACCTGAAGCCAAGGGAGGATAAAACTCCCAGCTCACACGACATACCAGGTGCAGATGGCAGGCAGAGGGCAATGCAGTTGATACAATCTTGTTATGTTCTGCCACTCAGTCTTCCTGCTTGCTCTAACAACAACTTTAGGAATGAGCTTTATTGTGTCTTATCACTGTAAATCAGCATCTAGTGAAGCTATACTCTCAAAAAGACCTTTAGATAACCTACAGCTGATGTGTTCCATGACTGTAGTTAATATCTTAAAGTGTCAGTGTCTGATGCAGGTTAGGAGGGTTAGTGCAGTCTGATCAACTCTGCATTACTTTGTGAGGATGAGGCACGGTGAGGAGAGGAACTGTACAAGGGGAATGTTGGAAAGAATGGGGGTGATAACAGTAGTTAAGGGGATGGCATTAATGAAATGGAGAGAGAGAGAGAGAGAGAGAGAGAGAGAGAGAGAGAGAGAGAGAGAGAGAGAGAGAGAGAGAGAGAGAGAGAGAGAGAGAGAGAGAGAGAGAGAGAGAGAGAGAGAGAGAGAGAGAGAGAGAGAGAGGGGGGAGGGAGGTTAGCAAATCAATAAACTGAGTCACCGCTAACCTGGGATTTGGGGACATCCAAGCTCATCAGATCTGTCAATGCAATCTAAGTTTCCATCACACCTTTTGTCCAAACCAACACATTCCCCAGATGTGCATGCGAACTGGTTGCTGTCTGGACACTGGCCAGGGGCTGTCAGGGGTGAATGGCTTATAAACATGAGGCAGAAACAAGACCAAGGGATAATTGAGGAGTGAAGAAGCAGAGGAAAGAAGGCAACACATGGTGCTCAATAAAGTGAAAAATATGCAAGCACAAAATGGTCTACAAAGAAAAGCAATGGTGTAAAAACACCCCACTGAAATAAGCCAGAACAAAAACATAAGAAATTTTGAAAATACAGAAAGAGGAAGATATATTCATGTGCTGTGATAATACATTAAAATTTTGTTGTGTAAAATTACAAACATTAAATGCAAAACTTATTCATTTTATATTTTCTTTAAGACTATACAAAGCTAACTGTTAAATGTTTGCATCTCATTTAGTTATAACAAAAATTGTTGGAGCAAGTGAAGCCAATATTCATCATTCTTCCTCTAATGAAGTTCTTATTCATCATTCTGCCTCTATGAAGCTAATATTCATCATTCTGCCTCTGAGCTTAAGCAACAAAAGGCAAGATGACACAGTGAGGAATGATTCATATAACTTCCTCATACAGTACTTGATATCCATATATCTTTTGGAATTAAACTTCAAAAGAAAAAAGATACAAATAATGAAAAGTAATTCTAGTTATGGGTATTTAAGTGTTTGATGCTTGGTACATTTCATTCACATGCCTATGAGGAAAATGGTCACATAAAAATCAAAGTATACAAATTTTTTTTTTTTTTCGTTTCATAAAAAGTGACAAAATAATTCGAAGTATTTTTTAATATTCTCCATATTGAAGTTTAGATGGAGATCTTTTCTCAATTTTTCAAATTTTCAGAAACTGTTAGACATTTTTGAAATGATGGACAAAAATCTTATGCGCACTGCATTCTTGAACACAAACATGTATAGTTGTATAGATGGAGGATTGACAGTGAGAAGAAAGAAATGAGGTAATGGCAGAAAAAAAAGGACAAACAAAGACATGTAAATAACTACTGTACTGTCAACATAATGGAGGGCAGCAAGGACATGCCTCCCAGTCACAGCAGGACCAACAACTCTTACCAAAACACAAAAGCATGCTGGAACAAACTACTATGTACTGGTACTCCAATTCTACTCTTGCCGCTTGCTCCAAACACAATGTACTCTAGAAATACAAATTCAGTCACAGCCTTATGGAAAGGTTGTGGGGAGGAGATAAGACATGCTTTGGGGAACTCAGATATTCAACAGCACATCACCATGCAGGCCATTAAAAACAAATGAATTAATAAATAAAAAAAAAGCCATTTACGAAGAACTACATTCAGCACATAATCAAAATAGTATTATAAAAAAAAAAAAAATGATGGCAATTTAGTTAATCCAAGTAGGAAATAAAATCATATAAAGGACCTAAACTATTGAGGAAAACAAAAAAATAAATAAAAATAGAAGAAAAATAAAAAGAAAACTAATGACAACAAAAGTACACCTTCAGTTATCCACTGTAACATGACAGAACACAATGCAAGAGAGAAAAGGCAAGAGAAAAAAGATGAGGACACGTACTACACTCTTGGTAGTGTTCGTCTGATCCATCTGAGCAATCTGGGATGCCGTCACACTTGTATGGACGGGGGATGCACTGACCATTATGACACTCGAACTCTTCTCTGTTGCACACTGATGGCGGTTTGGATGGAGCTGGCAGGACAACACGACACAAAGGCTAAGAATCACACACATCCACACTGATACATAAAAGGTGTATAATAAAAATCAATAATGGAAACAAGTCCTCAGTTTGTACCAATAGCACAAGCTGTGAGATTTTCTGGGATACAACTATTTTTGTTTGCTGCTCTCTATAATATCTCATGGAAAGAGGAAAGAGACACTTATATAGAAAACACTGGGTATAAAAAATTACATACATTACTATCTTATCAACAATGGAAACACCACAGGTAAAACTCCAAACTGAAAACTTGTTTTAAGACAATCAACAGACATTGAAATAACAGAAATGAAAAACATACACCCACACGTACACGCACACATACACACACATGCTCACAAACATAGAAATAATAGAAACAAAAAATATACATGCACACACACACACATACATACACTTACACACACACACATACACACACACATTTACCTAGTTGTAGTTTTACAGAATTTGAAGGGATCACATATGAGGAGAGACTAAAGGATATGGATCTACCAACCCTGGAACAAAGAAGGGAAAGAGGAGATCTGATACAAGTTTATAAATTGATCAACGGAATGGACCAAGTGGATAATGAAAAACTGATCTTGAGAGAAGAATATGACATTCGAAGCACAAGATCGCATAGTGAAAAGCTGAGAAAAGGAAGATGTCTGAGAGATGTTACAAAATATAGTTTCCCGCAAAGATGTATTGAGACGTGGAACAGTTTAAATGAAGAAGTAGTGTCTGCAACGAGTGTGCATACTTTTAAAGTAAAATTGGATAAGTGTAGATATGGAGATGGGGCCGCACGAGCATAAAGCCCAGGCCCTGTAAAACTACAACTAGGTAAATACACACACACACACACACACACACACACACACACACACACACACACACACACACACACACACACACAGTAGCTTGAATACTGGAAATAAAAAGAAACACTTACCTTTTGATAAAGAAATCATGGTTGACTTTCAAGTGAAAAAAATATACTCAACAACAGCACCCTATTTTGGCAGTAATGTCCATTTCCCTACTATGGCTTGGGAAAGAATTTCACTTGAGGCTCCAGCATTTTAAGATCTAACCACAATACAACACAGTAAATAAAAACACTAAGATACAGATAATGAGTAGATTATTAGTGAATTGGCAGTGTTTCACATGCAATTAACACTCCAATAAAGTTGTCTATACAGTCCTGCTGACCATCATAATGAGTCATGAGGAATGCCACCTAAACACTGCCATTCATCCCTGCCACAAAGCACTGGTATTGTAAGACAAGAGAGAGAGAGAGAGAGAGAGAGAGAGAGAGAGAGAGAGAGAGAGAGAGAGAGAGAGAGAGAGAGAGAGAGAGAGAGAGAGAGAGAGAGAGAGAGAGAGAGAGAGAGAGAGAGAGAGAGAGAGAGAGAGAGAGAGAGAGAGAGAGAGAGAGAGAGAGAGAGAGAGAGAGAGAGAGAGAGAGAATAGACTAAACAATAATGCAACACTTACGACAACGAACACCCTCGTCAGAGCCATCCCTGCAGTCTGGCTTGCCATCACACTCAGCATAATTTGGCACACACTCTCCACTGCTACACTGGAACTCATCTTGCCTGCATGCTGATAGAAACCCAAAGAAAACTTATCATACATTTGAAAGATATGCACTTACTGGCACAGCAATCTAGCATGCCATAACCTATGTTTATATGCCAAAATACCTATGAAGAGATGATACATATAACATTATGTACATAATGGCCTCAAGTAAGTATATGATACTAAAATGCTGAAAAATGTGTGTACAATCCCAAGGGGAGTATTTTGATGGAGTTTACAAACATAAAATTTGTGAAATGTAGGTGTATGTTCTTTTCATGTTGAGAAGTTGGATACATTTTGAACTCACTTTGTATATACAGTTTATAATAATCAAATCTCTGTTCAGTTCTTCATCCAGATTTTGTTATAATGAAAATTATGAAAATTAATAAAAAAATACTTTATAAATTACTACAAAGAATATAAAAACACAGAATTTTGAATCGCTTAAATACTAAGATACAAGTAATCAACAAACGATTAATCAATTGGAAGTGTCTTACGTTGTGCACAATCAACAATCTCATCAGTGTTGTCTGAGCAGTCCTGCCGACCATCACAATGATAGCTAGCAGGGATGCACTGGCCATCTAAACACTGCCATTCATCCTTGCCACAAACCGCTGGTATTGTGGAACAAGCCGGAGGGAAAGAGAGATGGAAATAGAGACATAGATAGATAGATAGATAGAGAGAGAGAGAGAGAGAGAGAGAGAGAGAGAGAGAGAGAGAGAGAGAGAGAGAGAGAGAGAGAGAGAGAGAGAGAGAGACAGTGTTAGTGGTTACATACTAGAATACTTTTATAGTTAATGGAATGTAACTTTTGCAACAGCACAATTTCCTTTTACATTACATAATCTACCCCAAGAGTTACTAGAAACAGGCATCTATAAATGCTGGGTTTTCTGGCATTTACCACATTCTTTTCCTGCAAATCATGCAATACCATAAACTTCCATTACCACTATGTTAGGACAGTTACTCTCAAAATCTTAGTTTAATATAGTTGCAAAAAAAAAAGGAATGAAGTGCTACATACAATGATTCCTACTTTTGATCTACATATATACAGCAAAACAACAGTTAAACTTAAGTAACACAAGTTGTTTTTAATACTTTCACACTTGAATGACGTGTTGATTTAGTGCCTTGTTTATGAGTGCTGCAAATAACACAAAGTACCTATTTATTACATGCTACAAAATCCTAAAGGCACTTCATCGTTGTAGAAAAAATTGTAATTTTCAATTTATATATGTCATCAAAGGGGTTTTGAAAACTTAGTATTATTCTGTAGAGTATCATACATTTTAGAAAAATTATCTGTCTTGTTTAAGAGAACACCTCCTCTACCTTTGTCAGGTCAGATCATCAGATCTTTATTATTGCCCAGATTTTTTCATCAAGCTAAAATCATATATTTTCTAAATCTGATTTTAGCTCACTAAAAAAAAACTGGGCATTGGCCTGGGGGTCTGTAGACCTGACAAAGGTAAAGGAGTTGTTCTCTTAAACAAGACATATTACATTTCTAAAATGTGACATTCTACAGGAAAATACAGTTTAAAAAACTGTAACTTTTAGGTTTTGGGAACTTTCTATATATACTATTTTTCTAAGCATACAAAACATCTGCAATCTAGAAATTTGCCTTGTTGACATTCTATTTAAGTTTCTTTGTATGTATCTTCAATATTTTTTGTTTTTTTCATAAGCTTTTAATAATTCAAAATCAGTGGGATGCTGCATTAATCTGTGCTGGCTCCTACAATTCTCACATGAAGTTAAGAATAGGAGAAAATTTTGGATGTCAGAACTAAAATGAAATTGGCATCATATGAAAAGTTGACTAGCTAGCTTAAATCATATGATAAAAGTGTTCTTTCCTAAGTTTCAGATTTGCCTACAAACAATAGTATTGTACTTCACTGTACTGGCTGAATGGAAGCTTTTCATCCATACTCTTCCACATTAGGGCCTTAAGACTTTTCAGGATCTCCAGTGGCTGGGAGAACACTCTTAAAAACTCATGGAAACACTTTGCAGGTATACTAAAAGTTCTACTATTTCATACGTAAAAAAAAAAGTTATGTATGAATTTATTTTCATTTCTTATGTATGGCAGCATTTGTTAGTTTTCTTTTTCACCTCTATGGATACAACTTGATAATTATATTAAAGGATTAATACACTGTCTCGAACTATGAACATGTTAAATGACTACAGCAGTGAATTACCATACTACAAAAGGCAATAGAAACCATTACCAATTACACTACACTAAATGTACTAGTGTGCACACTACATATATACAATAGGCACAGTCCATGCATGCTTTCTCTATATCAAAAATACTTTTTTAGTTCTTTGAACAATATGATGAGTGAGTGTATGAAAGAATAGTACAGAACACTGAGAAGTCCAGAATGTACCTAGATGATGGTACATAGAAGACAATTTCAAATGAGTGTGGGAAAGACCAAGAAGACCATATAATAATGACCTGTATGAATATATATATATATATATATATATATATATATATATATATAGAGAGAGAGAGAGAGAGAGAGAGAGAGAGAGAGAGAGAGAGAGAGAGAGAGAGAGAGAGAGAGAGAGAGAGAGAGAGAGAGAGAGAGAGAGAGAGAGAGAGAGAGAGAGAGAGAGAGAGAGAGAGAGAGAGAGAGAGCATGCAACAACACACACAAGAATAAAACTTACGGCAGTTGAGCTCATCTGAGGCGTCACTGCAGTCTGGGCGGCCGTCACACACCTGTGAGCCAGAGATGCATGTGCCGTCCCTCTCACACTGATGATCTTCAGGCCTGCATGCTGAAAGGGGAGCACATGATGTTATGATAAATTGTGCATTTCTGTCTTGATATGTATATTCTATGTGGTAATGTACACAAAAGGATGTACCTAAAGTTATAACAAATTGTTTGTTTATATCTTACCAGTTTATAACAACTTGAAAATGAATTGCAGTTCTAACTGATAAGAAAATTGAGATCTGTGACAGTGCACATCTTAATTTACTTTCAATCTTTTAATCTATATAACTCAAAAACAGTTTAATATCTTCAACCAAGATGTGCAAAATAACTTGAGAAAGACAATCACAAACCATGGAGGTAAAAACAGAATGCTCAGCCAATAAAAGAATATGCACAACAGTAACAGTCACAGTATCAACAACAGTAACAGCAAACAACAACAATGGCAGTAATAATAACACTAAATAATAAAAAAATAAAATAAATAAATAAAATTATAATAATAATAATAATAATAATAATAATAATAATAATAATAATAATAACAATAATAAAAATAAAGATAATAATAAAAACAATAATAAAAAAAATATAATAATAATAACAATAATAATAATAATAATAGTAATATAATAATAATATTTCTGCAGGCACAAATCACATATACTACTTAACTACCCACACACAGCAATGTTTCATAAAATGACTCAAAGAAAATAATGGAAACTGCAAAGCTCACTGAAAATGAGTACAGTTTGGAAATTATCTAAAGATATGTCGGCAAACTAGACCACAATAGTTCTTAAAGTATATATATATATATATATATATATATATATATATATATATATATATATATATATATATATATATATATATATATATATATATATATATATATTATTTTATTTTATTTTATTTTTATTTTTTTCCCCAGATAAATCCTCGTGATTTTTTTTTTTTTTATTTACTTAATCATTATCATCACTCTGCATTGCTTGGTGTTGATTTATCTCTTGATTTTATCTCATTACCATGAATATTTGAGGTCAGGAGGCAGAAAGAGCCAACATTAAGTGATGCAGATGTGATGAATTGGCTAGTTGATTGCTCAGTGAGTGCTGAGAAAACAGTAAGGCATCTGGAGAGTGATGTGAACTATGCATTATGTACCCATGTGTGCAATGGGGGCAAGAGGAACATTGCCTGGCATGACAATTATGATAAAGAAAGCTTTATACTCTACCTTTCTTTCTATTACATTCAGCATAAAAAAAAGATACAGAAATGTACTATTGTAATCATCATCTATGTTTACAACTGCCAATGTGACATTGTCAGTCATGAGCTGCAACATCATTTTATCAATCTTGTACAATGATCCAGTTTTAATGTTTTTCAGTTTTATCATTAGTCCATTAGCTACATCAATGCTACTGAACAAGGATCCATTATATTAACTCCAGCCTAGATTTAATTGGTACATTGAACACTGATCTGATACTACAAACGTTGCTAAGTATCTTCCTGATCCACATGAAATCACAGAAGCATGACAGTAAAGGAGAACAAGAATGAAGCAGCCAAGGTACAATGATGAAAACACAAATACTTTGAATCTCCTGGGATACATCAAATTCAAAACATCTAGAAGTTGGGTAATCATGATTGGGCACATCAAGTAGCATATAATCACATCCCATAAAGCCCCCAGCAACAGCAACTTCTTTATTTGAAAGGCTAACTGTTGACTCACGGCATCCCTCTTCATCCGACTGATCTAAGGGACACTCGACTTGACCATTGCACCGATACTGCTGATCAATCAGGTCGCCACTGTTGCACTCGAAATGTGTAGGACCTGTTTTGTGTATACTGAGGTTTGCTAGATGGTTCCTGGCAGATCAACATACTTACAGAGCTACAAAATGACACCTATTCCAATCCTTGTCACTTGAAGATGTCGGTACAGTTTATTATTGCACATCAATTTCTTTCACCCTCTCACTTTGCTTTATTCTTTCATTCATTTCACTGTGATACTCAGTCCTCTCACTCTCCTAATTTCACTATAAGCCCAAGACTTGACAGAAAATCAACTATAAAAGGAGAATACACTTACGACAATTTCGCTCATCCTCTCCTTGGCTACACTCACTGACGCCGTTGCATTTCTGCCATTGTTCAATGCACTTGCCGTCATCACAGCGGAACTGATTAGGGCGGCAAGCTGGGACAAGGGCATCAAAGGGAATTATTTTCCTATTTTTTTCTAAACAACTGCCAGTGTAAAGATCACAAAAAAAAAGAAGTACAGAAAAAAAATGGTAGCTAGAGGGATTTGATACTCAGTCCTCTCACTCTCCTAATTTCACTATAAGCCCAGGACTTGACAGAAAATCAACTATAAAAGGAGAATACACTTACGACAATTTCGCTCATCCTCTCCTTGGCTACACTCACTGACGCCGTTGCATTTCTGCCATTGTTCAATGCACTTGCTGTCATCACAGCGGAACTGATCAGGGCGGCAAGCTGGGACAAGGGCATCGAAGGGAATTATTTTCCTATTTTTTTCTAAACAACTGCCAGTGTAAAGATCACAAAAAAAAGAAGTACAGAAAAAAAAATGGTAGCTAGAGGGATTTGAAAAGAATAAGAAGAAAAAAACAGCTATGAGGAAAGAAAAAAAGTATATGCAGGAAAACATGTCAGTTGAAAAATAGAAAACAGGCTGCTGTGATTATCCTTCTTCTAAGAAAACAAAGAAAAATCAATATGACAAACAAACAGAGGTCTAACAATAAATAATTAAAATCAACCTTCATAATATGAACTATGTCATAATTACTACACTGCAACAGAAAAATCAAATATATATATATATATATATATATATATATATATATATATATATATATATATATATATATATATATATATATATATATATAAAACATAACTTGTGAAAATATGAAGAAAATAATGCAATGGAAAGTTGATCTAAAAGACAACATACTTTGGGAAGAAAGAATAATTATAATACATAATGATGGCACATAATTCATGAAAATTAATTCGTGAAATAAAACACATGCCTTGTCAAAACAATAGAAAAGAAAAGAAAAATAAAAATGAATAAGGACCTGACAAAAAAAAAAAAAAAAAAAAAAAAATCAAATAAAAAAATTTAAAAAATAACACTCATGTATGGGGTGACAATGATGTCTCTCTGCAGTTGGCAATACATATACACTTAGCCTCCACATGGATTGCTGGCCATCACTATAATTTCACCAGCCATTTTCTCTGTTTAGCGGTTGGTGCCAAATACTGTTCCCGTTTGTTTGCTTCCCAATTAATGGAACAATTATTAACAAAGCAGAGACCAACCACTCCTGCTCCACACTCACTGAGAACTGCCTTTCCTCACACTGTGATGGCTCACTCCCTCTCGCAATTTAAGGCCACAGACACCAGATTGCCTACACTATATGTGGGCCATAACTACCCCTTCATTTGCTTGCATAATGAGCCCACTCTCACAAGAGTGTCTACAGTATGTGTAGACCTCAACAGCTGCCCGGTGAATAAAGTTACACTGTTAAGATTGATTGCAACTTGTGAAGAAATTAATAAGGAAATTTTCCACATGGCTGCAATTTAGAATAAACATCTGTATGTACAAGACTTGCATTCAATTATAGAAACTAGGAACCAGTCTCTATTGCAGAACAATTCTATGAAGGGAAGAGTATGTACCAACTAAAAGTTGTACTACATTGTGGATTTTCTCAAATAATGAAGCACAATTGCTGTCAAACCTCAAACTGCTAAACTTTGCCAATAAACCTTTTTGGACATAATCCTTTTCCTATATTAGTTCCAATCACAGGATCAAGTCAGGTGTTGGCAGATCTACCATGGTGTGCCTAGAATGAACCTGCTCTCTTGTCAAAATCTGATGGTCAGTTATGGTACACAACTGTTTCTCACAGTGTTATGCACTGAGGACTGCTCTTCAGTCTTTTCTTCCATACAGGCCAGAAGGCTGATGTGGGAAGGATTTAAATGCTTGTAAACAGGAATATCTGTATGGAAATGCCTCAATTATCTCTCTTTCAGGAACACATCAACCTGGTATAGTATAACATACTGTACCAGGCTGAAGTGCTTCCTAGTCAAAAAAGTCACTCTACTTTCAAGTATTTTGCATAGAAAAACTTTGCTGTAGAGTTATTTGACAAATGCAAAAGCAAATTCTGCTTGGTGAATTTAAGTATACTGTAGAAAAAGTCTTGCCTTAATCATATCTTCACTAAATCAAACATTTGAGGAGGAAAACAACAATCAACAGTCAAAACAAACAGCTATCTAATTAAAAACTTAATTTTGTATATATGTATATACTTTTCTTTGAAGAAAAATGTGTTTTCTTGTATTCTCTCCATGTAACTGAAAGCCTTTATCCTATTTGTTATGATTCCATAATTACTAAATGAAAGCATCAACCATAAGTAAATATGTACTCATGATTGATACATATATATGTGTATATATATATATATATATATATATATATATATATATATATATATATATATATATATATATATATATATATATATATATATATATATATATATATATATATATATATATATATATATATATATATATATATATATATATATATATATATATATAAACAATAAAATAAACATCCCAACTCAATAGAAAAAGGCAAGAATTACATGAAAAGAAAAGATGGAACTCAGTATTATATAATCTATAATGGAAGTTTTTACCACAATATGAATAAAGTAGTAGTATTTGTTTATGTGAGTGTGGATCATAATTTAATTTTAATTTATCTGAGTGGTATGAGGAAGATGCATGTCCTCATTTCATTTTACCAGAGTAATGTGAGTAAGGTAAGATGCATGTGTTCATTGTATTAGACTGGTGTGAGTAAGATGCATGTCATTAGGTAGCATGACACAAAGCTAATATGTCAAGAAACACATGGCAAGATATTCAGAGGAGCAAATTACCAAAATATGTCTGCTTCCCTTTAATGACAAGCCAGCAAAAGCTTCCTTCACCTCCACACTATCCCACCAACCAGCCCAAGAAGCCTGGTATGCCACCACATCATCCCTGCTGTGCCTCCACCTGCTGTCCCCAAGCAAGCTTCATACCCTTCCTACCTCATCAATCTCTCTAATCATTTACTTCACTTCATAAATGTAATACTGTCCTAAAATTTCTGTGACAATTTTCCAGCTTGATTCATGTGTGATCTTAAGCATTCACTTACATACATTATTTTTCCATCATCATTACTCTTCTTCCATTTCATTCTACCACCACAGTTCATCCAATATGTTTCTTTCGTCATTGTTGCATCCTCACCTTTCTCTTCTCAAATCCAAATCAGTTGTGTATAAAATGAATGTAGTTTTTATCATTATAATTTTTTTCACTGTCCACAACATCTGTCTATTCCATTCCTTTCTCTATTCTCATGAACAACAACAGAACGATGCACTTTCCCACTCCAATAAACAATGTCCATCTTGTCCCTCCAATCCAGCATCCAGCATAGTAAATGATTACAAAAAATTTAACTTCATTCACTCACCACACTTATCTCATTCTTCAACTCTTTCATCTCAGTTATACTCATCTCTTGCCCTTGTTCTTTTCTCAGTCACCATCTCATCTATATCATCATCCTGACTTTTCATTCCTTTCTTCTATCATGCAAATATTTAACTTCCTTAGCAGAGCCACCACTGTCACTGATTCGGGCGACAGTATTGTGTTCCTAGTAGCATCATTCAGCAAACACAGCAAGGGGATGGCAGCCTTTTTCTCATCATTCTCCACATGGTGAGTTATAATAAAAATGTAAATAGTCAGCTGAGATCATAAAAGTTCTCTCTCTCTCTCTCTCTCTCTCTCTCTCTCTTCTTCCAGGAAAATTAAGTATCTAGGTAACTTGAAATGCACAAGAATAGGCACACATTTTTGTAAATCATGTGACAATAAGCAACACACACACACACATACACACACACACATATAGCCTACACACATATACAAAACAGGAGTCAAGGAATATGTCCCAAAATATAGGCCTAAAGAAGAAGGAAAGAAAGATTGGTTTAATGCAAGGTGTGCTAGAGCAAAGGAGAAATGAGATGGAGCATGGAAAAGGTGGAAAAGAAACAGAAATCCAGAAAATAAGGAAAACTTCAAAACAGCAAGAAATGAATATGCTAAGGTGAGAAAGGAAGAAGAAAGGAACTATGAAAAGGACATTGTCAAAAAATGTAAGGAACAACCAAAATTGTTCTACAGATTCATAAATGGAAAAATAAGACAAAGAGAAACAATAGAAAGGTTAAAAGGAGAGAATGGAATGGTGGAAGACCCAAAAATATGGCAGAACTGTTAAATAGTAAATTTCAGGAGGTCTTTACTAAGGAATCCAAATTTGAAAGACCACAAGGTGGGTAATAGAGACTGTCCATATGAAAGAGATTAAAGTAACCAAGCTTGAAATAAAAAGTTGATGACGGAATTGGATGAGGAAAAGGCAATGGGACCGGATGAAGTCTCAGGCAGAATACTGAAAGAATGTAGGGAAGAACTAGCAAGTCCTATATACAACATCATAAAATGCTCAATAGAAAATGGAACAGTGCCAGTGGAGTGGAAAAGAGCTGAGGTGGTTCCCATATATAAGAGCGGAAGGAAGGAAGAACCTTTAAATTACAGACCGGTATCACTAACTAGTGTAATATGCAAGATGTGTGAAAGAATAATAAAGAAACAATGGATTGAGTTTCTTGAAGACAACAAATTATTATCAAATAGCCAATTTGGTTTTAGAAAAGGTCGGTCATGTGTAACAAATTTATTGAGTTTCTACTCTAGAATAGTTGATAAAGTACAAGAGAGAGAGGGATGGATTGACTGTATTTATTTAGATTTAAAAAAGGCATTTGATAAAGTGCCACATGAAAGATTACTATGGAAGTTAGAGGAGAAGGGTGGCTTAAAAGGAAGCACATTGAGATGGATGAAAAATTACTTAAAGGGGAGAGAAATAAGGACGATAGTTAAAGATATGAAGTCCAAGTGGAGAACAGTAGACAGCGGAGTGCCACAGGGGTCAGTATTGGCACCAATACTTTTTCTCGTATATATAAACGACATGCCAGAGGAGTGAACAGCTACATAAATCTGTTTGCGGACGATGCGAAACTGGGCAGAGTCATTAAAAAAAAGAGGATTGTGAAATACTACAGGAAGACTTAAACAAGATCTGGAAATGGAGTAAAAAATGGGAGATGGAATTCAATGTGGACAAAAGCCATGTCATGGAAATGGGAAAAAGTGAAAGACGACCAGTGGGAATCTATAAGATGGGAGATGGAGTAGAACTAGAAAAAGTAAAAAGGAAAAGGACTTGGGAGTGACAATGGAAGAAAACAATCAACCGGTAAGCCATATTGATAGAATTTTCAGAGAGACATAATTTGCTAAGGAATATTGGATTAGCATTTCACTATATGGACAAAGAAATGATGAAGAAATTGATAAGTACTAAAATAAGACCTAGATTGGAATATGCAGGAGTTGTGTGGACCCCCATAAAAAGAAACACATAAGGAAATTGGAGAGACTACAAAAATGGCTACAAGAATGGTTCCAGAATTTAAAGGGATGACATATGAGGAGAGACTAAAAGCTATGGATCTACCAACCCTGGAACAGAGAAGAGAGAGAGGGGATCTGATACAAGTTTATAAATTGATTAACGGAATGGATCAAGTGGATAATGAGAAACTAATCCTGAGAGAAGAATATGACATTAGAAGCACAAGATCGCATAGTAAGAAACTGAGGAAGGGAAGATGTCTGAGAGATGTTAAAAAATTTAGTTTCCCACAAAGATGTGTTGAGACTTGGAACAGTTTGAGTGAGGAAGTGGTGTCAGCAAAGAGTGTACATAGTTTTAAAGAAAAACTGGATAAGTGTAGATATGGAGACGGGGCCACACGAGCATAAAGCCCAGGCCCTGTAAAACTACAATTAGGTAAATACAACTAGGTAAATACACACACACACACACACACACACACACACACACACACACACACACACACACACACACACACACACACACACACACACAGAGAGAGGTGTCGCAATGGGGAAGGTAACATAGGCAGTTGCCTAAGGCCCATAGCTGGTGGGGGCCCCAAGGGATGGCTGATATTGCATATTGCCCAGGACCCTCATGTCAAAAACACTGTGTCACTTCTGTCACATATGGAGTTTGCAGTGAGTTTGTTATTTATGTTATCTATCATTTATTTTATATGTTAATTCTTTAAAAAATATTTCTTCTTCT